>NC_136988.1:18191835-18214335 GCF_032717465.1 Coenobita brevimanus
TCTTCATCTCTCAACTTTCTCCACTTAGACCTATTAGCACTGACTTTATTTTCTTTTTCTCTCACTCAACCATAGACAATAATATGATCGGGTGTTTTCTTATTTCTCTTCCTCCTCTCAACTTTCTCCACTCAGACCTACTGGCCTGACGAATCTTCTGCTCGTTCAATCTACTCGTTCATGAAGACAAGGAGGCAGTACAGGGACAGCTCACACAGCATGTAGAGCAGCAGCATCACGCCAATAAACACAGACCAGTTCTCCATCTTTGTTTACATGAGTTATAAGGCCACAGAGGAGTTTCGTAGGATGCTTGTGAGATACAGGAGCCCGATTCTTATATCTGGAGGCCTGAATCTTATCTCTACGAATCTGAATCTTATCTCTGAAGGCCTGATTCTTATCTCTGGAGGCTTGAATCTTATCCCTAGAGGCCTGAATCTTATCTAGGAGCCTGACTCTTATCTCCACAAGTCTGAATCTTATCTCTGAAGGCTTGAATCTTATCTCTGGAGGCTTGAATCTTATCTCTGGAGACCTGAATCTTATCTCTAGGAGCCTCAATCTTATCAACAAGGCAGCCAGTAAGGTACAGGAGCCACGTGTCAAGGGATAATGATGGGAGTTTGACAGTAGCACGCGCCTCTCTCTCCAAATCCACTGCCTTCTCACTTCACCTCCTGCCCCATCTTCGTCATCCTTCCATTGTCTGTCTCCTCCCGTTCATTCTTCTCTCCCCTCTTTGTTTTTCTTAATTCTTCTCTCCCACTTTCCCACTTGTGAGCTAGTACACGCCTAGTCATCACTGCCAAAAAAAAATCTATATATAATGTTTTCTTTATATATATTTCTCGTTTTTCTGTCTTTCTCAATTCATCTTTTCATTTTCTTCTTCCTTTTAACTCGTCTCACTTCACCTCCCTTCTCACTGTCAGCTAGCACACGCCCTCCTCCCACCACCACTACTGCCACACTTCTTTCTCTCACACATGCTCCACTCTTAGCTCCCTCCCCCCCCTCTCTCTCTCTCTCTCTCTGCCAAGCTTACACCCTTCCTTCCTTCCTTCCTCCCCACCACCTACGCACTTAAATATTTCCTTTTTAACGTAGTGGTTTACTGGATGGGAAGGTGGTCACACACACACACACACACACACACACACACACACACACACACACACACACACACACACACACACACACACCTTCCACACAAACAGACATCCACCCCTCCACCCCCTCCACACACACACACACACACAAGTATCCACCCACAAACCCATCCCCTTCACACACACACACACACACACACACACACACAGTCATCTGAGGCCAATCACCCTAATATAACCCTTCGCCTACAATATGAAGGTCACACTGGCTCACACTAATCCATTCTTCCTATACTCCTTTCACCTTAACTTGGCCCAGATTCTCGTCCTTTTGCAGCTTATTTCACGTAGCTCAGTGGCAGAAAAAGACAATACTACGGCTCTACATCCTTCCCATAGCACTTCTTCGTGACTAGCATCTTGTCCTTTTGCAGCTTATTTCACGTAGCTCAGTGGCAGAAAAAGACAATACTACGGCTCTACATCCTTCCCATAGCACTTCTTCGTGACTAGCATCTTGTCCTTTTGCAGCTTATTTCACGTAGCTCAGTGGCAGAAAAAGACAATACTACGGCTCTACATCCTTCCCATAGCACTTCTTCGTGACTAGCATCTTGTCCTTTTGCAGCTTATTTCACGTAGCTCAGTGACAGAAAAAGACAGTGCTACGGCGCTACATCCCTTCCATAGCACTTCTTCGTGACAGGCATCATATTCTAGTGCTAATCTGCTGTTGCAACTCAGAATTCAAGATGGAGGGATGGCAATGTTAGGCCAAGTTTGAGTAAAGTGATAATTTCCTTCAACCAATTATTTTTTTTATTCTTTTTCTTCTTACTAATGTCTTACGATTTTATTTAGTGTAGTAAAGGATTTCGTAATGATGGGGTTAATGAGGGATGTATTTCAGCCCTCATCTTCACTCTCTCTTTCTCTCTCTCTCTCTCTCTCTCTTCCCCCATCTCACTCTATACCTCCTCTCTCTCTCTCTCTCTCTCTCTCTCTCTCTCTCTCTTCCCCCATCTCACTCTATACCTCCTCTCTCTCTCTCTCTCTCTCTCACACACACACACACACACACGCAAATTTATAAGTTTACAGTTTCACTCCTGTGCAGATTAGTATTATATAACCCTTACACACACACACACACACACACACACACTGGATATTGTACAGTACACTCAAGGTGACCCAACTTGTGTTCCGTAATCCCACTTTCTCTGGCATACCCCCCCCTCTGTGTGTGTGTGTGTGTGTGTGTGTGTGTGTGTGTGTGTGTGTGTGTGTGTGTGTGTGTGTGTGTGTGTGTGTGTGTAAGGGTTAAATATACTAAATTGCACAGGAGTAAAATTGTGTGTAAAATTTTGGTGTGTGTGTGTGTGTGTGTATGTGTGTGTGTGTGTGTGTGTGTGTGTGTGTGTGTGTGTGTGTGTGTGTGTGTGTGTGTGTGTGTGTGTGTGTGTGTGTGAGATTCAAAAGGCATTTCCTGGGAGTTGGAGACAGTGAGAGCATACCTATAATCTCTCTCTCTCTCTCTCTCTCTCTCTCTCTCTCTCTCTCTCTCTCACACACACACACACACACACACACGCACACACACATTTATGATGATGATGATGATGATGGATTTGTGATGACAATCATGATGCTCCCGATGATGATGATGATGATGATAATGATGATGGCAATGATGATTTCCCAATAATAATAATAATAATAATAATAATAATAATAATGATAATGATAATAATAAAAGTAGTAGTAGTAGTAGTAGTAGTAGTAGTAGCAGTAGCAGTAGTAGTAGTAGTAGGAATAATAATAATAATAATAATAATAATAATAACAATAATTATTATTATTATTATTATTATTAATAGCAGCAGTAGTAGTAGTAGTAGGAATAATAATAATAATAATAATAATAATATAATAATAATAATAATAATTATAATGTGTCTCAGTAACAATAAAAATAATCAAATCCTTCCATCACAGAGACTGACTTGGAGTGAGAAAGCAATAGCAAGGAGGGTCAGAAACACGAAGGAGGGCTGGTGAGGAAGAAGGGGTTAAGGAACTCCTCCAAGGTTGCTAAAATGATGCACACACACACACACACACACACACACACACACACACACACACACTAAGGTCTAAAAGTTTACACACTTACTTTTACTCCTGTGCAAATTAGTATAACCCGTCACACACACACACACACACACACACACACACACACACGAGTCAGCACAAATTCACTTTTACTCGTGAAAATTAGTATAACACACACACACACACACACACACACACACACACACACACACACACACGAGTCAGCACAAATTCACTTTTACTCGTGAAAATTAGTATAACACACACACACACACACACACACACACACACACACACACACACACACACACACACACACACACACACACACACGAGTCAGCACAAATTCACTTTTACTCGTGAAAATTAGTATCACACACACACACACACACACACACAACGTTATCCTTTACCGGCAGGCTACATAGTCCTAAAGTTCAAACAGTGACCAGTTGCTCCCTTCTGAGTGGCATTATCTATCAATATCTATCTAAGTATCTATCTATCTATCTACCTTGTGTAAACCCTTATAAACCCTCCAGTAACAGAGCCTGACCCACTAAACCACTAGGCACCCTTATCAAACCCTAATATGCTGCACCCAATTCAAACACTCATAACACACTCAACAGTCTCCCATACACTCAGGGCCACATTCTCGTCTCTTCAGCAAGCTCCCTAACACTTCTTCCTAAGTGATTTATTTCGCTTATTACACTTTGCTAATCCTCTTCTGTGCATAAATAACATACATTAAATTAATCGACCATACCCTGACATAAATCACTAAGGAAAGGTGTTAGGAAGCGTCCGAAAGGGATGCAATACAAACTTAAGACATTGCTATTAATACTACATCACATTTCTCTCTCTCTCTCTGTATTGCTAGTAACCAAGGAGTCTCATTCCTACCTCACAACTTTCACCAAATTTCAGCCAGCCACACCAGATCATCTAAGCTGTGAGCGACCCAGTTAAATAGGGTGAAAAATACAATCACTACAGCACATAATTTATAACCTCCATCCTCAAACGTCTGCCTAAGTTCATTTACCCATAGCCTAGGATATAACAGTTCCAGGCACCACACACCTGCATATTTACCTAGACACCTGAGGCCATTACCACAAGTTAGCGAGTGAGAAGTGTGAACGTCAGGGGTGGGGTTGCGAGAGGCAGACTGAAAAAGATCTGGGATGAGATCATAAAGTGTGACCTCAGGGGTAAGGCACTGAACTGGGAGGCTGCCAGAGATCATGCCACGTGGAACGCCGCCATCAGGTGAGCATGGCTGAAGCAGGGCAAGCATATCATGTCCATTATAAAGAATATGATACGATACGATACCAACAGGTCTCCCCTATGCCTCACTAAAATCATCTGGTCATTATATCTGACAGCCCTGAATTTAAACACCCTGTAATGGGGATCTTAAAAATCCAAGTGAGTTCAGCATGGTAGGCTCTCATCTTTCACAGTTCTTGACTTTGCCAGCTCTATTTTTTCAAGTGAGGTCCTATGAAGGGATTCAGTATCAGAGTTAAATGTGATGGTGATGGCACCAGGAGACTGTAACTCCTTGTTGGCTTTCATTTTGTAGAACATCATTTTGTATCACTTCGTAAAGGCTCCACCATGCTTGCATGCATCGGCCTTGGTCACCTGATGGCAGCTCTCCACGCTGCTCAATCTCTGGCAGCTTCCCTATGCAGTCCCTTATCCCTGAGGTCACACTCAATGACCTCGTCCCTGGTATTTTTTGGTCTACCTCTCGCAACCCTACCCATAATATCAAAATTTATCACCTTCTGATGAACAAGAGATTGAATTAGCAAGAGCTGCGTACTGGAGTTTGAATTCAGAAGTAAGAAGGTTAGCTAGGAGAGATAAAAGAAGATGTGTGGATGAAAAGGTTGCAGAGACTGAAATCTTAATAAACAAAAATGATGGACAGAGTCAAAGAATAGCATATGAATCGATTAGAGAACTGAGTGGTAATGCAGGTAAACGCAAGGAAATACCAGTTAGAGACGGAAGGAAATTTATTGACCAAAGATGGAGATATTAAAAACAGATGGAAAGAGCATTTTGAGACAGTTCTTAATAGACCAATACCACCAGAAGAGGATATACCGTCTGCTCAGGAAGATTTAAATATAGAAACAGGAGAGTTGAGGCTTGCAGAAGTGGAGAAAGCAGTAAAACAGTTAAAGAATAATAAGGCACCAGGGGAGGATGGTTTATTTCCGGAAATGTTTAAAGTGGAGGGGGATAGATTAATAATGATCTTGACCAAGCTATTCAATAAGATATGGGTGACGGGGTTACTACCATCAGTTTGGAAGAATGGTGTAATTGTTAAAGTTCCGAAGAAGGGAGACCTGAGTGAATGTGGTAATTGGAGGGGAATCTCTTTGTCACCGATAGCTTTGAAAGTTTTCAGTAGAGTGTTGTTAAATAGGTTGGAGCCGGTGGTTGAGGGTATTCTGAGGGATGAACAGGCTGGTTTTAGAAAGGGACGTGGTTGCAATGATCAGATCTTTATAGTTAGGCATTTGATGCAGCAAGTTAATGAAATGAGAGTACCGTTAAGTCTTTGTTTTGTTGATTTTGAAAAGGCTTTTGATAGTGTTTCGAGAGAGACTATAGGGAAGATCATGAGACATTATGGAATACCAGAGGAGTTTGTGAGGGTCATTATGAACATGCATGAGGACACATTTTGTTAAGTGATGGTTGATGGTTGTCTGAGTGATTCGTTTGAAGTCAAGTCCGGAGTAATTCAAGGTGGTGTTCTATCGCCTTTACTATTTATATTGGTCATTGATTACATTATGAAACGCGTTGGAACAGAAACCGGTGCAGGTATACTTTGGGGAGAGAACAGGAAACTTTTGGATTTAGATTATGCAGATGATATAGTTTTGATTTGTGATGGGCCAGAAGAGATGCAGAGAGTGTTGGACTGTTTGGTGAGTGAAGGTCGCAAGGTGGGTTTGGTTATTAATTGTGGAAAAACTGAAATAATCAATATGAATATGGAAAATGCGCAGGAATGTGTAATTGGAGGTATGGTTGTAAAGCAAGATGATAGGTTTAAATATTTAGGTACTTATTTAGCCAAGGATGGTTCTTTGAACTTTGAATTCGAGGAAAGGTTAAAGAAGGCTAATCAGGCAATGGGAATGCTTAAAAATATTTGGAATAATAACAATTTCTCTGTGCATACAAAAATCAAACTTTATAAGGTAATGGTTAGGAGTATCTTAATTTATGGACACGAGTCTTGGTACAGCACAGTGACTATGGAAAATAAATTCTTGGTGTTTGAAAATAAAGCACTTAGAAGAATATTAGGAGTTAAGTGGTGGGAAAGGATACCAAATAGTAGAATTAGAGAAATAACGGGAGTGCAGCCGATCGATGAATATGTTAGATTCTCACGATGGAAGTGGCTAGGACATGTGTATAGGAGACAGGGAATAGTACGAGGTACACCAGGGTGGGTGGCACTTGGTAGGAGAGGTAGAGGAAGGCCAAAAGAGACATGGGTGAGGACAATGAGACGGGAAGCTGGAGATGAGTGTTGGGGAGATCTTGAGGAGTTAGCACAAGATAGGATGTGGTGGTGTGAGTTCATCGAGGCCCTATGAATCCCCGAGGGTGCCACAGGAAATGATTGATTGATTGATTGGACCCAATTATCCCCCATCCTCTCCACATGCCCAAACCATCTCAATCTACCTTTCATCACAACACGAATACACTCCAGTCCCATCCTACCTCTCAACTCTTCCATCGTAAACCTAGTCCCCCCCCAAGCCTCGCACTCAGGGATGCACTACACATCCCCCTATTATTGTCGTTTCTGTACGTTTGAGCCTGCAAATATCCTCTTCCTTTACTGCCAAGGTCTCACTACCATACAGCATTACACTCCTAACACATGCTGCATACAGAGATC
This sequence comes from Coenobita brevimanus, assembly GCF_032717465.1. Lineage (NCBI taxonomy): Eukaryota > Metazoa > Arthropoda > Malacostraca > Decapoda > Coenobitidae > Coenobita > Coenobita brevimanus. Next base: position 18,199,027 of record NC_136988.1, read on the forward strand.
CCTTGCATGGAGGGAGGGCCTTCTCAATGTCAGTCATTTATTTTGCCATTTACAGTGCATTAATCTCTCATCTGCTTTTTACATATTTTCTTTTAATTAACATGGTAGACAAATATTGTGCATAAGAATATTTATGATCCATACAGATATACACAAGAGGTAAAGAAGTGCCAGGCTGCCTAGTTGCCCTTTTAAGTTGGCTGGGATCTGGGTCTAAGAAGGAAGCCACCAGGTGAAAGAAGTTGATCCACACATTTCTATTTCTTCAAAAGTATATCTGCCATTTTTGCAAAAATACAGTATACCGTATTTTCAAAATACTTTGGAAGGGTGTTAAATGTTCACAGTCTGGTTGGAGTGTGTCAAGATCTGCTTCAGAAACAGACAGCACAGCATTACACCACTGGCAGCCACCAATTTTCTTCAGAACTCTTTTTATATCCACAAACAAGCGGTATTAAGACTGCTCCTGACATTCAATCAAAACAGTGTAGTAGCAGCAACTGACACATCCTTTGTTCTCAGTTTGGCAATAACCATACAGAATATACCTCAGAGCTGCCAACTGCTGGTACAAACGGTGCAACCACTTGTTAAAATATGAACATATGGAGGGTGAAAGACTGACGAAGAGAGTGTATGTGAGTGAGGTGGAGGGGGGAAGAGGGAGGCCGAGGATGAGATGGAGGGATGGGGTGGAGAGGTATATGAGAGAGGGGGGTGTGAGTTGGGAGCAGGGCAGTGAAATGGCAGGGGACAGGGCGATTTGGAGGCGATTTGTTTGTGGCCACCCCAAACGGGATTGAGGAGTCTGGCAATAGATAGATAGATAAAACACAATAATAATACCAAAAAAAGCAGCAGCACACTCACAAGAAGTGCGACTTGGCAAGATAAATAAAAAAACTAGTGCTCAGAATATGAAGAAACCACCTTCTAACCACCTGAAATATACATATGTACCCAAAGAAAATGAAACTGCATTAAAACAAACACTATCCCTTTTCTGTCCTCAAAACAACAGGGTTCAAGGTTATTCTGTAAAGGCCAAAAACCAGCAGCAATCACACGTCACAACTTTTACTGATCCACCATAAACATCCCTGACGCATCTCCATGTGTCAGCACAGCAAACAGCCTGCCATAAATAAGACTCCCTGGCTCTAAACTGGAAGTGGTTAAACACTCCCCTCTCGGCTGTGACTTGCACCTGCGGACCTTTGTTTATTTCTTTATTTGTTTAAACCATTACATCCAAAAGCCAGAACTGTGCACAAGCAGTACATCACAAATGACTAACAGAAGAAAAACAGCAAACAAGATGACAAAAGACTAAAGCCAGACAACAGTACACAATTCTCTCTGCGCTTAAAGCCAACCAAAGAAGGGGACACTGATCTCAGGCAAGCTATTCCACAACCACATACTAACTAGATGTACCCCAAATAAGGCAGACAGTTGCAGTGAGTGATTCACTATTAAAGCACAAGCCTGCCAACACATCCTAACTTGCTCAGGTGAACCTTATTAGTAACCTGATGTGCAACAGTGTGGATAGCAACAACACCATACCCAATACCTGTAAAAAGAAAACTCAAAATCTGACCACAATGCCCATTTTAAGCAAGAGTGTTCTGTATTATGCCTACACACATCTATTACATTTAGTACATGCTGTTGTTCCTCTGGCTATCACTTCCATTTTCATACTGAACTATCACGGAGATATCAACACCAATTTCCCACTCCAACTCTGATACACTGTACTAAATTTAAAAATAATAATAACAAATATGAACATATAGCACTGTGTACATGACAATAAAATATAGTCAGTCCCTGTTAATATTATGTAAGCATTCCAAAATATCACAGCAGTTTCCATATGACTGGCAATGTAAACTTGAAGAATCTTTAAAGTCAGCTTTATAAGTAGCAATGAATCTTCAACAAGCATTTTTTTCTCTCAAGTACTACAGACTTAATAGCAAAACAGAATTTCACAGAGGGTGACATACAACAAGGACTTACTATGACGGAAGTGTAATACAGTACTCACCTCCTGCTGTCCATGCTGCCCAGGCTTCTGTGGCAGAGCCGGTGGTTCATCCCCTCTTGAGGATGCCACATCAGAAGCAAGGGAGGAGCGCCGTGATCCACCCCTGGAGTTGTCCTCGGGTGTCGCTTCGCTCCCGGAGTCTCGACCGCTGGTGGAGCGTCTTCGACCTGATCGGTGTGGTGGGTCATCCCCGTCGCTCTCTGGGACACGACCGAGACGAGCCAGACCCTTGCCGGCCCGACCAGACTTGTCTGTCCTGAGATTCTGGGTGCCTGAGGTGTGGGTCGAGTTGGTCCACTTCCCCTGTGAGGTTTCTGGGGCCGACTGTGATGATATGAGGCTGGACTGACTGCTGGCCGAGCTGAGATCACTGATGGATGCACCGCCCATGTTCTTCCCTGCGTGACGCTCATAGAATGACATCACTGCCTGCTTTTGGATGCTCTTGAGGGTAGCATCTGACACCTTCCTTCTCTTTTCCGGATCCAAGTACGAATACGAAACACTATTAGTTCTATCATGTCGGTCAATTCTCTCAACTCTATCCACTTCAGTAAAAGTGTTCATAATGTTCTGGAAGTTTTCATGGACAAAAGGTCTACCATCCACCTCCCTCTGTACTGGTGACCAAGATGCTGATCCAGAACTTGAAGGAGACCGTAAAGTGTCTATGCTTCCATCTCCCTTTCTTTCGGTTCTTGAGAAATCGAGCCTTAACTCCCGATCCCTTGAACCTCTTCTCTGGTGTGTTCTTGTCTCACTAACCTCCCAATGTTCATTTGACATCCGTGCCTCAAGTTTTTCCCCAGGATCACGAAGTTCAAGAGCTGTGGTTTCATCAAGGGGTCTTCTGAACTCCTGCGATTCTCGGCGATCAAGTGGATCTCTTAGATCTCTCTCCCTAGAGCCACTGTTGTCACGAGGCCAGCGGGATACAACTTCCGAACCAGCTGTACGGGACTGTCTCTCTAGCTCGTGGATTCTCTCAGCTACTGATGGAGGCTTGCTGAAGTCTATGGTTGGGCTCTGTGGAGATCTGCTACTAGAAGACTTCGGGGTCTCTCTCATTTCTGCTGTTGGGGCTTCTGTGATCTGAGAGAGGGGCTGTGTGTAGGAATAGGAAGGGAATTTCTTGAGGTTATTCATTTCATTATTTCTCTCTACTTCCCTATTCCATTTACCCTCCCGTAACCGTGGATACCCTGACTCAGTATCCCTGATGGAGCGCCTCACATCCCTGTGATCTCGTGATTCGTGACCCAGCTTTCCATGTGGTGGTTTCCCCCGACCCTCAGCACCATAATAAAGAACCGACTCGCTGTTGTGACGCTGCGGTGCCTGCACCCGTGAGCTGTGCACAATATTGTGATCGGACCTTGGATCCCGTGAATGACCAGACATAACAGAGATATCGGACAGAGAGCCATGCCACTTGAGTGTTTCTGAAGATGAAGCTGATGAGGAATTGGTGACTACCGTTGTGACGCTTTCCCTGCCATTGCTGTAGCGGGCACTGTCAGCAACACTCTCACTCTCTCCCCTACCCGAGTCCCTTTCTGAGCTCCCATCCCACATCACAGACTCTCGACGCAACTGGTCCAGCAAAGGCGTCGTCCCTATTAAGTCAGCATATCCAAATTCCTCATATTGACGGACATACTCCTCTAGCTGAGCTGCCGTCACCTGTCCCAGCGAGGCTTCACCCATGTTAATATCACGTTCAGGAGGCGAGGGGATCCGATAGTCCTTGTCATCTAGCGGTCGGCCATCACGGTCATACAGCGGGTAGTAGGCACTGCTTGGCTTGTAGTATGAGTCTGAGAAGGAGTAATTTGAGCCTGAGAATATGTCATCTCTGAGACTACTGTGAAAAACTTCCTTGGGGATTTTTTCTGACCTTTCCATAACAGTCTTGAGTTGTCTCTGGAAAGACTGGTTGACAGGTTTCTTATTGTAAGGCCGAGCATACCCCGCCACCTTCTCTTTAGGATACTCTGACTGCTCCGTCCAAGATTTAGACCGATGAGAACCCTGTGGGGCAGATGACTGGGACTGTGGGTCTGCAAGGCCAGGCACATTAATTTCATGTGAGGAGGGTTCATGACTTGCTGCCGGCACTGGCCACGAGGGGTACTTCTCATGCCCTGGGCCATATTTGATATATTTTAGACTAGAAGCATCACGGACAGGAGGAGGGGGCGGGGATGAGGGATGGCGGCCAGATGATGAACTAAAGGTAGGCGAATGTTGCACAGAAGTTAGAGATTGACCAGGCGTTGTGGCTGTCGGTGAAACTGGAGCCTGTTGGTGCTGCTGATAGCCTGGGCCGGGAGGGGAGTAAGGTGGAGGTGCTAGTGTCAAGTCAGGCTCAGATATGTTCCAACTCCCGTGGTACTTGTGACCTTCCGGCCCAAGGTTATCATAGGAGAAAAATCGGGCCCGGTCCATTCCATGATGGTGGGAGTGATGACTGTGGTCTGCTCTGGGACTAAGGTCATCGGGCTCACTGTAGTTCGAGGCATTGGAGTGTTGGCGACTATGAAATGATCCTGCCGATCCCGAACTAAGTGCCGAGAGCTGGCGGGAGTGGAGCAGCTGGTAAGAGGAGGACCGGAGATGATGGGCGTAATCCTCCCTGTCGGGGGTACTGTCAGCCCCCATACTGGCATCCCAATACCTCCCCTGCACCACTCCCGTCCCGCCCGGCCCACCACCCTTCTTGGCGGAGGACTCTGCCCCGTGGAGGTAAGAGTACATGGACGACTTGGTCACCATGCTGCCGCCATCATCACTGTCATCCAGGTTGGGGGTGGACCTGAAAGAAAAAGCATCTCGTTAGTCACCCCCATTACTTAAAACAATATCAGTACCATAATCAACTTCTTTATTAACATAATCATCACTATTATTTAACCCTTGCTAAGCTGCAGCCCTAACAAGAGGGACAATGAAAGTCTGTACAGGCCAAGCTGCAAGCCTAATATGAGGCAAAATTTACTGGTTATAAAACAATGACTTATGGAAGGTAAATTACCTTACACAGGCACAGATTGATGCAACATTTAGCTTTGTAGTATATATATGTATACAGGTACAGTACAGAACATCATTACAAAAGGATGAACTGGGGGCAAAAAATCGTATAATATGCAATTTCACCTCTTCTATTTCTCACATCCCTCTGCTGGCTAATATAAAATAAGAGACACTTGGTTCTCTTTACCCACAGATGATTCTCCTTGATATGATGTGCCAGGGAGGAAAGTGGCACACAAGACCTATGTGTCAAGCAGATGCAGTGGAACAGTTGGCTAACTTTTGTCTCTCAGGCTGGCATTCTTGCTTGTTGAGGAAAATCCCTAACACCTCTTCCTTAGCAATTTATTATTAGATATGGCTGGTTAATATCCTTTTGTACGTTATTCATCCAGACTATAGTGACATCAGAGGGATTTACGTAACACAGAATAGGAGAGAAAGGTGTAACACAAGTTGTAACAAGTTAAATTAATTGCTTAGGAAATGGTGTTAGGGAGCTTCCTCAACTGACATGAGTTCAGACCTGGGTATACACTATTGAGAGGACAATGCTTTGACACAGGGGAGGCCATACTACTTACATACTCTCCTGTGTTATATAAGGTAACTAAACAGGCATCCCCACTGCCTAGCACTGGTGTTGCAAAACAAAAAATCAAATATCCTATGACACATGATGGATGAGAGAATATACATAAGCATTACCTTCTTTTTCTGTGCCTGCCCTCCTCTCTTCCTATTTCTCGCATCTTTCCTGTCACTTCTTATTGCTTTTCTTTCCTTTACAGGTGGCTTTACATTGAGTGACAAGCCAAATGGTTTCCTGTAAGCCAAGAAACCATTTACAACGCTGGGTGGTAACCATATAACCAAACCATACGTGCTCCCTACGTGTGAACAAGTGGGTTGGTGGAGGGTTAGTGCTCCTCCCCTTAAAACAAATAACTCAAAGTCAAATGGCCACCCCTTAAGGGATTATGGCATCTGGCAATATATAGATAGATAGAGTTTACCTTCTCCTCTAACTCATGTTCAACAAATGATCAGTGTGCTTTGTTTTCACCTCCCCATCGTATGTCAATGTGGGACTATTGGTTACGATGATGCTTGTTGCTGGATGATGTCCATAGCCACAAGATGATGTTTATAGCTACGTGATGATGTTTGTGGCTACAGGATGATTTTTTGTGGCTAAAGGATGAGGTTTATAGCAACAGGGTGATGTTGTGGGTACACATTCTGGTTTAGGTGATATTTAACTTAACCGCTGAACTCCATTTAAGTCTATCTATCTATCTATTGCCAGACGCCTCAATCCCGTTTGGGGTGGCCACAAACAAATCGCCCTGTCCCCCGCCATTTCACTGCCCTGCTCCCAACTCACACCCCCCTCTCTCATATACCTCTCCACCCCATCCCTCCATCTCATCCTCGGCCTCCCCCTCCCTCTTCCCCCCTCCACCTCACTCACATACACTCTCTTCGTCAGTCTTTCACCCTCCATCCTCTCCACATGGCCAAACCACCTCAGTGTGTTCCTCATAACGCTTCCTATCACATCCACATCCACACCACAACTTTTCACTTTATTTTTGCTACCTTCAGAGGGTTTTAATCAGGACAGGAGATACTTTTCAAAATGAAGGGACTAAGTACTTCCTTCATTAACCTGTTCAGCATAAAAAATCTTCCCCAAGTTGAATATACTGTCCTGTAGGTAACAAACATATGCCATAAAACAAAATAACTGAAGGCATTAAACTTGTATACATCTCATCATAATTATTTTCAAGACCATGAGATTACAGTACAAAAGTAATCCATCTCTGAAGTAGTTAGTGTGCTAATGAAAAACACTTAACTGTAGTTTTCAAGTCACTTTCCATTACAGTCTTCAATTTAAAGAAAAACAGCACTGTAATTTCATGATGCAATTATGTACCATTCATCATTATCATAACTTAGCTAAAAGTACTAAATTCAGTTACTATACCCAGCCTATTACTGGGAAAAAATACAATACGAAAAAACAGCCATACAAGGTAGAGTTGGCTATGACCCCCACACCCCTACAATGGCCAAGAGGACGATGGTGAAAGTCAGGAAATACCACAGAAAACACTACCAAAGACACAACATATGGAAATGCCACAAATATTTTACATAACTGTTAAATTAGCTCAGTGACAACAACCAGTACTCTAGTTATAACGAACTCCATTTGACCACTATCTCAGGTTCATGGCAAGGGCAATAATTCTACTTAAATGGATGTAAAAATATTCTAACATTGCATCTGCTTTGTGGCAGACATTTCTAGTCACAAAGTATGAATATTTATTGGCCCCAAAATTATCAATGAACGTGTACTAGAGTAACAATTATATCTGTGCTACTTTGGATTTTTATAATACAGATAATGAAATAAAGACAATTGTGAAATCACTGTTAGAATTGTATCAAGTATTAACCTAAAGTGCCACAGCCTCATTATTAACCCCTCCCCCACACTCACACAGAGTGGGCAGATGATGATGGGGACAAGAATCCGATATGAAAGGAACATCAGAAAGTCCCACATAGCTACAATCTCGCCACATACCATTCACTGGAAGGTACACTTGATGAAAAAAAACAATCTTACACAGGTAATCAATGTTTTCATATTCAGTGTTGTTGAATACCATGTTTTTTCTTTACGGGAATATTTCTGAACGAGCAGTTTACTTTATATGTTCCATAAAGATCTTTCTTCATGTCATACTGATAGCATTACTTGCTATATACAACTATGAGTTGTTACTGGACAATATTGTTATACCTTTCATCCACTGTTTTAAAATGTAACGACAATGGTTGCAAACATAGTTTTTTGACTGAGTGTACAGTACAGGTGTAATGGGGTCTATACAAGCTTGAATTCCCAGAGGCAATGTGGGGATCCTTTCTTTAGTTAAGTGTAATGTTTGTGTATGTGAAGCATTTGAATCCTGGCCAGTACAGTGATTAAGTTAGTAAAGTTTTGCACGGCCTTTACAATGAACAAAAGTTCACCAATATTTCACCTCTTTCACTTCTCACTTTTCTTTCCTGGTTAATATTCCTAAGCTGAACATGGCCTCATATGTCTCTCTGGCCATACATGCTCCTCTTTTCAATATTACAAAGCTGAGACAGGCTTGGTATGTTTCTCTGCCCATAGATGCTACGATACATCAGGGGAAAAGGTGTTATGTAGATGCAGTGGAAAGTAAGTTTACGTTTGTCCTTGACTGCAAGCATGTGTAGCCATGTATGTACGTTTGTATGTATGTATGTATGTATGTTTGTATGTATGTACTATGGGTCATAAAAGTACTGGTGCACAATATGAGTCAAACATCTGCGACCACATAACAAAGGTCACTGAAATATTAGTGTCTGACTTGCCACACGCTGGTAGCCCTGATGTCGGGAGGCGTCATGTATTGCCAACTTGCAATATCCTCTTGTAAACACATAGCAGATGTTATAATTTCATAAACACTGTTCATACACAATGATACGTTGATAATGTCAGCTGTTGTTCGAATCTTTCCGGCAGGCATCGGACCCCCTGTGCACAGATACTTTTGTAACACATAGAACCAATATACAGTATGTATGTAAAGTATGTATGTATGTATGTAAAGTATGTATGTATGTATGTAAAGTATGTATGAATGTATGTATGTATGTATGTACGTACCAACATGTAGGATGTATGCAAGGTATGTATGTATGTATGTTTTTCTGCACATAGATTATTCTCTCTGATATTGATACATCAGGGAGGAAAGTAACAGACATGCCCCAGGCGTGACTGACTATACATGGCAGGTTACACCACAGGGGGGTTACCACATCCCTACACCAATATAAACAAGTGACTTCCAGCCCTTGACTCCTGACCCTCTTAGGCCTAGGCACTTTACGACACACAGGAAATAGGTGGAAAGTATTTGTTCTTTCTCCCCTAACCACAGGGATAACGACATGGTAATTACATCACCAATTACTCGGCCACAACAACTTATACACAGCTACACTGGCCGTCAAATGATGTGTCTCGCTCCCACCAACAATATGAATCTTTGCCAAACAAGGACCAAGAATCTGACTCCCCCCCTCTCACTCCCCATCCCACCATCCCTACTCCTTTCATCCCTCTCCTTACAAAACTCTGTTGATGTAATCCCATGTGGCTGAAGTTTAAATTGTGACTGTTAGTGATATACAACTTTTGACTATGGGTGTACAGTAAACAATTTAAGAGAGAAATGTGTTCAAAAATACCTCAACTTCTTCCATACGGTTCATATTCAAAAGTTGGGAGACTATGGCAAATCATCTTTATAAGTATGGAAGTGTCAATGGAGATCTTATACAACAAATTTTTGTGCATTTACTATGGCCATAACCATTTACAACGCTGGGTGGTAACCATATAACCAAACTATACGTGCTCCCTACATGTCAACAGATGGGTTGGTGGAGGGTTAGTGCCCCTCCCCGTAAAACAAATAACTCAAAGTCAAATGGCCACCCCTTATGAGATTATGGCATCTGGCAATAGATAGATAAATAGATAGATAGATAATTACAAAACATAGCACAAAAAATAGCAAGAAAAAAAGGCACTGTAACAAAGACAACTAAATTATAAGGCTATTTTTTTTCTTTCCTTTTTTTTAAATTTTATCCCCAGATGATTTCATGCAGCTTACGATAGGGGAGAGGCAGTCCCCCCATTAATCCCTTCACACCTACAGTAGTATTCCCCCTGACAAAACTAAGGCACCTGGTGGTAGAAAGAATAACATTTGGAAGATATCACCACAGCTCTGAGTTAATAAACGAAATAAATATACGTGAATTGTGATGAATATGATGATGAAAATGATGATGATGATGGTGATAACTATGACAACAGCAACGACAATGATGATCACGATGATAACCATCGACCATTATTCTGGAGGCAGGTAAGGCTCATCATGTCTTTATATACCTGGAGGCATGTAGAGAAGATGTCACAGTGGAATGCCGGGTGGAGGTTGAACAAGAGTATGATGCATTCTGGTGCAGTGAGGGGGTACTCTTGGCCGACACCAGCGATGAAGCAGACGGGCCGCTTGGACTGACCAGAGACTCGGCAAAGGAGGAGAGACTTTCGGCCGAGGAGTACTTGGGCAGGGGTGACCGACCTGAGGACCTTGCAGCGCTGTTCCTCTCAAGGGTTAAATCAGAAGCTCCTGTGGGGATGGAGAGAGAGTCAAGGTAGTATCCTAGTTAAGTGTGAGCTTGTCAAGATATTAAGTAAAATGAGATGATTTGGACATGTGAGGAGGAGGGATGAGGAGTATGTCAGGAGGAGGATGCTGGAAATGGAGTTACCAGGCAGGAGAAAGAGAGGAAGGCCAAAGAGAAGGTTTATGGATGTAGTGAAGAAGGAAATGCAGGTGGTAGGTGTAAGAGAAGATGCAGAAGACAGTAAGATGAAGACGGGTGATCTGCTGTGGCGGCCCCTAAGGGGAGAGCCGAAAGGAGAAGAAGAAGGAACTGACCAAACACCCCGAAATTATGCTAACCCACCAAAGGTACTCCAATGTCCCCTCTCTGTATACATTGTATATATACACATACACACACACACACACACACACACACACAAAGAACACTGAGTTAGAGGATCATACACAAAACAATGCTAGAGAAACAAGAGAACGTTTTCAAATGTAGTTTTTGTTCCTAGTCAAGTTTACTGTAAAATTAACAACAGAAACAGAGCAGTGTGGAAAGCTGCCATTAGGTGACCAAGGCCGATGCCTACAGGCAAGTTGTGCCTTTATACATGATATGAAACGATATGGTGATAAAGGATACATTACCAATACGGCCAGTCCTTATTATATACTGGGAATGTGTTTCAAATTATTTCGTTCTCTTTTCTCTGTACAACTGATAAGGAAAATTAGGGAACTGGCAAATCAAATTTAATATGTATGCTAAACATGAAATTTTAATGTGCAATTTATTTTTTTATGAATGTGGACCTGATGACAAACCAGCGCACACAAACACAACAGATCGTGACAAATTCTGACCTTGACCTGTGACCTATGACTTAAAAAAAAAAAAAAAATCCTTCACTTTTGACTTACCCTCAACCTTTCTGCAAAGTCTGGCCTAAATTTATGGTTTAAGCTGACCTTGCTATGTGACCCTGACCTCTGACTTATTTTCCACACACACACACACACACACACACACACACACACACACACACAAAGTCAATCCTTTTAGCTGACCCTCAACCCTTTCATCAAGAGTGGTTAAAATATGATCAAAGATATCTAAAAAAAACTAGTAGTGCAATTCAACTGCTTGCTTGCAACTCGGTCCCTTACTAACATTAATAAATACATTCAAATACATAGTCAATCAGTAACAGAGTAACATCTATCTATCTATCTATCTATAGCCCGACGCCCTAATCCCGCAAAGGGTGGCCGCAGACAAAACGCCTCCAAGTCACTCTGTCACCCACCATTTGACTACCCTCCCCCCAACTCACCCCCTCCTCCCTTATATACCTCTCAACTCCGTCCCTCCACCTCATCCTCGGTCTACCCCTCCCTCTCCCTCCCTCCACCTCACCTACATACACCCTCTTAGTCAGTCGTTCATTCTCCATTCTCTCCACATGTCCAAACCACCTCAGTGTATTTCTCCTAATCTTTTCAACCACATCCACATCTACCCCACAACGTTCCTTCACTTCTTCATTTGTCAACCTGTCCCTCCACATCACTCCACATGCTCCTCTCAAAAAACAAAGACACAAAAGGTAGCTCACTGGCAGTCCCATTATAGTATATAGACGGAGCGCGATTCAAAATACTACAGATTTATCCATACAACTGACCGTTACTACAAGCTGAGGGGGGGCTGGCAAATCTAGGCAGTGAGGAAATATTGAAAAATAATTTAGTGATACAGCTATTTCTTACTTTATCACTCCATTCTCAAGACCACTTCATCACGTTTAAGGGACATATTCTGGAGTGAAGGGATTACACAGCCATGACCAGCTAACACCTTCATTACCAGAGATCCACCCTAAGTGAAATAAAAATAATCTGATGGTAGCATTTTTTTTTTTCTTCAATAACGGAACAGATGGAAAAACAACTGAATAAATGACAAAAATTTCTCACCTGATTCAAGAGGCTAACTGTATTCTGATTGAGAGAGAGAAAGAGAGAGAGACTTTCCAACCTCTACCACCAGACCACTATACTCCGTTTACTCTAACCTGGCCCAAATTTTCATCCTTTTGCTGCTTATTTCACCTCACTCAGTGGCAGAAAGCAGAACTACAACCACCCTAGAGACTTTTTCCTGGCAATTCTTCATCAGTAGCACCAAATTCTAGTGTTAATCTGCTGCAAAAATTCAACATTTAAGATAACAAGGTAGCAATTTTAGACCAAAGAGAAGGTGGGGAGATATGATGGATGAATGTGTGAGGAAGAGAGGTTTGGAAGTCGGTGTGGCTAGGGAACTGACAGGAGATCGAGCTGGTTGGATGAATGTTGTGAGAAGAAGTGCATGATCAGGGATTTGGCACCCCTTTTTAACGTGGCAGCGTCCGGATTGACTCAATCGGATACGTTTATGTGAAGCTACAGAACGTGGTGAATGTTTTTGGCCCATCCGATAAAGCCAGGATTCCGGGGCTTGAATGATGAGTGAATGGAAGTGTGGCCCACTGGATTGGGCAAATTTGGGCTGTCTGGACATTGCTACTCCTCACCCTGCCCTAAGGTGGGAAAGGAGGTCCCGATGATGATAACGTTAGTGTGAAGAGAGTACAGGCATCTACATAAGGACTTACTGTAACTGGGCAGAGGGGAGCGACTGGAGGATCTTGCAGTGGTGTTCTCGGGGGTCTCATCCGTCACTCCTGTGGGTGTGGCAGGGGGCAGGCCAGGGGAGGATGGAGGGGTCTTGGTGCCAGGTGCCGAGGGGCTGCTGGCACCGTCCGGCTGCCACGAACACCGCCTCTCAAGTGTGCCGTGCCCTCTGTGGAAAAAAAAACTCCATTAGCCATCCGGTTTAATATTAATAGGCTGGGAAAATATTACACTACAGCAAAACCTCAGAACAACACACTAACTGGAGGGAAGCCTGGTCCGATCAAGCCAAAAATCCATTGAATCCGACAGTCTCTCCCTGAGGTGGGATTTCAAGCATGTGTCTGAAAGTAAATGTGTAAAGGAACGTATTCTAGTACTAAAAATGAAAACTATACCCATTTACACCAACAACCCATAATTTCATCTTTTTGTGTTACTTTTACACCTTTGTCACTGCACTTCATGAGGTGCATGTAGTGCAACCCACTTGGCCTTATTTAACGGACACTGTTATAGCCGACAGAAGCGCAGTGGCTTCGTAGTGTCCATTTCATCCAATATCAGGTCTATCGAGGCACGTTAAATCAAGCCTTTACTCTATTTAATATTCATAACATTTTTTTTACTCTACTGGATACATTTATGTGAAGCTACAAAATGTGGTGAATGTTTTTGGTGAATCAGATACAGCCAGGATTCCGGGGGCTTGAATGATGAGTGAATGGAACCGTGGCCCAATGCACTGAACAAACTTAGGCTGTCTGGATGTTGCTTCTCACCCTGCCCTAGCGTGGGAAAGGAGGTCTGGATGATGATGATGACGATGATGATTGATGATGATGACGATGACGATGATGATGATGATGAACTTTTTTCATTTTTTGCTTCAGTTACTCTTAAGACAGATTGCTAACATTCCTAAGTGTCCTGTGGCCTTAAAAAAAAAAAAAAAAAAATCCATTAGTTACGAAGCTCAATACTAATAGGCTGTGGAAAAAACACAATATATATTACTGGACTGTACGGCTCTCTATTGTATTTTGTTTTTCTCTTGGAGGGAACTGTTATTGCGGGCTCATGGCCTTTGGTTCCTTCTTCCTCGCATTAAAAAAAAAAAAAAAATCAACCAGCACTAGACAGGGTTGATGGTCAGATAAGGATGGCACAACAAAACAACAACAACAGCAACAAACCAACATCATTCTAAACAAACTAAGTTATTTTTAAAAATTAACGATTGTAGACCAGTTACTTACACATATATACGAGTACCACACAAACCTCTTAGACAGGTAATCCAGGCATAGGCTATATAACGTTAACACCAACATACTTACACTAACTATTTAAAATTATAACATTAACACCTATATACTTAGACTAACTTTTTAAAATTATACCGTTAACACCAACATACATATACTAACTATTTAAAATTATAACATTAACACCTATATACTTAGACTAACTTTTTCAAATTATACCGTTAACACCAACATACTTACACTAACTTTTTAAAATTAAACCGTTAACACCAATATACTTACACTAACTTTTTAAAATTATACCGTTAACACCAACATACTTACACTAACTTTTTAAAATTAAACCGTTAACACCAATATACTTACACTAACTTTTTAAAATTATACCGTTAACACCAACATACTTACACTAACTTTTTAAAATTAAACCGTTAACACCAATATACTTACACTAACTTTTTAAAATTATACCGTTAACAGCTACATACTTACACTAACTTTTAACATTCAAAAGTGTAAGGTAAATTCTGCATCGCCAAGTACACGATAAAGGCAGCGACCATGCATGCTTTGTCAGGACTTGCAGGATAATACTTGTACTCTCGTCGGGTAAGGAGACTCCCTAGCACCTCTTCCTTGGCGCTTTATTTTTGGTTATGGCTGGTTAATATCCTTGTGCTCACTATCCATGCACTGTATGGCGATACTTGAAAGATTTATGTAACACTGACATAGTAAGGTGTTAAGCAAAATAAGTCGCCTAGGAAAAGGTGTTAGGGTGCTTTCTTAAACAACGAGAATGCATGCCTCTGCCAGTCTACCTAAACCCCTTTTCCACGAACCTGGCCTAAAATTCCCCATCTCTATCTTGAATGCTGAGCTATAAAAACTAGAATATGATGCTAGTCACGAAGAAGTGCTAGGGAAAATGTTGATCCGTAGCATTTGTATTTATTTATTTATTTTTTTTTGGGGGGAGAACTGAGCGACGTCAAATAAGCTGCGT
>NC_136988.1:18226835-18244335 GCF_032717465.1 Coenobita brevimanus
TGGTTTGGGAGGATGGATGGGACTGGAGTGTACTGGTGTTGTGATGAGAAGGGGTAGACTGAGATGGTTTGGGAGGATGGATGGGACTGGAGTGTACTGGTGCTGTGATGAGAAGGGGTAGACTGAGATGGTTTGGGAGGAAGGATGGGACTGGAGTGTACTGGTATTGTGATGAGGAGGGGTAGACTGAGATGGTCTGGGCATGTGGAGAGGAAGGATGGGACTGGAGTGTATTGGTGTTGTGATGAGGAGGAACAGACTGAGATGATTTGGAGGGAAGGGTGGTACTGGAGCGTACTGGTGTTGCGATGAGGAGGGGTAGACTGAGATGGTCTGGGAGGAAGGATGGGACTGAGGGTACTGGTGTTGTGATGAGGAGGGGTAGATTGAGATGGTTTGGGAGGATGGGATTGGAATGCATTGGTGTTGTGAGGAGGGGTAGACTGAGATGGTCTAGGAGGAAGGATGGGACTGGAATGCATTGGTGTTGTGATGAGGAGGGGTAGACTGATGTGGTTTGGGCATGTGGAGAGGATGGAGGATGACAATTGGGTGCGGAGGGTGAGAGGTGTGACCGCTGGGGGAAGGGTTGCGAGACACGGACCACAAGAGAGACCTGGGGCGAGGTCGTAGTGTGTGACCTCTGGGATTAGGGACACACGAGACTGGCTGCTAGAGATCGAGCAACGTGGAGAGCCGCCAGTAGGTGATCAAGGCTAAAGAAACAAGCACGACGAAGCTTTTATATGCGAAACAAAACGAAACGAAACGAGGCCCAGGAGACAGCCGTATAACCGTCAATATATCCGTCTTTAAATTCAAATATCAGCGTTAACCCTTTCGCATGTTATGGACGCATCAAAATAATTTTACTCTCGTGGGGATAATTTTGCTTATGAGAAATTCTAGACGACGAGAGGCTGAAAAACTGTCTCAACCCTCTCACAGTCGCGACAACTCTTGCAATTCTCTCCATCAAATGCCACACGATTCAGAGCATTAAGGACTTATGGTATACTCTTTTCATTTTTACTTGGCCCAGATTTTCGTCCTTTTGCAGCTTATTTCAAAAAAGCCCGCTCAAAAAAAAAAAAAAAAAAAAAGAAGAAGGAAAAAATGCTCTAGTCCCTTTTCACAGCACTTCTTCGTGACTAAAATCCTATTCTGGTGTTAATCTATTGTTACAACACCGCATTCATGATGGAGGTAACTTTAGGGCGTTAAGAGTTAGATACTACTACGACTACTACTACTACTACTACTACTACTGCTGCTGCTGCTGCTGCTACAACTACTACTACTACTATTATTATTATTATTATTATTATTATTATTATTATTACTACTACTACTACTATTACTACCACCGCCAATACTACTACTACTACTATTACTACCACTACTACTACTACTACTACTACTAAAACGTTTGAATCTCTCTCTCTCTCTCTCTCTCTCTCTCTCTCTCTCTCTCTCTCTCTCCACACACACACACACTTATTTTAACACCTTGAATCCGGGTGACTCTGTCTGTCTGTCTGTCTCTCTCTCTCTCTCTCTCTCTCTCTCTCAGGAAACTTCAACGCGACATGTGGGAGTGAGCCCTTGAGTGAAGCGCTCCGTTTTCTATATACCCTTTAGAGCAGACGATTTTCTTACGCAGAAGATTTTTTCTGAAGAGCAGAATTTTTCTTAACAGCAGACGATTTCCTTGAGAGCAGACGATTTTTTCTTAAGAGCAGACGATTTTTTTCTTAAGAGCAGATGATTTCCTTAAGAGCAGACGATTTTTTTCTTAAGCAAACGATTTTTTCTGAAGCAGACGATTTTTTCTTTAGAGCAGACGATTTTAAGCAGACGATTTTTCTTAAGAGCAGAAATTTTTTTAGGATGATTTTTTCTTAAGAGCAAACGATTTTCTTAAGCAGATGATTTTTTCTTAAGAGCAGACTTTCCCTTAAGAGCAGACGATTTTTCTCAAGAGCAGACGATTTTCTTAAGCAGACGATATATATATATATATATATATATATATTTTTTTTTTTTTTTTAAGAGCAGACGATTTTTTCTTTAGCAGACGATTTTTTCTTATGAGCAGACGATACTTCAGACAATTTTTCCTGAATTTCTAACGTTGTCTTAGGTGCGTCCTCTCGTTGGATGAGGAGGCTCCCTAACACACTATCCTCAGCGATTTATTTTGGGGTCTGGCTGGTTAATTTTAAGGGCGCTCTCTAACACACTTTCCTCAGCGATTTATTTTTGAACATGACTGGATAATTTTAAGGAGGCTCCCTAACACATCTACCTCAGCGATTTATTTTTGGGTATGGCTGGTTAATAATTAGAAGATTCCCTAACACATCTCCCTCAGCGATTTATTTTTGGGAATGGCTGGTTAATATTTAGGATGCTCCCTAACATACTTTCCTCAGCGATTCATTTTTGGGTTTGGCTGGTTAATATTTAGGATGCTCCCTAATGCACCTTCCTCAGCGATTTATTTTTGGCTATGGTTGGTTAATTTTAAGGAAGCTCCCTAACACGCTTTCCTCTGCGATTTATTTTTGGATAGGGCTGGTTAATATCCGTATGTTATTTATGCTGGGGATAGAGGTATTGGAAGGATTTATGTAACGCAGAAGAGGACAGTAGGATGTAAAAGGCAAAATAAATCGGAGAGGAAAAGGTGTTAGGGAAGAAGCAAAATAAATCGGAGAGGAAAAGGTGTTAGGGAAGAAGCAAAATAAATCGGAGAGGAAAAGGTGTTAGGGAATAAGCAAAATAAATCGGAGAGGAAAAGGTGTTAGGGAAAAAGCAAAATAAATCGGATAGGAAAAGGTGTTGGGGAATAAGCAAATAAATCGCATAGGAAAAGGTGTTAGGGAATTAAAAAAAAAAAAAAAAAAAAAAAAAATTGCATACGAAAAGGTGTTAGAGAATACGCAAAAGAAATCGCATAGGAAAAGGTGTTAGGGAATAAGCAAAATAAATCGCACAGGAAAAGGTGTTAGGCAATAGCCTAAGCAAAACAAATTGCATAGGAAAAGGTGTTCAGGAATAAGCAAAATAAATCGCATAGGAAAAGGTGCTAGGGAGCTTCCTTAACCCACGACAATAAGGGCCTTAGTCTAGCACCCATACACCAAACTTGTTTTTTTTGTTCACGATTTTTTCCACATTAACTTTGTAGCAGAGGGGGATTAATGACCAGGGGGGATTGATGACCTCAAGGGGGATTAATGACGGAGGATTTAAGACCTTAAGGGGGATTAATGACAGGATTTACGACCTCAAGGGAGATTAATGACCTCGAGGATTAATGACCTCAAAGGGGGATTAATGACCTCAAAGGGGGATTAATGGCCTCGATGGTGGATTAATGGCCTCAAAGGGGGATTAATGGCCTCAAAGGGGGATTAATGGCCTCAATGGGGGATTAATGGCCTCAAAGGGGATTAATTACCTCGAAGGTGGATTAATGGCCTGAAAGGGGGATTAATGACCTCAAAGGGGGATTAATGACCTCAAAGAGGGATTAATGACCTCAAGGGGAGTGTTAATCCGCAAGGGAAGTGCCATAGAACAAGTGTCAGCAAAGAATCACACACACACACACACACACACACACACACACACACACACACACACAGTTCAAAACGCTTAAATTCCTCTTCTGGCTTCTTCTAAATACTTAACAAGAAGAGGCTTCTTCTAAATACTTAACAATCTATACTTACAATTTTACTTATAATCTTACTTTCAATTTTATGTACTTATAATTCTTACTTACTTTTACTTATCATTTTACTCAAATTTTGCTTATATTCTTTACTTACAAAATAATTTATATTTTGTACTTACAATTTCACTTATAATCCTTACAAAGTTACTTATTTTTACTTAAAATTGTACTTATAATTTTTACTTACAATTTTACTCATTTTTAACTTAAATTTTCACTTATAACTCTTACTTACAATTTTTCTTATAATATTACTTACAATTTTACTTATTCTTACTTACAATTTTACTTATAATTTTTACTTACCAGCCAGATCTCCTTGCCTTCGTGTCTGGTAGTCCTTGAGAGATCCATAACATCACTTATAAATCCATAACATCACTTATAAATCCATAACATCACTTATAAATCCACAACATCACTTACAAATCCATAACGTCACTTACAAATCCATAACGTCACTTACAAATCCATAACATCACTTACAAATCCATAACATCACTTATAAATCCATAAAATCACTTACAAATCCATAACATCACTTACAAATCCATAACAGCACTTACAAATCCATAACAGCACTTACAAATCCATAACAGCACTTATAAATCCACAACATCACTTATAAATCCATAACATCTTATAAATCCATTACATCACTTATAAATCCATAATATCAAATATAAATCCACCACTTATAAATCCATCACTTACAAATCCACATCACTTACAAATCCATCACATTACTTACAAATCCATCACATCACTTACAAATCCACAACATCACTTACAAATCCACAAGTCACTTAAATCACTCACACTTTCCAGTATAAGTGTTAAGTGGCTTCCTTAGGTTTCATTTTCCTTTACATTTACACTACAATGGCGTCCTTCGTGTCTGGCCTTTGATAACTCCAATTATTTTATTTATTTATTTATTTATTTTGGCTGTGAGGACTGAGGGATTAATATAATCCTCAAAAATCCATTACAAAATAAAACTCAAAATTCCACAAAAGTAATGGGGGACAGGGCGACATGGAGGCGATTTGTTTATGGCCACCCCGTACGGGATAAAGGCGTCTGGCAATAACAGATAGATTTTAACAGGTGGTGACGATCTTTGTTTTTTTCTTTCATTTATTACGCTGCAAGTTCCATTGATTTTTTTTTTTCAACTTCCATTTTTCTGATTTATTATCCTCTAAAAAAAAAAAATCATCTTTTATTTTGAGTCACTATTAAAAAAAAAAAAATCCTTCACTGTTCTTTTAAAAACTGAAAACTTTTAAAAACTGATTCATTTTTAAAAATTGATTCACTGTTTTTAAAAACTGATTCATTGTTTTTAAAATTTGATTCAGGTCGTTTAAAAGATCAATTAATTCTCAAAAAAATACAATAAAAATGTAACTTACTTTATTTTGATTATATATCCTTTGTTAGGTCTTCATGGAAACACATCGCAAAATCTTTAAGTCTATATGATATCCAGTCCTTATGACCACTTGAAACACGATTATTATTATTATTATTATTACAACTACTACTACAGTATTATTATTATTATTATTATTATTATTACAACTACTACTACATTATTATTATTATTATTATTATTATTATTATTACAAGAGTGAACTTTGATATTTCCACCTGGTAAACGCCCAACAAATGTATTCACAATAAAAAGATTAACGCAATATTTAGCAAATTAAAAAAAAAATCAAGATGGCATTCTTTCAACAAGGCCCTTCGATTAAAAAAAAAAAAAAAACTCAATAGGTTCATCACTTTCTGCATCTCAGCCTTTGTTTCTTTTTTCTTCTCTCTCTTTTTTAGTGAACGCCTATTTCCCTCCTGAATTTAGAGGATTGAAGCGATATTTAATGATATAAAATGGGAAATGGCCAGACTGTCAACAGGGGTCTTCGTTCTCTCAGCCTTTGTTTCTTTTTCCTTTTCGCTCTTGTTTTTTTAGTGAACGCCTTATTTCCTTCTTAAATTAATAGGACTGAGGCGATATTTAACGAACTGAAACAGGAAATCTTAGCAAAATGGCCAGACTTTCAACAGTATATTTCAGCCTTTGTTTCTTTTTCCTTTTCTCTCGTTTTTTAGTGAACGCCTTATGTCCTTCTTAAATTAATAGGATTGAGGCGATATTTAACGATTTCAAACGGGAAATCTTAGCAAAATGGCCAGACTTTGAACAGTATTATCTCAGTCTTTGTTTCTTTTTCCTTTTCTCTCTTGTTTTTTAGTGAACGCCTTATGTCCTTCTTAAATTAATAGGACTGAGGCGATACTTAGCGATTTGAAATGGGAAATCTTAGCAAAATGGCCAGACTTTCAACAGTATATCTCAGCCTTTGTTTCTTTTTCCTTTTCTCTCCTGTTTCTTGTGAACGCCTTATTTCCTTCTTAAATTAATAGGATTGAGGCGATATTTAACGATTTGAAACTGGAAATCTTAGCAAAACGGCCAGACTCTCAACCTGGGTCTTGGCAACCTCGACTCCTGCCCACTACCTCGGCCCTCCAGCGTGTGGGTACGGGTGACCTAAATGCTATGGTATTTATTTTCAATCTGAGGGCACCATTAACACCACAAGCACCATCACTCCCGAAAACTGGCGCGCGTGGAAATTCGTCTCCCTGGTCTTCGACGTTCGCACAGCGGGGGGACAATGCACTATCCTTCCTTTGATGCATTCTTTGGCTATTTCCTCACACCCCAGGCATTTTAGAGCTTCTGTGGGGTTTAGCCTACATATACGACGATTTCCGCCATAATCACTCGTTAACGGTGTCAATAACTTGCTATTATGTCATTACGGGGCGCAATGTTCCACCCGGCGGCAAGATTAGCTGTAAACACGACAAATAAGCCAGATTCCTCACACTTCACAATGACACACCCTCCCCCTCCGGAGTCCCAAGGGTGACTGAGGGCTGGCTGGCTGGCTGGGTGGGAGGCTGGAAGGGGCGAGTCTCACCAGCCGCCGGTCCTTACCCGCCAAAGTTGCCATCATCCACTCCTTTCAAAATTTCCCCCACAAGCCTCCCGATTTTTCCACATTAAACGACCACCGCAGGAGATGCAAAATAACGAAACCCTGACAGACGAAATTCAAAATAACGGAAATAACGTCCCAATCAACCAGTAACGAATATAAACGACGGGTGGCAACGGTTGATCAGTTCGTCTACTACACAGCCAGACTGGAGGGCCAACCCGTCTTCAAACGAAAACAAAAAGAACTGTGCACCTTCCCTCCCCATCATTCTCCTCCTCCGTAACGCAAACCAACACCAAACTACCCAATCTGACACCAAAACACTCAGAGAAACTCGATTTGAAAATATAAAATCACCCCACGAACGGCAACGCCCCAAGATCACACAAAAACAAGTACACACGGCTACTATGCAGTTCTGTACACTGTCCTTCACCACTTCGCTTCCTTAGTAACACGAAACAAAGATCGAACCCACAAAACAGCTGGCAATCGGAAAATCAAAGCAGATACCTATGCTTAATTATATCCTACGAATATTCCATCTATTGCCAGACGCCTTAATCCCGTAAGGGGTGGCCACAAACAAATCGCCTCCATGTCGCCCTGTCCCCCACCATTTCACTGCCCTACGAATATCGACGCCTAAAATTCGGTTCTTAACTAGATATACAAAACAACTACACACTTCTGTAGGCATGCGTCCACCTGTCTCTCCCTGCTGACAGAGATCGAGCCCCGTATTCCAGCTGCTTAAGGAAATTCCCTAACGCTTCTTCCTAAGCGATTTATTTTGCACAGTAGTCCATATCCTCCTCATCTGGGTAATTTAAATCATTCAAATATCATCACACGTCACAAACTGATATTAACTAATCATACCCAAGAATTAACCACTAAGGCACAGGTGTTAGGGAGCTTCCTTAACCGACGACAACATCAAGGGAAATATTTGAATTGGTGTGATTAAATTCATCCCTGGCCTTTGGTTCCTTCTTCCTTCTATCTATCTATCTATTTACAGCCAGACGCCATAATCCCGTACGGGGTGGCCGTTTGCCTTCGAGTTATTAGTCTTACGGGGAGGGGCACTAACCCTCCACCAAACCACCTGCTGACACATATGGAACACGTATAGGTTGGTTACATGGTTACCACCCAGCGTTGCAAATGGTTTCCTAGCTTACAGGAAACCATTAGGCTTGTCACTCAATGTAAAGCCACCTGAAAAGGAAAGAAAAGCAATAAGAAGTGACAGGAAAGATGGGAGAAATAGGAAGAGAGGAGGACAGGCACAGAAAAAGAATGATAAAGGTGAAGGAAGAGTAGGCGGCACTACATCAAGTGAGTGGATGATGGTGAGAAATAGGAAGAGAGGAGAACAGACACAGGAAAAGAATGATAAAGGTGATGGAAGAGGTAGGCAGCACTACATCAAGTGAGTGGATGATGGTGAGAAATAGGAAGATCAACCGTTGCCACCCGCCGACATGTCGTAAAAATACCCCCGCTAATACCAATACACCAGTCCTGTATGAGACAGCCCTAGCATGTATTCAATATGGTCGGTGGGTGTTAGCGCCGAAGTGGTGACATGTAGAGGTGTATGGTATGTAGGAGGACTGCTGGGCCTTGATAGCAGGCTGTGAAGCCTATGCCCAGAGTCGGACACATAAAAAAAAAAAAAAAAAAAAAAAGAATAAAAAAGATGAAGGAAGAAGTAGGCAGCACTACATCAAGTGAGTGGATGATGGCCGCCACCACACCCTTGCACCAAAAAAAAAAAAAAAAAAAAAAAAAAAAAAAACTCATTGTCAGCGAACTTTAAGCTGAGCAAAATATTAAGAGGCAAAAATAAATAAATAAATAAATACGTAAATAAGTACGTAAATAAATAAATATGTAAATAAACAAATACGTAAATAAATACGTAAATAAATAAATACGTAATATAAATAAATACGTATATAAATAAATAAATATGTAAATAAATACGTAAATAAAGATGGAAATAAATACGTTAATAAAGATGGAAATAAATACGTAAATAAAGATGGAAATAAATACGTTAATAAAGATGGAAATAAATACGTTAATAAAGATGGAAATAAATACGTTAATAAAGATGGAAATAAATACGTTAATATAGATGGAAATAAATACGTTAATATAGATGGAAATAAATACGTTAATATAGATGGAAATAAATACGTTAATATAGATGGAAATAAATACGTTAATATAGATGGAAATAAATACGTTAATATAGATGGAAATAAATACGTTAATATAGATGGAAATAAATACGTTAATATAGATGGAAATAAATACGTTAATATAGATGGAAATAAATACGTTAATATAGATGGAAATAAATACGTTAATATAGATGGAAATAAATACGTAAATAAATTAATAAGTAAATAAATAAATGAAATAAATCCATAAACAAATAAATACGTAAATTAATAAATAAATACGTAAATAACCAAAACAAGTAAGTAAACATCTCGTCGGTTAAGGAAGCTCCCTAACACCTCTTCCTAAGCGATTTATTTCACTTATTACATTTCCTCTGTGGCATTGAAATCACTCATCACCATCCTCTTCACAACGTACAAAAAATTATTAACCAGCCATATCCCAGAATAATTCGCTAAGGAAAAGGTGTTAGGGAGCTTCAGACTTAGCAGACGCCATATTTAAAAATTTTCTTTGCTTATCAACCGTTCGTTTGAATATTTGAATTTGAACATCAACAGAACATTTGAATTTGAACATCAACTGAACATTTGAATTTGAACATCAACTGAACATTTGAATTTGAACATCTAACGAACATTTGAATTTGAACATCAACTGAACATTTGAATTTGAACATCAACTGAACATTTGAATTTGAACATCAACTGAACATTTGAATTTGAACATCTAACGAACATTTGAATTTGAACATCTAACGAACATTTGAATTTGAACATCTACTGAACATTTATGAACCTGAGTGAACACTGAACGAAGAAATGAGAAAAACTATGAATTCCTTCTAACATTTGGCCACGTGGAGAGGATGGAGGATGAGAGACTGACGAGGAGAGTGTATGTGAGTGAGGAGGTGGAGGGGGGGAGGGGGAGGCCGAGGATGAGGTGGAGGGATGGAGTGGAGAGGTATATGAGAGAGGGGGGTGTGAGTTGGGAGCAGGGCAGTGAAATGGCGGGGGACAGGGCGACATGGAGGCGATTTGTTTGTGGCCACCCCGTGCGGGATTAAGGCATCTGGCAATAGATAGATAGATAGACAGATAGATAGATAGATAGATAGATAGACAGATAGATAGATAGACAGATTTCAAGATTAAGATGATTTATAAATATTGGAGTAAAAATCCTTATAGATCCCACACGAAGGCCTTGAGTGGCATTTATAAACACTCTTAAGATCCTAGTGCTGGTGACTCTCTCTCTCTCTCTCTCTCTCTCTCTCTCTCTCTCTCACACACACACACACACACACACACACACACACACACACACACACACACACACACACACGCACTTACGGATATATTCTTTATAATCTCTCTCTCTCTCTCTCTCTCTCTCTCTCTCTCTCTCTCTCAGATGCACTTACGGACCTATGTAATCTCTCTCTCTCTCTCTCTCTCTCTCTCTCTCCTCTTCTAGTCAGTCTCTAGTAACCAAGGAGACGCATTTCTATAATACAGGATTCTGGAATTTCAGACAACTTACACTAATAAAACTGTGTGTGTGTGTGTGTGTGTGTGTGTGTGTGTGTGTGTGTGTGTGTGTGAGAGAGAGAGAGAGACAGATTCTTTGCCTTCCACTTCATCTTGTGTGTGTGTGTGTGTGTGTGTGTGTGTGTGTGTGTGTGTGTGTGTGTGAGAGAGAGAGAGAGAGAGAGATTCTTTGCCTTCCACTTCTTCTTGTGTGTGTGTGTGTGTGTGTGTGTGTGTGTGAGAGAGAGAGAGAGAGATTCTTTGCCTTCCACTTCTTCTTGTGTGTGTGTGTGTGTGTGTGTGTGTGTGTGTGTGTGTGTGTGTGTGTGTGAGAGAGAGAGAGAGAGAGAGAGAGAGAGAGAGAGAGAGAGAGATTCTTGTTGGACTGAGCGAAGCGAGCGAGAACACTATAACTCACCCGTTATTTATGTGTAAAATTTTTGCCTCATACGACTTGCAAAAATGTAAATAAATCCTTCAATAAATTCTCCAATAAATCATTCAGTAATTCCTTAAATAAATCCTTCAATAAATCCATTAATAAATCCTTCAATAAATCCATTAATAAATCCTTCAATAAATCCATTAATAAATCCTTCAATAAATCCGTTAATAAATCCTTCAATAAATCCATTAATAAATCCTTCAATAAATCCGTTAATAAATCCTTCAATAAATCCATTAATAAATCCTTCAATAAATCCGTTAATAAATCCTTCAATAAATCCATTAATAAATCCTTCAATAAATCCATTAATAAATCCTTCAATAAATCCATTAATAAATCCTTCAATAAATCCGTTAATAAATCCTTCAATAAATCCATTAATAAATCCTTCAATAAATCCATTAATAAATCCTTCAATAAATCCATTAATAAATCCTTCAATAAATCCATTAATAAATCCTTCAATAAATCCATTAATAAATCCTTCAATAAATCAATTAATAAATCCTTCAATAAATCCTTAAATTGTCATGAGAAATCCCTATACTCCCAAAAAGTGAGTGAGTGAGTGAGAGAGAGAGAGAGAGAGAGAGAGAGAGAGAGAGAGAGAGAGAGAGAGAGAGAGAGATTCTTTGCCTTCCATTTCATCTTCTGTGTGTGTGTGTTTGTGTGTGTGACAGAGAGAGAGAGAGAGAGAGAGAGAGAGAGAGTACCTAAGGATATCAACCTGGTCTGGAGCCAACCTGTTCAGACAAGGAATTTTGGTCCTTATATCCCTGTGATTAAGGGTCAACATAGGCCTACTCTCTCTCTCTCTCTCTCTCTTTCTTATGGTATAAATGCTTAACCTCCTCTTGTCAATACTGATTTGCTTCGTTCTTGCATTACCCTCAACCCTTCCTTTAAATCCGGAGTAAATCGGAGAAAATAATTGCTAAGTTAACCTTGCGGGTTGAAATTTGACGAAGCTCATGATCTTGGCGTCTCAACTTCTGTTATAATAATAATAATAATAATAATAATAATAATAATAGTAATAATAACAATAATAATAATAATAATAATAATGACGATGACAGTGACGACGATAATGATAATGATGATGACTGACGACGATGATAATAATAATAATAACGTTAATAATAATAATAAAAATAATAATAATAATAATAACACGAACAATAATAATTATAACAAAATTCCTTGGCTGACCCTCAACATGTCCACCAAGTTAGGTCAACATCGGATAAAACCTTCGCGGGAAAACACCTGCTCTATCTTCGCGAGCGCGGGTGTAACAAAGGAGGTCGTTGGTCTGAAGAGGATCAAGTTGTGTGTGTGTGTGTGTGTGTGTGTGTGTGTGTGTGTGTGTGTGTGTGTGTGAGAGAGAGAGAGAGAGAGAGAGAGAGAGAGAGAGAGAGAGAGAGAGAGAGAGAGAGAGAGAGAAGAGGTTGCGAGACGAAGAAGGTAAGAAGCGTGTGTGTGTGTGTGTGTGTGTGTGTGTGTGTGTGTGTGTGTGTGTGTGTGTGTGTGTGTGTGTGTGTGTGTGTGTGTGTGTGTGTGTGTGCTCATGACTGGAGGTTGTAGCCCTTGCACAACCAGGTAAGGGACCTACACCAGGCTTGAGACTGGACGCTGCCACACCGCACCACACCGCACCACACCACATCACACCACACCACACCACACCACACCACACCACTCCACTCCACACACACACACACACGGATATACAAAGAGAATTACATCAACGTCCTTCCACTCCTTCCCTATCCCCCGAAAGGACGATGGTGGACTGCAGGAAGAAGGTTCACGTTCAGATGAGCCTACCACTACTACTACTACTACTACTGCTACTACTACTACTTACTACTACTACTACTTACTACTACCACCACCACTACCATTACCGGTACTCCTATTACTACTACTATTACTACAACTACACTACTACTACTTCTACTACTACTACTAATACTACAACTACTACTATTACCATATTTGTAACAACAGATTAACACTGGAAAATGATGCTAGTCACGAAGAAGTGCCATGGGAAGGATGTAGAGCCGTAGTATTGTCTTTTTCTGCCACTGAGCTACGTGAAATAAGCTGCAAAAGGACAAGATGCTAGTCACGAAGAAGTGCTACGGGAAGGATGTAGAGCCGTAGTATTGTCTTTTTCTGCCACTGAGCTACGTGAAATAAGCTGCAAAAGGACAAGATGCTAGTCACGAAGAAGTGCTATGGGAAGGATGTAGAGCCGTAGTATTGTCTTTTTCTGCCACTGAGCTACGTGAAATAAGCTGCAAAAGGACAAGATGCTAGTCACGAAGAAGTGCTACGGGAAGGATGTAGAGCCGTAGTATTGTCTTTTTCTGCCACTGAGCTACGTGAAATAAGCTGCAAAAGGACAAGATGCTAGTCACGAAGAAGTGCTACGGGAAGGATGTAGAGCCGTAGTATTGTCTTTTTCTGCCACTGAGCTACGTGAAATAAGCTGCAAAAGGACAAGATGCTAGTCACGAAGAAGTGCTATGGGAAGGATGTAGAGCCGTAGTATTGTCTTTTTCTGCCACTGAGCTACGTGAAATAAGCTGCAAAAGGACAAGATGCTAGTCACGAAGAAGTGCCATGGGAAGGATGTAGAGCCGTAGTATTGTCTTTTTCTGCCACTGAGCTACGTGAAATAAGCTGCAAAAGGACAAGATGCTAGTCACGAAGAAGTGCTATGGGAAGGATGTAGAGCCGTAGTATTGTCTTTTTCTGCCACTGAGCTACGTGAAATAAGCTGCAAAAGGACAAGATGCTAGTCACGAAGAAGTGCTACGGGAAGGATGTAGAGCCGTAGTATTGTCTTTTTCTGCCACTGAGCTACGTGAAATAAGCTGCAAAAGGACAAGATGCTAGTCACGAAGAAGTGCTATGGGAAGGATGTAGAGCCGTAGTATTGTCTTTTTCTGCCACTGAGCTACGTGAAATAAGCTGCAAAAGGACAAGATGCTAGTCACGAAGAAGTGCTATGGGAAGGATGTAGAGCCGTAGTATTGTCTTTTTCTGCCACTGAGCTACGTGAAATAAGCTGCAAAAGGACAAGATGCTAGTCACGAAGAAGTGCTATGGGAAGGATGTAGAGCCGTAGTATTGTCTTTTTCTGCCACTGAGCTACGTGAAATAAGCTGCAAAAGGACGAAAATCTGGGCCAAGTTAAGGTGAAAGGAGGATAGTCACGAAGAAGTGCAGGAAAAATGGTCATCGTACTGAATGGGTGAAAGGTCAAGGGTCATGCAAGGAAGGACTGAACTTGTGACCCTCTCGTGTGTGTGTGTGTGTGTGTGTGTGTGTGTGTGTGTGTGTGTGAG
Source organism: Coenobita brevimanus (assembly GCF_032717465.1). Lineage (NCBI taxonomy): Eukaryota > Metazoa > Arthropoda > Malacostraca > Decapoda > Coenobitidae > Coenobita > Coenobita brevimanus. The sequence goes on from NC_136988.1 coordinate 18,241,148, forward strand.
AGAGAGAGAGAGAGAGAGATAGAGAGAGGAGGCTGTTAAGGCTACTGAAGAGGAAGGCAGGGGTGAGGCAGGCAGGGAAAGGTAAGGCAGGATGGGGTGAGGCAGGCAAGGAGGTGAGGCAGGGTAGGGTGAGCAGGCACAGAGGTGAGGCAGGTAAGAGGGTGAGGCAGGCAAGGAGGTGAGGCAGGCACAGGGGGTGAGGCAGGATGTGGTGAGGTAGGGTGGGGTGGGGAAGGGTGGGGCGAGGCAAGTAAAAATGGAGAGTCATCGCCACAACGGGAGAGGCAAAGTAAGGCAGAGCGACTTGTCCAGATGAGGCAGGAGAATAAGACACAGGTGAGGCAGGGAGGGTGAGGTAGGGAGGGGTGAGGTAGGGTAGAGCAGGCAGAGGTGAGGCAAGATAGGGTAAGGCAGAGAGGAGTGATGGAAGAAGGGGTAAGGCAGGGATAGGTGAGGCATGCATGGGTGAGGCAGGCTGGGTTTAGGCAGAAAGACAGGCAGAGGAAGACAAGGCAGAGGCACGAAAAGTAATAATACATGGTACAGGTAGGATGAGATAGGGGTAAGGCAGGGGTGAGGCAGAGGCAAGGCAGGGGTGAGGCATGAGGTTGGGGTGAGGCAGGGGTAAGGCATGCAGAACCAAGATAACGGTAGAGCCAGCAGGGGTAAGACGGGAGGGTTGAGGCAGAGAGAGGTGAGGCAGGGAGGGGTGAGGCAGTAGTACGGCAACGGTATAAGTCAGGCAGGAAGGGGTGAGGAGGGAGAGACGAGGCAGAAAGGGATGAAGCAAGCAGGGCGGTGAGACAGGCAGGAGTAAGGTAGGTAGGGGTGAGGCTGGGAGGGGTGAGGCAGGCAGGGGGGGGTTAGGCAGGGGTGAGGCAGGGAGGGGTGAGGCAGGCAGGGGGGGTTAGGCAGGGGTGAGGCAGGGAGGGGTGAGGCAGGCAGGGGGGGTTAGGCAGGGGTGAGGCAGGGAGGGGTGAGGCAGGCAGGGGGGGGTTAGGCAGGGGTGAGGCAGGGAGGGGTGAGGCAGGCAGGGGGGGAGAGTGCAGCCAAGGTCATGCCGGACGCTCCACACAGCGGCCAACAGCTCCCCTTATATGGCAGAGACTCAGCCTCTGCATTAAACCGACCCGACCCTCACCACAACACCCATTCACAACTTTACCACACCTCTACCGCACTTGCCACACCTCTGCCACACTTACCACACCACTAATGCACCCTCTCCTAACCTCTAACACATCTGCTAACCTTCTTACCACTTCCTTACACGCTTAACACACATCTTTCCTTGCATTCACTAACTCGGCCCTCTCCACAACACCCATTCTCAGGTTTACCACACCTCTACCGCACTTGCCACACCTCTGCCACACTTACCACACCACTAATGCACCCTCTCCTAACGTCTAACACTTATGTTAACCTTCTAACCACTTCCTAACAAGCCTAACACACATCTTTCCTTGCATTCACTAACTCGGCCCTCTCCACAACACCAATTCACAACTTTACCACACCTCTACCGCACTTACCACACCTCTGCCACACTTACCACACCTCTACCGCACTTACCACACTCCTATCACACTTGCCACACCTCTGCCACCCTTACCACACCCTAAGACACCTAGCATACCTCTTATACTTCTGCCTAGCCCCTAACAAAGACGGTATACTTCTAACTTACCTTTCTCAAACTCGGTCCACTCCACCACACCCATTCACAACTTTACCACACTTCTACCGCACTTACCACACCTCTCACATTCCTACCACACTTACCACACCTCTCGCACTCCTACCACACCTCTAACTAGTTCCTAAGGTCCTTCTGAAACCTCTAACACCTCTCTGAGTAGCTCCTCAAAGATGTACCACAACTCTAACACATCCTCCTCCACACCACCCATTCAAGAGTTCACCACACCCCTACCACATTCACCACACCCCTCATGCACGTTCTCCTAACCTCTAATACCTCTAGCAGGCCTCATCTAGCCCCTAACATACCTACCGCACCTCTAACCACCCTCCTGAGATCCCTACCACAATTCTAACACCACCACAATTTCTCTAACAAGGTCCTGAAAAAAATCTAAAATACCACCACAGCTTCTAACACGCCTATCCTTGTCTCTAACTCGACCCCCTTCACAACACCCATTCATAAGTTCACCACAGCTCCACCACATTTACCACACCTCTAACTAGCTTCTAAAATACCCACCACACTTCTCATTCCACCACACATCTCGAACACATACAAGTACCACACACTTACCACACTTCTCCCCACACACCTGCCACACCTCTCACCACAAACCTGCCACACCTCTCACCACACACCTACCACATCTCTTACCACACCATCTACCACACTTACCACACCTCACACCACATACGTACCACACTTACCACACCTCTCACCACACAACTACCACACTTACCACACCTCTCACCACACAACTACCACACTTACCACACCTCTCACCAAACCATCTACCACACCACACCTCTCACCACACCACCTACCAAACTTACCACACCTCTCACCACACACCTACCACACCTCTCACCACACCATCTACCACACCACACCTCTCACCACACCACCTACCACAGTTACCACACCTCTCACCACACCACCTACCACACTTACCACACCTCTCACCACACACCAACCACACTTACCACACCTCTCACCACACCACACCTCTCACCACACCACCTACCACAGTTACCACACCTCTCACCACACCACATACCACACCACACCTCTCATCACACCACCTACCACACCTCTCACCACACACCTACCACAGCTCTCACCACACACCTGCCACAGTTACCACACCTCTCCCCACACACCTACCACACTTACCACACCTCTCATCACACCACCTACCACACTTACCACACTTCTCCCCACACACCTACCACACTTACCACACCTCTCATCACACCACCTACCACACTTACCACACTTCTCCCCACACACCTACCACACCTCTCATCACACCACCTACCACACTTACCACACTTCTCATCACACACCTACCACAGTTACCACACACCTGCCACAGTTACCACACCTCTCCCCACACACCTACCACACCTCTCACCACACACCTGCCACACTTACCACACCTCTCACCACACCACCTACCACACTTACCACACATCTC
>NC_136988.1:18254335-18256835 GCF_032717465.1 Coenobita brevimanus
TGTGATTTATGAGGCTGTATGTCTATCAGGTCTATTTATGTACTCTATATCTATTTATCTATCTATCTATCCATCCATCTATCTATCTATCAGGTTATTTATCCATCCATCCATCTATCAATCTATTTTATTCATCCATCCATCCATCTATCAATCTATCTTATTCATCCATCCATCTATCCACCCATCCATTTATCTATCTATCTATTTATCCATCTATCTATCTATCTATCTATCCATCCATTCATCTATCTATCCATCCACCCATCTATCTATCTATCCATCTATCTATCTATCTATCAATCCATTCATCTCTCTATCTATCCATCCATCCATTTGTCTATCTATATATCCATCTGGCTATCTATCTATCTACCTATCTATCTATCTATCTATCTGTATCGTGTGTATATATTTCTAGTAATTATAAAACGAGGAAGAAAATGCGTAGAATTAGTACAAGAATGACAACAACAGTATGAACAGGGTGATGATGATGATGATGAAAATCGTGGTGGTGGTGATGATGATGATGATGATGATGATGATGATGATGAAAATCGTGGTGGTGGTGATGATGATGATGATGATGATGTTGGTGGTGGTGGTGGTGGTGGTGGTGGTGGTGGTGGTGGTGGTGGTGATGATGATGATGATGATGATGATGATGATGATGATGATGATGATGATGATGATGATGATGATGATGATGATGATGATGATGATGATGATGATGATGATGATGAGGAGGAGGAGGATGATGATGATGATGATGATCGTGGTGGTGGTGGTGATGATAATGATGATGATGATACTAATATATATAAATCAAGCCAAGGATTGCATTTATAACACAGGAGGTCGTAGGCAGGGGGAAACAGAGCCCCAGAAAAATACCATGAAAAATATATATAAAACTGCAGAGGTCGTAGGCAGAGGGAAAGGCAGCTTAAGGAAAAGGTAAATAATTAGTAATAAAGTTTAAGCAGGAAAATAAAGACTAGAAATAAAGACTTAGGATAAAGGAGCCTGGCTTTACCTTCCCCCCTTCCTGTTCACTTCCGCAAACCACTGCCGCCACTGCCAACCCAACCGTAACAACCCTGGTGTGTGTGCATTGCGGTACACACACACACACACACACACACACACACACACACACACACACACACACACCTCACTTTGTCCCCCCAGGTAATTACACTACCATCTCTCTCTCTCTCTCTCTCTCTCTCTCACACACACACACACACACACACACACACACACACACTCACTTTGCCCCCTCAAACAATTTCTCTCTCTCTCTCTCTTACACACACACACAGACACACACACACACACACACACACACACACACACACACTCACCTGTCCATCCACCACTTCTACCTGCAATCTTCCCACATCTAATTAGCCGGAAGACACACCTGACCATTTCACAAGGTAAAGTGCACGGGGTTTCCTAGAGTTGTACTGACCATGTAGAGGTGATTACTATACTCTTTTCACTCTAACTTGGCCTAAAATGACCCTAACTCTATCCTGAAGGCTGATGTGTAAGAACAGATTAGTGAGTTTATGCTGCTAGTCACGAAGAAGTGGGAGAGAGAAAGATAGTGGTAAGATGGTGTTGTGAAAGTATTGGTAAGAGTGATGATGATGATGATGATGATGATGATGAGGAGGAGGAGGAGGAGAAGGGTGATGATGATGATGATGATGATGATGATGATGATGATGATGATGATGAGGAGGAGGAGGAGGAGAAGGGTGATGATGATGATGATGATGATGATGAGGAGGAGGAGGAGGAAGAAGATAATGATGATGATGATGATGATGATGATTGCCTCATTACAATAAACACACTATGGCATAATTTACACAGTTTTTACTATTTACAATACTCTCTTCACTCTAACTTGGCCTAGAGTTGGCTTCTCCCCATACTGAATGCTGAGTTATATGTATGGGTTGCCACTAGAAAATGATGGTAGCTGTTTTCCACGTCTGCTACAAATAATAATAATAATAATAATAATAATAAGGTAATAATAAAAATAAAAATAATATTAACAGTACGGTAATAATAATAATAATAATAATAATAATAATAATATCACCACCACCACCACCACCACCACTGTTACTACCTCCAAACACAGGTGTATTAATGGTAGATTTGTATGCGTTCCAGACGAATGCTATATTTGTAGGCGAGGTGCTTGAACGAGCCAGGTGGTGGTGGTGGTTGTTGTAGGAGTGGTTGTGGTGGTGGTGGTGGTGGTGGTGGTGAAGGTGGTGGTGGTATGAGTGGTGGTGGTGGTAGGAGTGGTGGTGGTGGTAGGAGTGGTGTTGGTGGTGGTGGTGGTGGTAGGAGTGCTGGTGGTGGTGGTGGTAGGAGTGCTGGTGGTGGTGGTGGTGGTGGTAGGAGTGGTGGTGGTGGTGGTGGTAGGAGTGCTGGTGGTGGTGGTAGGAGTGCTGGTGGTGGTGGTGGT
>NC_136988.1:18261835-18264335 GCF_032717465.1 Coenobita brevimanus
TATTGTCTTTTTCTGCCACTGAGCTACGTGAAATAAGCTGCAAAAGGACGAAAATCTGGGCCAAGTTAAGGTGAAAGGACTGTAGTAGTAGTAGTAGTAGTAGTAGTAGTAATAGTAGTAGTAGTAATAGTAGTAGTAGTAGTAGTAGTAATAGTAGTAGTAGTAGTAGTAGTGGTAGTAATAGTAGCAGTAGTAGTAGTAATAGTAGTAGTAGTAGTATGGTAGTAATAGTAGCAGTAGCAGTAGTAGTAGTGGTAGTAGTGGTAGTGGTAGTAGTAGTAGTAGTAGTAGTAAAGAAAATGCTAATAGTCTTTAAAAATTCAGCCTAAATTATCTATTTTTTATCTACCTCCACCTTTATCTATCAGTCTATCTAATTATCTATCTATCTGGCCATTTATCGATCAATTCACTTATCTATCTATCTAACTATTAATTTACCAACCTACTTACCTACCAACTTCCCTACTGGCCTACCTACCTACCTACCTACCTACCTACCTACATACATACATACATACAAACACACCTCTCTATCTATCTATCTATCTGTCTATCTATCTGAAAGGCAACTGGATTTCTTACCAAGGGATTATCTATGGCCAAATATATCTATCAGGCTCCACTCTATCGATCTATTTACCGTGTGTGTGTGTGTGTGTGTGTGTGTGTTGAGGTTATACTGATTTACACACGACTAGAACTGTGTGTGTGTGTGTGTGTGTGTGTGTGTGTGTGTGTGTGTGTGTTGGGGTTATACTGATTTACACACGACTAGAACTGTGTGTGTGTGTGTGTGTGTGTGTGTGTGTGTGTGTGTGTGTGTGTGTGTGTGTGTGTGTGTGTGTGTGTGTGTGTGTGTGTGTGTGAACCCCAAGAACTGCATCCCCTTCCCTGACACCTGGATTCCAGTCAGAAGCCACACACACACACACACACACACACACACACACACACACACACACACACACACACACACCAACTCAAGTCTAGTCTTGTGTAACTCAGTACAACCCCAACACACACACACACACACACACACACACACACACACACACACACACACACACACACTAACCAGTCTTTCTAATAATAAAATGGGCCAAACTGTCATTAATGTCCCCTCTCAGCTCCCGAAATCCCGCTACGCGTCAAGGGCAGAGCTCCCTAACATCTCCTCCCAAGCGATTTATTTTGCTTGTTACACCTTACTGTCCTCTTCTGTGCTACATAAATCCTTCCAATATTTTCTGCATATAAAGACATGCAAAAGAATATTAACCAGCCATATCCAAAAATAAATCGCTAACGAAGAGGTGTTAAGGAGCTTCTTTTCTCGACAGTTAAGGAAGCTCCCTAACACCTTTTCCTTAGCGATTTATTTTTGGGTATGGCTGGTTAATATCCTTTTTGTACGTTATTTATGCAGAGTATGGCGATGTTGGAAGGATTTATGTAACACAGAAGAGGACAGTGTGGTGTAATAAACAGAATAAATCGCTAAGGAAATGGTGTTAGGGAGCTTCCTTACCCGATAAGAAAACGGGACCAGGCCTGAGCAACCTTCCTCATTTACAGCCATATGCGTTCATTTAATAATTTATACTCATTTACAATCCTTTAGTCATTTACAATCCTTTAGTCATTAATTTACTCATCTAGTCATTACCACTCATTTAGTCATTTACATTCACTTACATTCAGTGCCCTCAGCTGGACCTCTCATGTCAGATCACTTGCTAAAACCGCCCCAAAGAAACTTGGATTATCGTACAGAGTCCGTAACTTCTTCGCCGATGAGCAGTTGGCTATAATTTATAAGAGTCATGTGCGCTCTCAGCTTGAATATTGCTCACCCTTGTGGAATGGTTGTGGAGAGGTTGCATTAAGACAACTAGACAAAATTCAGAGCAAAGCTGTTAGAATCATTAACAACCCTGCCATTACATATAAACTACCTCCCCTGCAAGTAAGAAGGAATGTTGCCTCCCTTGCATTATTTTACAGATATTTTTTTGGCAAATGCTCAGACGAAGTTGCGTCCATGGTGCCACCTCTCCATGCCTTCCCTCGTGCTACACGGGCATCTGGCAGCGCTCATGACTGGAATGTCACTCAACCATATTGCACAACTTCTGCCTATCAGAATTCTTTCATTCCCCGAACTGCATCTCTCTGGAACTCGCTTCCCCAGAGTTGTTTCCCTCCAAACTTCAACCCACAGCTGTTCAAGTCCAACTGGTACAGATATTTTATGAACAGAGGACACCAGTAAGCCGGTGTATGGATTAGTTTTTTTACTCATTTGTTTTTTCCCTCCTCCGTTCCGTTATTTAAAAAAGAAAATGACACACTGAGTCATTACAGTCATTTACAGTCATACACTCGTTTACAGTCATTTGCATTCGTTTAGTCACTTACTCATTTAGTCATTTACAGTCATTTAGTCATTTACACTCATATAGTCATTTACACTCACTCATTTAGTCATTAATTTACA
>NC_136988.1:18276835-18284335 GCF_032717465.1 Coenobita brevimanus
TGCTGGGTGCCGTCAAGAGTTTTTATGGTGGTAGTGAAGCATGTGTCAGGGTTAATGGGCATCTAAGTGAATGGTTCACGATCGGTGTGGGCGTGCGACAAGGTTGTGTGATGTCCCCATGGTTGTTCATTATATATGGATGGGGTGATGAGAGAAGTAAAAACACGAGTAATGGAGAGAGGGATGGCGTTGGTAATGAATGGTGATGGATGGAATATCTCAAATTTGTTGTATGCTGATGATGCAGTACTGCTTGCAAGTACCGGACAAGAACTTGGTAGGCTAGTGCAGAGTTTTGCTGATGTCTGTGAGCGTCGTGTCTTGAAAGCAAATGTAGAGAAGAGTAAAGTGATGGTTATTGAGAGAGAAGGTGACTCCCAGTGTGATGTCACAGTGAATGGAGAGAGACTGGAATTGGTGAGAGAGTTCAAATACCTGGGTACAGTGATAGAAAAGAGAGGAAAATGTGCAAAAGAAGTTGAAAGTAGAGTGACACAAGGAAGAAAAGTAGCTGGTGCAATGAAGGCCTTGATAAGAAACAGAGGCTTGAGTGTTGCAGCTGCACGAGGCTTACATGAGGGAGTGTTAGTGCCAACTTTAACATATGGATGTGAGACTATGGTGTGGCATGAAAATGAAAATTCAGGAGTAAGAGCAGTGGAGATGGGACTGCTGAGGAATGTATGTGGAATACAGAGGGTGGATAGGATTCGAAATAAAGTGATTCGTGAAAGATGTGGAGTGAGGAAGTCGGTGGACACCAGAATCGAAGAGAGTGTACTGAGATGGTATGGTCATGTGGAAAGAATGGATAACAATTGAGTGGTGAAAAAGGTATATCTGAGAGAATTTGAAGGAGGGAGGAGGCGAGGTAGGCCAAGGAGGAGGTGGAGGGATATGGTGGATGAGCGAGTGAGGAAGAGAGGTTTGGAAGTCGGTGTGGCTAGGGAACTGACAAGAGATCGAGCTGGCTGGATGAATGTTGTGAGGAGAAGTGCATGATCAGGGATTTGGCACCCCTTTTTAACGTGGCAGCGTCCGGATTGACTCAATCGGATACGTTTATGTGAAGCTACAGAACGTGGTGAATGTTTTTGGCGTACCCGATAGAGCCAGGATTCCGGGGGCTTGACTGCTGAGTGAATGGAAGCGTGGCCCAATGGATTGGGCAAATTAGGGCTGTCTGGACATTGCTACTCCTTACCCTGCCCTAAGGTGGGAAAGGAGGTCCGGATGATGATGATGATGATGATGATGATGATGATGATGATAACAGTAATTTATTATTAAAATGAATAAAGAATGATCCCTTAACGTCATTCTTCGTATCATCATCATCATCATCACTATCACTACCGCCTTTATCATCATCATCATCACTATCACTACCGCCTTTATCATCATCATCATCACTATCACTACCGCCTTTATCATCATCATCATCACTATCACTACCGCCTTTATCATCATCATCATCACTATCACTACCGCCTTTATCATCATCATCATCACTATCACTACCGCCTTTATCATCATCATCAACACCATCATCATAATCACTACCGCTATTATCATCACTATCATCACCATCATCATCATTACTATCATTAGCATCATCATCATCATCATCACTATCATCATCATCATCATCATTAATTAGCGCCAACATAATTATCACTGAAACTATGGCGTCTTTCTCTCTCTCTCTCTCTCTCTCTCTCTCTCTCTCGACGACACACACACACACACACACACACACACACACACACACACACACACATACACGTGCAATGAAGACCCACAAACACCATATCAAAACACACACACACACACACACACACACACACACACACACACACACACACACACACACAGATATAAACAACATACACGTGCTAGGAAGACTTACATACGCCAGACACTACACAATCATTCTCTCTCTCTCTCTCTCTCTCTCTCTCTCTCATTATTATTATTTGTTTTTCAATTGTTTTTGTTTTTCTTGTTAACTCTAAATGTAATTGTGTGTGTGTGTGTGTGTGTGTGTGTGTGTGTGTGTGTGTGTGTGTGTGTGTGTGTGTGTGTGTGTGTGTGTGTGTGTGTGTGTGTGTGTGTGTGTGAGAGAGAGAGAGAGAGAGAGAGAGAGAGAGAGAGGAAGTGGGTGTCGCCAGTCTATAAGGAATCCACACAGCCACACCCATCCTGTCTCTCTCTTTAAGCCTATGGACAAGACATCCTTTTCATAGCACTTCTTCGTGACTAGCATCGTATTCTAGGCTTCTGGAGTTACATCTAAGAATTCACTAGAGAGAAGGCAATTGCAGGCCAAGTTAGAGTAAAATGAGTATACGCACATACATACATACATACATACATACTACTACTACTGCTGCTATTACCACTACTACTACTTATACTACTACTACTACTGCTGCTATTACCACTACTACTACTACTACTACTACTACTACCACTACTACTGCTACTACTACTATTACTACTACTGCTTCTACTACTACTACTACTACCACCACTACTGCTACTACTACCACCACCACTACTACTACTACTACTACTACTACTACTACCGCCACTAATACTATTTCCACTACTACTACTACTATTACTACTACTACTACCACCACTACTACTACTACTACTACCACTACTATTACTACTACTACTACTGCTACTACTACCACTACTATTACTACTATTACTACTACTACTACTGCTACTACTACTGCTACTACCGCTACTACTACTGTTTCCACTATTACTACTACTACTACTACTACTACAGTCCTTTCACCTTAACTTGGCCCAGATTTTCGTCCTTTTGCAGCTTATTTCACGTAGCTCAGTGGCAGAAAAAGACAATACTACGGCTCTACATCCTTCCCATAGCACTTCTTCGTGACTAGCATCTTGTCCTTTTGCAGCTTATTTCACGTAGCTCAGTGGCAGAAAAAGACAATACTACGGCTCTACATCCTTCCCATAGCACTTCTTCGTGACTAGCATCTTGTCCTTTTGCAGCTTATTTCACGTAGCTCAGTGGCAGAAAAAGACAATACTACGGCTCTACATCCTTCCCATAGCACTTCTTCGTGACTAGCATCTTGTCCTTTTGCAGCTTATTTCACGTAGCTCAGTGGCAGAAAAAGACAATACTACGGCTCTACATCCTTCCCATAGCACTTCTTCGTGACTAGCATCTTGTCCTTTTGCAGCTTATTTCACGTAGCTCAGTGGCAGAAAAAGACAATACTACGGCTCTACATCCTTAGCCTAGCACTTCTTCGTGACTAGCATCATGTTCTAGTACTAACGTATTGCTAAAACTCAGCATTCAGGATGGAGAGGTGGTAATTTTAGGCCAAGTTGTGGTGGTGGTGGTGGTGTGGTGTGGTGTGGTGATGTGGGTGTATGTGTGGTGGGGTGTGGTATGGTGCACATGTGGTGTGATATGGTGTGGTGTGGTGGTGTGGCGTGGTATGGTGTGGGTGCAAGTGTGGTGTGGTGGTGTGATGCGGTATGGTATGGTGTGGTGCGGTGTTGTATGGTATGGTGTGGTGTGGTGTTGTATGGTATGGTATTGTTTGGTGTGGTGTGGTGGTGTGGTGTGGTGTGGTGTTGTGTGGTGGTGTGGCGTGGTATGGTGTGGGTGCATATGTGGTGTGGTGTGGTGTTGTGTAGTGTGTGGCGTGGTGTGGTGTGGTGTGGTGTGGTGTGGTGTGGTGTTGTGTTGTGTGGTGGTGTGGCGTGGTATGGTGTGGGTGCATATGTGGTGTGGTGTGGTGTTGTGTAGTGTGTGGCGTGGTATGGTGTGGTGTGGTGTGGTGTTGTGTAGTGTGTGGTGTGGTGTGGTGTGGTGTGGTGTGGTGTGGTGTGGTGTGGTGTGGTGTGGTGTGGTGTAGTGTGTGGTGTGGTGTGGTGTGGTGTGGTATTAGTAAAAATCTGGGTCATGAATGCTTTGTTTCACACCGTCTCTCTCACGTGGCTTGTCACGAGATCACCCTCTCTCTCCCTCTCTCTCTCTCTCTCTCTCTCTCTCTGGGGGGGGGGGCAGTGCATGCTCCTGTCAATATTTACACTTTCTCTATTCTGTTCCTAGATAGACAATTTTTAACACTTAGATAGATAGATAGATAGATGGATAGACAGATAGATAGATAGATAGATTGATTGATTGATTGGGGGGAAGGGGTAAACAACAGCCAATCAATCACTTCCGCCTCTCCACCTTGCATCTCACCTGTCGCTTGATTTGATACAGGTGTGCCTCGTGACAGGTAAGTTAATTAAGGTGAGGTACTGCCCCCCCCCACTAATAAGATTCTATCTTAATGTGATTTGAGGCGTGAGGGAGGGGGAGGGAAGGGGAGGGAGAGGGGGAGGGAGGGGAGAGGGTGAAGAAGGGGAGGGAAGAGGGACTGGGGGAAGAAGGGGAGGAAGGAGAGAGAGGGGAAGAAAGGGAGGGAGGAGGGAGAGGGGGAAGTTGGGGAGGGAGGGGAGAGAGGGGGAAGAAGGGGAGGGGAGAGAGGGGGAAGAAGGGGAGGGAGGAGAGGGGGAAGAAGGGGAGGAAGGAGGGAGAGGGGGAAGAAGGGGAGGGAGGAGAGGGGGAAGAAGGGGAGGGAGGAGGGAGAAGGGGAAGAAAGGGGAGGGAGGAGGGAAAGGGGGAAGAAGAGGAGGGAGGAGGGAGATGAGGTTAGGGAATGAAGAGGAGTGGTGGGGGTGAGGGAGAGAGAGAGAGAGAGAGAGAGATCACCAGGTATCATTTCTCCATCCAGGTGTTTTACTCACCAGGGAAGCACAACATAAGAGATCGTGATGTTTGGCCAAAATCAAACACCACAACACCACCTAACACCACACCACCACCTCCCACCACAACACCACCTCCCACCACAACACCACCTCCCACCACAACACCACCTCCCACCACAACACCACCTCCCACACCACCAAACACCACAACACCAGCCCCCACACCACCACACCACCTCCCACCAAAACACCACCTCCCACCACACCACCACCTCCCACACCACCTCACACCACACCACCACCTCCCACACCACCTCACACCACAACACCACCTTCCACACCACCTCACACCACAACACCACCTCCCACCACAATACCACCTTCCACAACACTACCTAACACCGCAAAAAATAATACCAGCTGCCCAGGTGTTGAAAATAACTTAGGCGTTGATGAAGACGGTGTGGGAAGGTGAATGATTGGTTGAAAAATGTCTTGGTTTTGTTTGTAGATTCTGAACATGTCTATTATTATTATTATTATTGTTATTATTATTATTATTATTGTTATTATTATTATTATTATTATTACGGCTACTACGACTACTACTACTATCATTATAAATATTCTATTATTATTATTAGTAGTAGTAGTAGTAGTAGTAGTAGTATTCATCATCATCATCATAATTACTATCATCTTCACCACTCTCTCTCTCTCTCTCTCTCTCTCTCTCTCTCTCTCTCTCTCTCTCTCTCTCTCTCTCCAGACGCCTTAATCCCGGAAGGGCTGACTACAAACAATCGCCTCCATGTCACCCTGTCCCCCACTACCAGACTATCCTCTCCCCAGCCCACACCTCTCACTCACATACCTCTCCACACTCTTCATCTCATCCTTGGCCACCATCCCTTCCCCTATCCCACTCTCCTAGTCAGTCTCTCCACAACGCCAAAGGATCACAAGGAATTTCTCCCACCAATTTTAATCGTGTAAATTTGGCGATGAAACGCGAAATGTTGAATTCGCCAATGTTTCTCACCCGTGCAATTGCAAAGGCACGAAGTCAGCCGTGCAACGATGAATGCAACCTTCACTGTTCTCCCCCCCCCCCCCGCGGGCCCTGTTCACTCTACCGTACAATTAGGGACGTGGATGTTACAGAGGATGGAGAGTGAGAGACTGACGAGGAGAGTATGTGAGGTGCAGGGGGAGAGAGGGAGGGGAAGGCCAAGGATGAGATGGAGGGATGGAGCGGAGAGGTATATGAGAGAGGGTGTGTGTGAAAAGGGAGCAGGGCAGTGAAATGACGGGGGGGACAGGGTGACGTGGAGGCGATTTGTTTGTGGCCACCCCGTATAAGGGATTAAGGCGTCTGGCAATAGACAGACAGATAGATGTTATTGATTATAGTGTTATTTTCTAGATAAAGAGTTATAACGAGGCAAAAGCTGATTGTCTTAATGTTATCTGAGTTATTCTTTCTATCGTCTTCCTCCTCCTCCTCCTCGTCCTCCCTCTTCTTCTTCTACTTCTCCTCCACCTCCCCTCCCCACTCCTCTCCTCTCCACTCCACTCAGCAACTCAACAACTCCACTCCACTCCTCTCCTCCCCTCCCCTGCTCTAACACACAAGTCAAGGCTGCCAATACACCCTGCAAAGCCCTTTCCACACACACACTTAAATAAAACAATATTGACCAGCTTACCAAGAGGGAATTTCCCCGACCCACATCAGAATCCGGAACACAAACAACTGAATCAAACTGTACACACACACACACACACACACACACACACACATTTATTTTTCCTCCGTTACGAAATTTGCCGCTCCAGATCACCCCGCCAAGCTTCAAGCGCATGCGCACCCACATCAACACAGGCAGCGAAAATTCAAAGTTGTATCGATAAACAGATGGAGTTGACCCGGAGGCGGCGGAGCACGGAGGGGTCATGCTGAGAGGAGGGTTACTGCGCTCTGTGTGTGTGTGTGTGTGTGTGTGTGTGTGTGTGTGTGTGTGTGTGTGTGTGTTCATATTCTAGATACATTCTGTGTGTGTGTGTGTGTGTGTGTGTGTGTGTGTGTGTGTGTGTGTGTGTGTGTGTGTGTGTGTGTGTGTGTTCATAATCTAGATACATTCTGTGTGTGTGTGTGTGTGTGTGTGTGTTCATAATCTAGATACATTCTGTGTGTGTGTGTGTGTGTGTGTGTGTGTGTGTGTGTGTGTGTGTGTGTGTGTGTGTGTGTTCATATTCTAGATACATTCTGTGTGTGTGTGTGTGTGTGTGTGTGTGTGTGTGTGTGTGTGTGTGTGTGTGTTCATATTCTAGATACATTCTGTGTGTGTGTGTGTGTGTGTGTGTGTGTGTGTTCATATTCTAGATTTTCTCTCTCTCTCTCTGGCAGGAATAACATTGGTGTTTATATGCAGTGTTTGTAGTTCTCTTTTTGCTAATCCTTCACCGTGACTATATCTATCTTGTCAATCTATCTGTCCATCTACACGTATCTATCTTCTATTTATCGAATCGGTAGAGAGGTGGTCTGCAGTCTTACCGGACCCAGGTTCGAATCCCGGCTGGGGCAGGGAACAGTTTAAGGATTTGAATTTCCTAAAAGCAGACTTTACTGATCTACCAGACGACCCGCCGACATGTCGTAAAAATACCCCCGCTAATACCAATACACCAGTCCTGTATGAGACAGCCCTAGCATGTATTCAGTAT
>NC_136988.1:18291835-18301835 GCF_032717465.1 Coenobita brevimanus
TAACATGAGAGAGAGAGAGAGAGAGAGAGAGAGAGAGAGAGAGAGAAACCGCCCTCTTCCAAATGTATAAAATATAGACAGATAGATTGAGAGAGAGAGAGAGAGAGAGAGAGAGAGACCACTTCAAGATTATGATCATTTAAATTCCAGTCTGTCTAGAAGAGTTCCTTACCCTCTGCCTTCTGTGTTTTACGGTATATTAAAAAAATAATCCTAAAAATTTTCATGTGAGAGAGAGAGAGAGAGAGAGAGAGAGAGAGAGAGAGAAATTAGCCCGTATGTTAGTCATGGGGAACTTCAAAAAATACTTAAATTTATCTATCTATCTATCTACCTATCTATCTATCCGGTCCAACTATCTATCTATCTGTCTATCGGTCTATCTCGAAATCTATCCATCAATCTATCTACCAACCTATCTATCTATCTACCAATCTATCTATCCATCTATCTACCAATCTATCCATCTATCTACCAATCTATCTATCCATCTATCTACCAATCTATCTATCTATCCATCGCATCTCTGGCTCTTCAAACTATCTATCAATTTCTATCCATACCTGTATATATACCTGTCTATCTATCTATCTATCTATCTATCTGTCTGTCTGTCTATCTAAAACCCTCGCATAATTCATTCATTCATCCATCAACTCAGCTATTTTCTATCTACCTTTCACCACAACCACAACCATCACACCTACCACACCCACCACACCCACCACAACCACGCCTACCACAACCACCACACCTACCACAACCACCACACCTACCACACCCACCAAACCTACTACCACCACCACAACCATCACACCTACCACAACCACCACACCTACCACAACCACCACACCTACCACAACCACCACATCTACCACAACCACCACACCCACCACAACCACCACACCTACCACAACCACCACACCTACCACAACCACCACACCTACCACCACACCCACCACACCTACCACAACCACCACACCTACTACCACCACCACACCTACCACAACCACCACACCTACCACCACATCCACCACACCTACCACAACCACCACATCTACCACAACCACCACACCTACCACACCCACCACAACCACCACACCTACCACCACACCCACCACACCTACCACACCCACCACACCTACCACCACCACCACCACACCTACCACACCCACCACAACCACCACAACCACCACACCTACCACCACCACCACCACACCTACCACAACCACCACACCTACCACAACCACCACACCTACCACAACCACCACACCTCCACCACACCGAAGTCACGTTCCAGCCCCCTCTGACATAATCTCTCTCTTTCCACACACTTCAGATCAAACCACACACACTGCATTTAACTCTCTCTCTCTCTCTCTCTCTCTCTCTCCGTTACGTAAGACTGATGTAAGAGGGATTTATGCGCTCCCTCTGTTTGTAAATGTCTGTCTGCCTGTCTGACTGATTCTCTCTCTCTCTCTCTCTCTCTCTCTCTCTCTCTCTCTCTCTCTCTCTCAATCCATCCACGGCAAACATACATTCCCTTAAACACACACACACACACACACACACACACACACACACACGGAGAAAGAAGCCGTTGAAAATGTTCACTCCATGTTCTGTTCAGCCGCTTGAACAATGTGTATTTACGTGAACAGTTATGTAATTCAGGGTAGCCTTCACGTGGTGGCACTGATATAACTGGGTGGTGGAGCTGCCTGGTTATACACACGTCCCTCAACTCCCTCCCTATCCCCCGAAAGGACGATGGTGGACTGCAGGAGGAGGGCAACTTCAGCCTGCAGTCCACTGGGTTCACGTTACAGATGAACCTGGGACTACTACTACTACTACTACTACTACTACTACTGCTGCTGCTGCTGCTACTACTACTACTACTACTACTACTACTACTGCTGCTACTACTACTACTACTACTGCTGCTGCTACTACTACTACTACTACTACTACTACTACTACTAGTATTATGATGATGGTGATGATGATGATGATGATGATGATGATGGTGATGGTGATGATGATGATAATGATGATGATGATGGTGATGATGATGGTGATGATGATGGTGATGATGATGATGTGATGATGATGGTGATGATGATGATGATGATGATGATGATGATGGTGATGGTGATGATGATGATGGTGATGATGATGATGATAAAGATAAAGATGAAGATGATGATGATGGTCATGATGATGGTGATGATGATGGTGATGGTGATGATGATGATGATAATGACGATGATGATGATGATGATGATGATGATGATGATGATGATGATGGTGATGATGATGGTGACGATGATGATGATGACGATAATGACGATGATGATGATGATGATGATGATTATGATTTGGGAGACTGACAGATAGACACTGAGACATGAATCAAAGGTTTTAAAATCACCACTACTACCCAGCATCAAAAATATGAATTGAGACATGAATCAGAGGATAAAGAGGTGAGGAGAGAGAGAGAGAGAGAGAGAAAGAGAGAGAGGAAAGGAGAGGAGAGGAGAGAAAAGGATGGAAATCGTGAGGTGTTTGGCCCATAGCCCTAAGGTATGGTGCTTCTCTCTCTCTCTCTCTCTCTCTCTCGAAGCATTTGCATTCTCTCTCTCCCCCCTCTCCTAGTACATAACCCCTATTCCATCTCTCTCCCTCTCTCTCTCTCTCTCTCTCTCTCTCTCTCTCTCTCTCTCTCTCTCTCTCAGCATTTGCATTCTCTCTCTCCCCCCTCTCCTAGTACATAACCCCTATTCCATCTCTCTCCCTCTCTCTCTCTCTCTCTCTCTCTCTCTCTCTCTCTCTCTCCCATCTGCCACCTTAACATGCATTCTTCACTGACCTCTTCTGAGAATTTCACACACACACACACACACACACACACACACACACACACACACACACACGTCCTTTGCGAGGCTCCTGGCACTTCTTCGTGACTACTACTACTACTAATAATAATACCATCACTACTACTACTACCTCTCTCTCTCTCTCTCTCTCTCTCTCTCTCTCTCTCAATGCATCTTCCATAGCCTTCACTCTCATCCTTTCCTTTCCTTCATTCTTTCCCTCCCTCCCTCCCTCCCTCTCTCTCTCTCTCTCTCTATGAAAAATGAAAGGACGGTTGAAATGAGAGAGAGAGAGAGAGAGAGAGAGAGAGAGAGAGAGAGAGAGAGAGAGAGAGAGAGAGAGAGAGAGAGAGAGAGAGAGAGAGAGAGAGAGAGAGAGAGAGAAACTTGGCATCAACAAACACGCCTCACAAATACCAAGTCAATTGTTCTTCGTTGCAACTATTCTTTGCAATTGCTTCACCCTGCAACTGTGCACCTTTTTCCGGCCTAGGCTCGATCTCTAGCTGCAGTCTCTCTCCTCTCTCTCTCTCTCTCTCTCTCTACATCGAGTGAGTGAATGGTTACCGCCTTTACCTACCACAATGAACACAGTGACTCTCTCTCTCTCTCTCTCTTTCTCTCTCTACATCGAGTGAGTGAATGGTTAGCGCCCTTACCTAACACAATGAACACAGGAGAAGACAGCAAGGAGTAATAAGCAAAATAAATCGCTTACGAAGAGGTGTTAGGGGAATGCGGGCTGGTGTGAGCATGCGGGTACAATTTTCCTATCTGGACGATTCACACAACTACACATGTCACCATCTTGGGTACTAATTCTCTCTCTCTCTCTCTCTCTCTCTTACACACACACACACACACACACACACACACGTTCAGTGTTTATCTGCAGTAAGTCTCTCTAAAATTACTTCCACTCTCTCTCTCTCTCTCTCTCTCTCTCTCTAGCCTCACACCATCCACTCATCATACTGAGCACAAATCTTAATTATTGGATATTCTTTACCACCACACTAAAACACTTCCTTGTTCACACTTGGCGCCTTCCCAGATCTCAAAACACACTTCACACTACTTCACACTGACTATTCCTCACACTACACACACACACACACACACACACACACACACACACACACACACACACACACACACACACACACACACAACCAAACCACACTACCACACACTATATTTCTCACACTGCCTCACTCTCAATCCATCCTCACATACTTCACACTACACACACTGCACAATATACACAACTCTTCCCTCTCAAAATCACACTTCACACTGGCACACCCTCACTCTCACGCTGCCCACACGACACTTTTGTTTTTTTAATGTAAGGAAGAAGGAACCCAAGGCCTGCAAATCGCTCCCTCCAAGAAAAAAAAAAATCAAGATCCGTTCATTTCGCGATGCCTGGACTCACTGCGTTTGAAAGACTGGAGGTCATAGGCAGTAGGAAATACAGACAGAGGGAGACAGTTCCAGAGTCGACCTTCTGCATACATGAAGGACTGGGAGTAACGGTCAACTCTTGCATTAGAGAGTTGGACAGAAAAGGGATGAGAGTTTGCTGCTAGAGGAGGAGGGATGAGAGTTTGCTGCTAGAGGAGGAGGGATGCAAGCAGACAGTTCAGAGGAGTAGTGACCCTTGAAGTAGCGATAGAAAAGAGATAAAGATGCAACAGTGCGGCGAAGAGACAGAGGTTGAAGGGAGTCAGTAAGAGGAGCAGTGACCATTGAAGTAGCGATAGAAAAGAGATAAAGATGCAACAGTGCGGCGAAGAGACAGAGGTTGAAGGGAGTCAGTAAGAGGAAAAGTGACCATTAAAGTAGCGATAGAAAAGAGATAAAGATGCAACAGTGTGACGAAGAGACAGAGGTTGAAGGGAGTCAGTAAGAGGAGCAGTGACCATTGAAGTAGCGATAGAAAAGAGATAAAGATGCAACAGTGCGGCGAAGAGACAGAGGTTGAAGGGAGTCAGTAAGAGGAGCAGTGACCATTGAAGTAGCGATAGAAAAGAGATAAAGATGCAACAGTGCGGCGAAGAGACAGAGGTTGAAGGGAGCCAGTAAGAGGAGGAGAGTTAATGAGACGAAAAGCCTTTGACTCCACCCTATTGAGAAGAGCTGTATGTGGGAAGCCTCCTCCACCTCTCCACCTAACCAAGCCCAGTCTTCAAGGTGGCGACGGACACTCCCTAACACCTCTTCCTGAGCGATTTATTTTGCATTCATCACCACAACATTTTCCTACATTTAATTTTTATCAGTTACTTATAGACACATCAATAAATACAATGATCATGAGGTGTAAAGAGAATAATAAATCGCTTAGGAACGGATGTTGAGATCTTACACACTACATACTGCCACACCTCACACTGCCACACCACACACTGCCACACCACACACTACCACACCACACACTACCACACCTCACTGCCACACCACACACTACCACACCACACACTACCACACCACACACTACCACACCACACACTACCACACCATACACTGCCACATCTCACACTGCCACACCACACACTGCCACACCACACACTGCCACACCACACACTACCACACCACACACTACCACACCATACACTGCCACACCACACACTGCCACACCACACACTACCACACCATACACTGCCACACCTCACACTACCACACCACACACTGCCACACCTCACACTTCCACATTTCACACTACCACACCACACACTGCCACACCTCACACTTACACATTTCACACTACCACACCACACACTGTCACACCTCACACTACCACATTTCACACTACCACACCACACACTGCCACACCTCACACTTCCACACCACACACTGCCACACCTCACACTACCACATTTCACACTACCACACCACACACTGCCACACCTCACACTTCCACATTTCACACTACCACACCACACACTGCCACACCACACACTACCACACCACACACTACCACACCACACACTGCCACACCACACACTACCACACCACACACTACCACACCACACTGCCACACCACACACTGCCACACCACACACTACCACACCACACACTACCACACCTCACTGCCACACCACACACTACCACACCTCACACTACCACACCACACACTACCACACCACACTCTGCCACACCACACACTACTACACTACACACTACCATACCACACACTACCACACCATACACTGCCACACCACACTCTGCCACACCACACACTACCATACCACACATTACCACACCATACACTGCCACACTACACACTACCAAACCACACTCTGCCACACCACACACTTCCACACCACACACTACCACCCTCACACTTCCACACCACACACTACTACCCTCACACTTCCACACTTCACACTACTACACCTCTCACACTACACACTTCCTCAAATAAATCGAGTTTCAGTATGTATGTAAGTATGTATAAGTATGTCTGTATATGCGTATGTATGTGTGTATTTTGCTCTCATACTATACATCACTTCTTCGTGACACTTCCTCTCCTCACACTTGTCACACTGCCCTCACCTCACACTACCGACACACTGAACACTGCTTCATCCTAACTACAAACAGGGAGACAGATAGATAGATAGATAGATACACAGACAGATAGATAGACAGATGAATAGATAGTGTGTGTGTGTGTGTGTGTGTGTGTGTGTGTGTGTGTGTGTGTGTGTGTGTGTGTGCAAATAATTCATTCACACAACATCATTTTCACAATGAGTTATGTTTGTAAAGTGTCTAGTCTCTCTCTCTCTCTCTCTCTCTCTCTCTCTCTCTCTCTCTCTCTCTCTCTCTCTCTCTCACCAGGTAACTTAATCTCTGGCTGTTCTCCTCTTCCTGTTTGTGTATACTGATTAAAGCACAACGTATACTCTCTCTCTCTCTCTCTCTCTCTCTCTCTCTCTCTCTCTCACCTCACGTATTAACAGCATACCATTCAGGACGGTGGTGGAGAGGGAGGCCTTCACGTGGTGACACCGATATAACAAGTCGGCTCCACTGCCTGGCTGTACACACGTCCCTCAACTCCCTCCCTATCCCCCAAAAGGACGACGGTGGCCGGCAGAAGGGAAATTAAGCCTTCAGTCCACGGGGTTCACTTTTACATGAACCTAAATATACCTAAATCATGCATATTTTTTTCCTTTCACTGCGTTCCTATGTTCACAAACTTACAAACTGCATCTAGTAAGTGGTTAGAAGTAGTTTGCACTGTATCTCAAACTGCGAAGGTCTTTTTCAGCCTCTATTACTTATTTAGACACACTTGATTCAGTATAGACGGTTCGCCAAGACACACACCTACACCTACACAGTCTCGGCACCACTACACCCCCGTCCCTCCTCTCAGGTGAGCTAGAGATGACTGTACCTGAGAGAGAGAGAGAGGCGCCTCCCCGCTCACAGACACACGCGCGGACACACACACACACAGACACACACACACACACACACACACACACACACACACACACACACACACACACATTTATAGAGAGAAATACACAAATCCAAACACCAACGCAAACACACACACACACACACACACACACACACACACACATTTATAGACATATACACACAAAACCAAACACCAAAGCATATTCACACACACACACACACACACACACACACACACACATTTATAGACATATACACACAAATCCAAACACCAAAGCATACATATTCTCACACACACACACACACACACACACACACACACACACACAGGCCACGGCGCATGCGTACCTCTACACCCTCTGCCTCGCTCTCCTCTCTCTCTCCTTGGCTGGAATGTGTGGAATGTTTGAAACTATAATATACACTTTAATACACTGAACCAGGGTGTATGACAGGGTGTATGACGGGGTGTATGACTGGGTGTATGACAGGGTGTATGACGGGGTGTATGACAGGGTGTATGACAAAGTGTATGACAGGGTGTATGACGGTGTATGACAGGGTGTATGACAGGGTGTATGACCGGGTGTATGACGGGGTGTATGACTGGGTGTATGACTGGGTGTATGACACGGTGTATGACACGGTGTATGACAGGGTGTATGACGGGGTGTATGACAGTGTATGACAGGGTGTATGACGGTGTATGACAGGGTGTATGACGGGGTGTATGATGGTGTATGACAGGGTGTATGACTGGGTGTATGACTGGGTGTATGACAGGGTGTATGACGGTGTATGACTGGGTGTATGTCTATCCATAAATATTTCAGTCTAACCACCACCACCACCACCACCACCACCACCACCACCACCACCATCCTCCACTTTCTCCTCCTCAGCATCATCATCATCATCATCATCACCACCACCATCACAAAAACCACCTTCCCTCTTTTCCCCCTCTCTCTCTCTCTCTCTCTCTCTCTCTCTCTCTCTCTCTCTCTCTCTCTCTCTCTCAGGATAAAGGTAAAGAGATAAAGATAAAGAGACGCAACTCCTAGTAAAGTGAGTCTTCAATAATTACAACTTTATTTTATTCATTTATTTTATTTATCATCCTTACTAAGTGATGTGGCCTTGTGTGTGTGTGTGTGTGTGTGTGTGTGTGTGTGTGTGTGTGTGTGTGTGTGTGTGTGTGTGTGAGAGAGAGAGAGAAACTACGATATATATAACCTGTGTGTGTGTGTGTGTGTGTGTGTGTGTGTGTGTGTGTGTGTGTGTGTGAGAGAGAGAGAGAGAGAGAGAGAGAGAGAGAGAAACTACGATATATATAACCTGTGTGTGTGTGTGTGTGTGTGTGTGTGTGTGTGTGTGTGTGTGTGAGAGAGAGAGAGAGAGAGAGAGAGAGAGAAACTACGAAATATATAACCTGTGTGTGTGTGTGTGTGTGTGTGTGTGTGTGTGTGTGTGTGTGTAGCGCTCCATGTAGCAATTCTTCCTGTAACTGGGTTCGTCTCTTGCCAGTCACGCCGCTAGTGTTATGTATGTGTATGTATGTATGTATGTGTATGTATGTAAGTGGGTAGGTGTGTACGTTATGTATGTATGAATGTATGTATATATGTTCTTATGCATGTTCCTATGTATGTATGTTCTTATGCATGTTCCTACGTATGTATGTATTTATATGTTTTGAATGTGTGTGTGTGTGTGTGTGTGTGTGTGTGTGTGTAAGCATTTGCGACGAGAAAATGTGCATATGCATGTGTAACCCGGCAATGCACACACACACACACACACACACACACACACACACACACACACACACACACACACACACAGGGATCAAATAGCCTAACCTTCCGGGGACCCCCACCAATTTAACCCCTCCCCCCTCCTCCCCCTCCCCTCCTCTCTCTCTCTCCTCCCTCCTTCTCCTTTTAATACTCCCCCTTCCTCCCTCCCTCCCTCCCTCCCACACACTCTCCCCCTTCCCCTCCCCACCTCCGCCTCTTCCCCTCCCTCTGTGTGCCTCCCTATCTCCCTCCCCTCTCCCCCTCCCTCTTTCTCTCCCCCTCCCCTCCCCTCCCTGCTATTTTACCCCCCTTCCACTACCCCCCCTGAGAGAGAGAGAGAGAGAGAGAGAGAGAGAGAGAGAATATTGCTGTTTGCTTTTCTTTGTACCTACAACCCTCCCTCCCTCTCTCTCTCTCTCTCTCTCTCTCTCTCTCTCTCTCTTTCCTACCTTCCCTCCCTCCATCTCTTCCCTTTTCCTCCCCTCTCTCTCCCTCCCACATCTCCCCCACCCTCCCCCTCCACTATCACCCTCTTCCCCCTTCCTCCTCCCCCCCATCTCCTACGACTCTCCCTCCCCCTCTCTCACTCCCCTCCCTCCTCCCCTCTTCCTCCCCCTTTCCTTCCCCCTCACACTCTCCCTTTCCCCTCCCCTCCCCTTCTCTCTTATTCGCTCCCCTTCTTCCCCTCCCCCCTCCTCCCTTCCCCTCCCCTCTCCCCCCCCACCCTGAGCCAACGCAGCTCCATGAAGCATTGTGAGCTTCCTGGAGAGCTGTGTGTGTGTGTGTGTGTGTGTGTGTGTGTGTGTGTGTGAGAGAGAGAGAGAGAGAGAGAGAGAGAGAGAGAATCTGGTGTTGTGGAGAGGACAG
>NC_136988.1:18316835-18321835 GCF_032717465.1 Coenobita brevimanus
GCTAATAATGAGAGAGAGAGAGAGAGAGAGAGAGAGAGAGAGAGAGACAGACAGACAGAGAGAGAGAGAGAGAGAGAGAGAGAGAGAGCTACTAGAAGCATCACAGAAAACGACTGCCTTTTCGGGGGCGCTAACCTATTCACCCCATCCTATTAAACGCTCTCTTGCCTTAAATTTACCATCTCTCCATCTTCACTGCTGAGTTGTTGCAATACATTAACACTGGAAAATGATGCTAGTCACGAAGAAGTGCTATGGAAAGAATCCCAGTGTTCCGTATTGCTCTCTCTCTCTCTCTCTCTCTCTCTCTCTCTCTCACACACACACACACACACACACACACACACACACACACACACACACACACACACACCTCTCTCTCTCTCTCTCTCTCACACACACACACACACACACACACACACACACACACACACACACACACACACACACACACACACACACTAATTCATGTAACCCCTTTGCACTGTCACAACCGTAAGGAAAAATGTCAACAAACTTTTGCACACATCTGTACATAATTTACCATACGTACAGCAAGCGTCAAAAATATATATATCTTTTGGGTTACACCGAAATTTTGAGAAGTTAATGGTTACGAATTTTTGAAAAACATGAAAATCCTAAAGTCCTTTCACCTTAACTTGGCCCAGATTTTCGTCCTTTTGCAGCTTATTTCACGTAGCTCAGTGGCAGAAAAAGACAATACTACGGCTCTACATCCTTCCCATAGCACTTCTTCGTGACTAGCATCTTGTCCTTTTGCAGCTTATTTCACGTAGCTCAGTGGCAGAAAAAGACAATACTACGGCTCTACATCCTTCCCATAGCACTTCTTCGTGACTAGCATCTTGTCCTTTTGCAGCTTATTTCACGTAGCTCAGTGGCAGAAAAAGACAATACTACGGCTCTACATCCTTCCCATAGCACTTCTTCGTGACTAGCATCTTGTCCTTTTGCAGCTTATTTCACGTAGCTCAGTGGCAGAAAAAGACAATACTACGGCTCTACATCCTTCCCGTAGCACTTCTTCGTGACTAGCATCTTGTCCTTTTGCAGCTTATTTCACGTAGCTCAGTGGCAGAAAAAGACAATACTACGGCTCTACATCCTTCCCGTAGCACTTCTTCGTGACTAGCATCTTGTCCTTTTGCAGCTTATTTCACGTAGCTCAGTGGCAGAAAAAGACAATACTACGGCTCTACATCCTTCCCATAGCACTTCTTCGTGACTAGCATCTTGTCCTTTTGCAGCTTATTTCACGTAGCTCAGTGGCAGAAAAAGACAATACTACGGCTCTACATCCTTCCCGTAGCACTTCTTCGTGACTAGCATCTTGTCCTTTTGCAGCTTATTTCACGTAGCTCAGTGGCAGAAAAAGACAATACTACGGCTCTACATCCTTCCCATAGCACTTCTTCGTGACTAGCATCATATTTTAGTGATGCAGGGGTTTATGATGGCTGTATTCTTCTCTCTCTCTCTCTTGCCTGCCTGCTTGCCTCTGTGTGTGTGTGTGTGTGTGTGTGTGTGTGTGTGTGTGTGTGTGTGTGTGTGTGTGTGTGTGTGTATTAACTAAAGAAACTGAAATCTCGTAACATAAAAAGCAAAATTAACCTCTCTCTCTCTCTCTCTCTCTCTCTCTCTCTCTCTCTCTCTCTCGGTTAATCGCCCCCCCCAACTGCGATCCTGTCGTGAGAAAACCTGTTCTAAGAGGTGAATGCCAGATGACCTTTGCCTCTGCCTACCCTCCTGCCTAACTCTCCTGCCTACCCTCCTGCTAACTCTCCTGCCACCCTCCTGCCTAACCCCCCGAGAGGAGTTCTGCCTTACCTTCCTGCCTAACTCTACCCGGAACAAACCCAACCTAACTCAATCTATCCTACCCTAACTCACGCTACCCCACCCTACCCTAACTCACTCTACCCCACCCTACCCTAACTCAATCTACCCTACCCTACCTCAATCTACCCTACCCTACCCTAACTCAATCTACCCTACCCTACCTCAATCTACCCTACCCTACCTCAATCTACCCTACCCTACCTCAATCTACCCTACCCTACCTCAATCTACCCTACCCTACCTCAATCTACCCTACCCTACCTCAATCTACGCTACCCTAACTCAATCTACGCTACCCTACCTCAATCCACCCTACCCTAACTCAATCTACGCTACCCTAACGTGACCTCGTCTGACCCAAGCTGGCCTGGACTTTGCCCTGTGTGTGTGTGTGTGTGTGTGTTTGTGCGTGTGTGTGCGTGTGTGTGTGTGTGTGTGTGTTTGTGCGTGTGTGTGTGTGTGTGTGTGTGTGTGTGTGTGTGTGTGTGTGTGTGTGTGTGTGTGTGTGTGTGTGTGTGTGTGTGTGTGTGTGTGTGTGTGTGTGTGTGTGTGTGTGTGCCTACCTGCCTGCCTGCATTCCTGCCTCACCCCCCACGTGGTTCCCGAGGTAACATTCCTGCCTCACCTCTGCTTTGTCTCTCCCTGCCTCACCCATCGACAATAACCTAACCTAACCCTGCCTAAATTTATCTAACACTGCCTAATCTAATCTAACATAAACGTAACCTGACGTAAAATAAATATCATAACAACACCTGCTTCTACTATTACTACTGCCACTACTACTACTACTACTACTACTACACGAAAGGTTAGTTAGAAACGTTCGAGCACACGGTATAGACGGCGATATCTTAAAATGGATAGAATCCTGGCTGAAAGGACGAAAGCAGAGAGTATTAATAAATGGAACTAAGTCGGACTGGGGATTAGTAACTAGCGGTGTACCACAGGGTTCAGTACTCGGTCCCTTATTATTTATCATATATATAAATGATCTAGACTTAGGAGTCAATAGCAGCATCAGCAAATTTGCCGACGATACAAAAATAGGGCGTATCATTAACTCGACTGACGATTGCCATAACTTACAAAAAGACCTCGATACATTGTCCAAATGGTCTAAAACTTGGCAAATGGAATTTAACGTTGAAAAATGTAAAGTACTTAACGTAGGCAAGACCATTGGAGATACTAAATACAGCTTAGATAACAAAGAAATTAGCAAATCGGAATGCGAGAGAGATCTAGGAGTTATGATTAGTAACTACCTTAAACCAAGGCAACAGTGTATTAATGCGAGAAATAAAGCAAATAGGGTCCTAGGATTTATTTCGAGAAGCGTGAGCAATAGATCATCTAAAGTAATAATGAAACTTTATCTAGCATTAGTAAGGCCACATTTAGACTACGCAGTACAATTTTGGTGTCCTTACTATAGAATGGATATTAATTCGTTAGAAAATGTACAGAGAAGAATGACAAAAATGATACATGACGTCCGGAACCTGTCATATGAAGACAGACTGAAAAGACTAAGTCTGCATTCGCTAGAGAGGCGTAGAGTAAGGGGAGACTTAATTGAGGTGTTTAAGTGGATGAAGGGTATAAATAAGGGAGATATTTGCAAGGTACTTAAAGTGATCATACAGGATAGAACTAGAAGTAGTGGTAGAAAAACTCCGTTTCAATAAGGAAATAGGCAGACATTGGTTTGGTAATAGAGTAGTAGACGAATGGAATAAGCTACCTAGTAAAGTAGTTGCTGCCTCTTCCATTGAGAGTTTCAAGCATAGGCTAGATAAGCATATGACAAATAAGGGGTTGATATAGAAAAAAGAAAATCTTATAACCAATACTAATTCATAATTTTTCCTTTTCAGGTTACACTATGATAGTCTCTATTCTCCTTTCACACTTTCCTGTAAAATGTCCACGCCAGTTTTTCTGTACGGCGTGGTGTTCTTTCTGACTTTTTCCTGCCGGCTTCGGCCGAAGGGTTTGGAGGGCGGGGGAGAGCCTTCTTCTTTGCTATCCTTATCTCATTCTAGTAGTGGAGTTACTCTTCTAGGAGCTGCCTAGCATGGGTCAACCGGCCTACTGCAGTTGTCCTCTCTTCTTATGTACTACTACTACTACTACTACTACTACTACTTCCACCACCACCACCACTACCTGCTACTACTACTACTAATAATAATACACCTCATCCCTGAAGAGCAAACTACAGGGGTGTACAAGATATTTTTCCCTGCCAACAAAACATGAACTATACAAGCTACCCGATCTGACCCTTGCCTCCCTCCACCCCCACCCTGCCTGCCTCCCTCTCTGCCTACCTCCCACCCACCCTGCCTCCCTCTCTGCCTACCTCCCACCCACCCTGCCTGCCTGCCTACCCTCGCTTCCTACTTGTCTGCATTCCATCCTAACCCCCCCGTGAGTTCCTTGGCCTAACTCTGCCCTAACTCACCCTCATACCCCCTCACCCTACCCTAACTCACTCTCATACCCCCTCACCCTGCCCTAACTCACTCTCATACCCCCTCACCCTACCCTAACTCACTCTCATACCCCCTCACCCTGCCCTAACTCACTCTATCACACACCCTCACCCTGCCCTAACTCACTCTCATACCCCCTCACCCTGCCCTAACTCACTCTATCACACCCTCACCCTGCCCTAACTCTAACTCACCCTAACTCAAACTAAGGGACACTCACAGAACGCATACCTCCTACAACACTATCAAAATATCATCCATACTGCCTACCTCCTTCCTTACCAGACGAATCCTTTTACGGTCTCAAAATATTAAATTCTAGGGTTACTGCGCCCCGTTAAACATTTTCAGAGAGTGCATACCTCCCCCCCCCCCGAAAAGGTTCTTCCTTGACCCACTGCCAATCTATCTATCTGTCTATTGCCAGACGCCTTAATCCCGTAAGGGGTGGCCACAAACAAACCGCCTCCATATCGCCTGTCCCCCACCATTTCACTGCCCTGCTCCCAGCTCACACACCCCTCTCTCATATACCTCACCACTCCATCCCTCCATCTCA
Organism: Coenobita brevimanus; assembly: GCF_032717465.1. Classification (NCBI taxonomy): domain Eukaryota; kingdom Metazoa; phylum Arthropoda; class Malacostraca; order Decapoda; family Coenobitidae; genus Coenobita; species Coenobita brevimanus. The sequence continues at coordinate 18,321,762 of NC_136988.1, forward strand.
TCCTTGGCCTCCCCCTCCCAAACTGCCAATCAATCTACCAAATTCCACTAATATCAGATGGAAAAATTGCGAAA
>NC_136988.1:18341835-18351835 GCF_032717465.1 Coenobita brevimanus
GCAGCCCTCTTGAATTCCTCGTCCTCCTCCTCCTCGGTCTCAGCCTTCCCCTCCACCTCCTCCTTGACGGTGGAACAGCTTGGAGGTGGGGGTGGAGGAGTAGGAGGTAAGGGAGGCGTGGAAGAAGGGTTAAGAGGCCTTCGATCCCTCCCTTTTCCTTCCCTTGAGGGCCTGTCCTTTGTGGCCGTGGCAAAGAGCCCATTTTCTATTTTCAAGATTACACTGCTAACCTGCCGACCTTTGCGCGGGGTTTCCTTAGCTGGGGTTTCCTTGATCGGTGGGGTTTTAGGGGGTACGCAGCCATAAGTGGGGTTGTCCTGGTGTAAAGTTACCCTGAACTGAGGTTGGGCTGAAGCTGGAGGGGTCGTGTTGTTGTTGCTGCTGATTTTACCGGGATTCTGTGATATATCGGTGCTCTCGGAGTCTTGGCAGGTTGAATCAGACATGAACCCAGAGTCAAAAGTCGCGTTGCTGCCCTGTGCACAAGACGAACACACAGAGGAGGATGAGGATGGCAGGGGGAGAGATGTGGCTGTACCTGAGTCTGAGTTTTTTAATACTTCGAAACTCTCTCCGGGAAAATTCCGAGGTAATGTGCCAGATGTCTTGATAACATTAGCAGATTCGCCACTGCCAGGTACAGATGGGGAGGAGTAGGATGTGGATAAGGGGTGAGATGTGGCAGTTCCCAAGTTGGATTTATCCGAAGCTTCGAAACTCCTGCCGCGAAAGTTCCTAGGCAGCGTGCCCGAGAAGATGACGGTTCCAGGTACTGACGGTGATGAAGATGATGGTGATAAGGGATTTGGTGTGGCAGCTCCCAAGTTAGATTTCTCTGCAGCGTCAAAACTCCTGCCACGAAAGTTGCGAGGTAGTGTGCCGGTGGTGAGGACGACATTGACACTTCCGCCACTTCTTGGTACGGCTGGCGATGAGGATGATGTGGATAAAGGGTGGGATGTGGATGTTCTCACGTTGGGTTTCTCTGGTGGTTCGACACTTCTTGGATGGAAATTGCGAGGTAGTGTCCCAGAAGTGATGATCATCTTTGTAGATTTGCTACTTTCCGGTATACATGACGACGATGATGATGTGGACAAGGGGACTGATGTGGTGGCTTCCAAGTTAGATTTTTCAGAGTGTTTGACGTACCTACCCTGAAAACTGCGAGGTAGAGTGCCAGACGTAATTATCACACTCACTGACCCATCATCCCCAAGGAACGCGGGATCCGATGACAGATTTGGAGACGACGTGTATTGTACCTCTTCCTTCTTCTCGATGGTAAATTTAGTCTCCTCATTTCTAAAGCTGGATGATGAAAGGTTATTAAGCTTCAAAACTGATGTCTTCCCATTGCCCTGGCTAGACTGGGACACAGAATTCAGAGCTCGCAGATTATTAGGAAAGTTTGCATCGTCTTCGCATCCCCCAGACGTAAACTCAGACCTCTGAACCTTCGTCTTTATAATCTGAGACTTGAGAATCTGAGGCCTGAATATCTGGGCTTTAAGTATCTGGCCTTTAAAGATGTTGGACTTCACAGGTGGCTTGGCTTCCACGAGAGACTCCTGAGGGTGCTGTCGGGAGGAGTCCAGAGCCCCGCCAAAGAGGAACTGTTTGATGGCGGAGACAGACCCTCCTTCAGTACGGGAGATGGGGCTTTGAGGCATTGTGAACTGACTACACATTCACGCCCTTACGAGAAATACAGACGAGAACCACATCCCAATCCTTTATAGGTGGTATTTAACGTTTATAATAATTCCACACATCTAAGTATCACAGAACATCAGAATTACGTCTTCCACTTTGTTACATCAACTCATATTCCTATCACAAGTTTAAATTACATATCACATTCTTGTATCACTTGACACCTCGTTTTTGTATCACCATGAACTCACTGGTCTTGCAAAATTTTCAATCATCTTACCCTCAATCCACAATAATTTCTCAGTCTTACGTTAATATAAAACTAGGTATTTCTTCATCAAAAATTCTTATTGTCTCTTAGGTTGAGATCACACATCTTAATACAACATGACTCTAGTTTTTCGTTCTTTGAGTCTAGTACGTTTAAAATAATCTTATATTCTTATCACAGTACATTAAGTGTAAATATGGCACAGTTTCATCACAATCTGCAACTCAATTTGGTAATAAACTAAAAAATCTCGCCTCTGTACCACACACATTTGGCTTTTCAGTTCTTACAATACGTATGGACTATTACCATTAACAACAACACACCGTTCAATCCCCCATAATGCTTCTGTCATCCCACACACATGATCTTTTCCATCGACCAAAATTCACTCGAGACAATTGTCATAAAGGTATTTTTCTATGAAGTTGTAAAAATCTTACACAACATATTCAAGATCTTTTCCATGAGGCAAAATCCATGTCAAAACGAATATATAATGGTGTTTTTTTCTACAATGAAGTGGCACAAAATATTACATGCCACATTCAAAATCTTTTCCGCCAACCAAAATTTCGTAAAATGGATTATCATGAAACTGTTCTCTGAGGCAACAAGTACTGCTATCCAACGTCTCTTTTAGTACCAAGTTCACCGGCCTGCTTTTTCAAGTCCAGATCCAGCCATCTGACTGGCTTGCTGTTGTGAGGTCTTTTCAGCATCACACTACAGGACTCAGTACGAAGGAATTAAAAGAGATGGGGCTTTTCTGGGCAATAATCACACACGCCTGTCTCAGTTAGTCATCCATCAGGGGTCATTTCGCTGCACTTCCAGAAAAGAAATGGTAAATTAAACACTTATGGTTATCACATCGTTTAAATTCAATCACCTGGGTTTATGTAAAAGACATTCTGAGGAAGGAAACATTTGGACTTATTTTTAAACTCTCGTACAACACATTCAGCTTTTCAACTCATCCACCGCAGTACATACAACAAAGAACACATTATTTAGCTTTTTCAACTCATCAGTTCATGTCCTTTTCACGGCACTTAAAGGAAGAATCACGCATGGATACTGAATTCAATGTCCAACTGTTATTTTTACGTGTTCAGCTCTCCTAAAATTTCATCGCAAGCCTTTTCCAGAGAATGAAAAACTAGGCACCTTTGGAAATCACATAAAACCTTAAAACTGTATGTCTCTTGTTCAATTTATTCACCTGGCATATTTCACCTTTATCATTCTTTTACTGTCTTCCCTCCTCTCTTTCTATTTCCCTCATCTTTCCTGTCACTTTTTATTACTCTTTCCTTTTCAGGTGGCTCTACAATGAATGGCAAGCCTAGTGGTTTCCTGTAAGCCCGGAAACCATTTGCACTGCTGAGTGGCAACTATATAACCAACCCACACGTGTTACCTATGTGTTGACAAGCAGGTTGGCAAAGGGTTAGTGTCCCTCCCTGTAAAACCATTAACTCAGAGACAAACGGCCACCCCTTACAGAATTATGGCGTCCAGCTATAGATAGATAGTCAGATACCGGTATTTCATTGTTGAAGAATGAAGTAATATACAGCTCTGGGCAGCATGGTAAATATTTAACTTTTCAATCTAGTCATCTTGACCTATGCCAGATGTAAAAATTTTCCACAGTTTATTTATTTACATGCAGACCACAACTGTTGGGAGAAAAATGAAATTCGACGCACTTTTATTTATCATACTCAATATTCACTGTTCAGCGTATCCCAAAAAGGCAAGTTTAACAGAGATTCCGATGCAATATTAAGTACGTTTATGTATACGGTATCTGAATCTTAACGTGAGATTTACCGAAGAACAGCTATGCAACTTTTGAACATCGTACAAGAATAGTCAGCTTTTCAGTTCCGCCACATTAACTGTTCACTAAACCAAACCTATGTTGTTTTAATTTCCGAAGGCTCCAACAGCCTGCATGAGTCAGCCTTGGTCACCTAATGGCGGCTCTCCATGCTGCTTGATCTCTGGCAGCTTCCCTATTTAGTCCCTTAACCCTGAGGCCACACTCAATGACCTCGTCCCAGATCTTTTTCGGTCGACCCCTCACTACCCTATGCCCCCAACATTAACACTTTTCTTCCTGAACCCAATTATCATTCCCCATCCTCTCCACATGCCCAAAACACCTCTATCAACCTCTCCTCATCGCAACACCAATACCGTACACTCCAGTCCCATCCTACCTCTCACCTCTTCCATCTTTTATATCTTAAGCATATTTATCACCTGTCTGTCTATCTATCTATCTATCTAGGTTAGGGAACTTTGGCAGACTAGAATGGCTATAAAACAAAAAATCTGTCATAGAGGTATGTACAAACGGGTAAAAGTTTTTTGCAAATATATAAGATTCAAGATAGACTCAGAAAAACAATACAGCTCATGTTCTGGTGATCGGATGATGCTTTTAAATAACTCTGAGGGAAATTCGCCAAAAAAATACTTAATGAAAAAGAGCATGTGTTCTGTTGGTCAGCAAGTGAAAAAACAACAACAACACAGCCTATGCTCAGCTGGCCGGATGGTACTGTCACATAATTCTTAAGGAAATTCACTGGAAAAAACTGATCAGAAAAACAACACAGCTCATGTTCTGTTGGTCTGATGGCGCAATTCCGTAGTTCCCAATATTCACCTCAAAAACCCATACTGGAAAATTGTGCTTTGAACCCATACGTAACGTCTGAGTGCCAATACGAAGGGAGAGATGTGGACCAGGTCTATTCAACTGGCGAACCGTGGGACAAATCCAGCCCTTGAGTCATTTTCCACTGGCCCTCTGACAGACTTGGAAGAATGCAAATAAACAAATACACAAACAAAACAGACATTATTGCATTTCTCTTTTTTATTTTTGTGCTTAGTGGAAAATGTTAATGCAAATTATAAATGAATTTTTTGTCACGTTCTATGTGTAAGTGTTTTGATAAGAGGAAAAAATGGAACTGAAGTAAATGTATTGTCATTCTAATAATCTGTCTATCTATCTATTGCCAGACGCCTCAATCCCGTAAGGGGTGGCCACAAACGAATCGCCTCCATATCGCCCTGCCCCCCGCTATTTCACTGCCCTGCTCCCAGTTCACGCCCCCGTCTCTCATATACCTCTCTCCACTCCATCCCTCCATCTCATCCTTGGCCTCCCCCCCCCTCCCTCTCACCCCCTCCACCTCACTCACATACACTCTCCTCATCAGTCTCTCACTCTCCATCCTCTCCACATGGCCAAACCACCTCAGTGTGTTTCTCCTAACGCTTCCTATCACATCCACACCACAACACTCCTTCACTTCCTCATTTGTCAGCATGTCTCTCCATGTGACTCCACAGGCTCCTCTCAAATAACTCATTTCTACTGCTCTCACTCTTGACTTCTGTCCCTCCAACAAGGTCCAAGTTTCACTTCCAACCTCAGTTTCAAAATCCGGGCCAACTCCTCAAGTACTCAGCCCTGGGGTAGACGATCCATTCTGACAAGTGAAACGGGTGGGTTATAGACACAGCTTGCTTGAATTCTATACTTCCGTCTACACTCTCTGAAGGTGTGCTGTTTGTAGGCCAAAACATTAGTGTATACTGTATAACGCATCCAAGCTATATCCTGTCTCTCTCTCTCTCTCTCTCTCTCTCTCTCTCTCTCTCTCTCACACTCACCATTTAGCAGTGACAGAGATTTTGTTGCGTATCTGAGAAGTCTGCCTAATTGTATATCGAAGCCTGAGAAACACACTGAGGTGGTTTGGCCATGTGGAGAGGATGAAGAGTGAGAGACTGATGAGGAGAGTGTATGTGAGTAAGGTGGAGAGGCCAAGGATGAGATGGAGGGATGGAGTGGAGAGGTATATGAGAGAGAGAGAGGGGGGGGGTGAGCTGGGAGCAGGGCAGTGAAATGGCGGGGGACAGGGCGACATGGAGGCGGTATGTTTGTGGCCACCCCTTACGGGATTAAAGCGTCTGGCAATAGATAGATAGATAGACAGATAACCAACTTACTCTCTCCAGTTACCTTTGTGGGATTAAATCGTGTCTTATTAGAAGGTTCGTCAAATTGGATAGGGTATTTGAACCACTACACCATTTCATACCCTAATACCACACAAAACACCACACACAAATACTACCACAAATAATACCACGCACACAGTAATACCACATACACATAATACCACACACACAATAATACCACAAATAATACCACACACACATAATATCACACAATAATACCACACACACAATAATACCACAAATAATACCACACACACATAATATCACACACACATAATACCACACGCAAATAATACCACACACACATAACACCACACACAAAACATACCACATATGATCTTGAATTTGGCTCTCTGTTATATCGTGATTGTTTTTATCTTAGAGGGAACAATTTTGTAAGCTCCTGGCCTTAGGTTCCTTCTTTCTTGCATTAAAAAAAAAACTATGATCCTGGGAGACTATCTTAATCTCTCTCTCTCTCTCTCTCTCTCTCTCTCTCTCTCTCTCTCTCACACACACACACACACACACACACACACACACACTCAACTGCTCTTTGCCTTGGTCCGGGTATGTAAGGGTGGAGAGCCAACAGAGTGACCTTGTGTGTGTGTGTGTGTGTGTGTGTGTGTGTGTGTGTGAGAGAGAGAGAGAGAGAGAGAGAGAGGTGGACGCCCAATAACGGAAAACGTCCACTCACCTCCACCAAGCATCTCTCTCTCTCTCTCTCTCTCTCTCCTATTACTCCACCTAGATTTTGTTGTTGTTTTTGTTGTTGTTGTTCATCTGTAACGTGAACCCAGTGGACTGCAGGCTGAAGTTGCCCTCCTCCTGCAGTCCACCATCGTCCTTTCGGGGGATAGGGAGGGAGTTGAGGGACGTGTGTATAACCAGGCAGCTCCACCACCATCCAGTTAAATCAGTGCCACCACGTGAAGGCCGCCCTCTCCACCACCACTACTCCACTACAATCCACTCTCACTATAACGCATCATCATCATCATCACCATCATCATCATCACCACCTACCCCTCCATACCATCACTATCATCACCTCACACACACACACACACACACACACACACACACACACACACAATCATCATCATCATCATCATCATCACCACCTACCCCTCCATACCATCACTATCATCACCTCACACAAACACACACACACACAATCATCATCATCACCACCTACCCCTCCATACCATCACTATCATCACCTCACACACACACACACACACACACACACACACACACACACACACACACACACTCTTTTGTCATCTTTTTTTGCCCCAACAGCGATCATTATCAAGACCTACTCTGCATACTGACTCCCGTGCCTTATACTTCACGTCTATTACCCTCCGTATGGGTTTTATCTATTTGGGCTTTGGATAGATAGACAGATGGATGGATGGATGGAAAGGTAGGTAGGTTAGTAGGTAGGTAGATAGGTAAGTAGGTAAAGCAGGTAGGTAGGTAGGTAGGTAGGTAGGTGGATGAGTTTTTTTTTTAATGCAGTCTGCAATGAGAGAGAGAGAGAGAGAGAGAGAGAGAGAGAGAGAAAGAGAGAGAGAGAGACGGGGGGGGGGGAAGGTCCGGGAACAGGATGGATCCTACTCACAACCACTTCTCACATCACTTTCTCTCTCTCTCTCTCTTTCTCTCCAATTCGTCCCGTTTTTCTGATTCTCTCCACCTCTCGTCTCTCTCTCTCTACCTTTCGTCTTTGTTTAACTGTACCTTCATTTTCTCTCTCTCTCTCTCTCTCTCTCTCTCTCTCTCTCTCTACCTATCGTCTTTGTTTAACTGTATCTTCATTCTCATTATTTCTCTCTCTCTCTCTCTCTCTCTCTCTCTCTCTCCACCACTCCATCCTCGCCACTTCAGCGTCTATTTCTGAAGACACACAGAGGTCAGCCTTGAAGGTGGAGAGGCAGCTAATTGAGAGGGTCGCCTTCACGTGGTGGCACTGATATTACCTACCTGCTCCCCTGCCCGGTTGTACGTCCCTCAACTCCCTCCCTATCCCCTCTACTACTATTACTACTACTACTGCGCTACTGCTACTACTACTACTACTACTACTCTCCTTCTACTACAACTACTACTTTCATACTACTGCTACTACTACTGCTACTACTACTACCACTATCGCTATTACTACTACCACTACTACTATTACTACTACCGCAACCCCACGCTCATCGCAAACGTGAACCCAGTGGACTGCAGGCTGAAGTTGCCCTCCTCCTGCAGTCCCCCATCGTCCTTCCGGGGGATAGGGAGGGAGTTGAGGGACGTGTGTATAACCAGGCAGCTCCACCACCCACAGTGCCACCACGTGAAGGCCTCCCACTGCCCTTCCCTGATCGCTGTCTGCCGAGATGATGTCACTGGTGGGGGGAGGGACTGGGGGGGTGGGGGGAGGGAGGTGTGGGTGGGTGTGGACGTGAGGAGTGGGTGTGGCAGGACCGCCTTTACGAGGGGAGTCGCCAGCGTTTAATATGTCACTTGTCACGCCAGATCTCCACTGCTTGGTCTGAGAATATGACGGGGACCCAGAGGAAAAATTTATCTATGGTCTATCTATCGCGTCTGGCCTATCTATCGTGGTGTATCTATCGTGTCTATTGTAAATCTATCCAGCCTGCAGTCCACACGGTTCAGGAAAACAAAAACAAAAGTAAAAACAAACAAAAACGACAAAAAACATGAACAACAAAAGCAAGAGGTGGTTACTGGAGGGTCTGGTGGGTGGGGGAGAGCCTTCTTCTATGCTATCCTTGTCTCATTCTCGTTTAGTCACTCTCTTACTGAACGTCTTAAGCCACAACGAAAATATAACCCAACCCTACCCAGCCTAACCTAACCCAACCCAACCCAACCTAACCCAACCCAGCCTAACCCAACCCAACCCAACCTAACCCAACCCAACCCAACCTAACCTAACCCAACCTAACCCAACCCAACCTAACCCAACCCAACCCAACCCAACCTAACCCAACCCAACCTAACCCAACCCAACCCAACCTAACCCAACCCAACCTAACCCAACCCAACCTAACCCAACCCAACCTAACCTAACCTAACCCAACCCAACCTAACCCAACCTAACCCAACCTAACCCAACCTAACCTAACCCAACCCAACCTAACCCAACCCAACCTAACCCAACCCAACCTAACCCAACCTAACCTAACCCAACCCAACCTAACCCAACCCAACCTAACCTAACCCAACCCAACCCAACCTAACCCAACCCAACCTAACCCAACCTAACCCAACCCAACCTAACCCAACCCAACCTAACCCAACCTAACCTAACCCAACCTAACCCAACCCAACCTAACCCAACCCAACCTAACCTAACCCAACCCAACCTAACCCAACCCAACCTAACCCAACCCAACCTAACCCAACCCAACCTAACCCAACCCAACCTAACCTAACCCAACCCAACCTAACCTAACCCAACCCAACCTAACCTAACCCAACCTAACCCAACCTAACCCAACCCAACCTAACCTAACCCAACCTAACCTAACCCAACCCAACCCAACCTAACCTAACCCAACCTAACCCAACCTAACCTAACCCAACCCAACCTAACCCAACCCAACCTAACCTAACCCAACCCAGCCTAACCTAACCCAACCCAGCCTAACCCAACCCAACCCAACCTAACCTAACCCAACCCAGCCTAACCCAACCCAACCTAACCTAACCCAACCCAGCCTAACCTAACCTAACGCAACCCAACCCAGCCTAACCCAACCTAACCTAACTTAACCTAACCCAACCCAGCCTAACCCAACCCAACCTACCCTACCCTAACCTAACCCAACCCAACCTAACCCAACCCAACCCAACCCAACTCAACTACGGAGAAACACAGAAAATTTAAAACACTAAATTACTTGAGAAAAAAAAAACAAGATTTTAACAGATAAACAGGAAAAAAACACCAAGATATAACAAACACTAAAAACAGTATTCCCGTCGGTTAAG
>NC_136988.1:18359335-18364335 GCF_032717465.1 Coenobita brevimanus
AACAATAAAAACTACCTACAAAACAGAAAAGAAAAAGAAAAAAGAACCCAAGGCAGATTACGGAGAGAGATCGTCACGAATTTGAGTGAAAATGAGGGTAACCGGATGAGTGGAGGGCAGAGTGGATGTATGGATGGGTGGATGGGTGGATGAATGGATGGGTGGGTGGATGGATGGATGGTTGGATGGATAGATGGATGGATGGATAAGTGGCTGGGTGGGTGGGTGGGTGGATGGATAAGTGGCTGGGTGAGTGGGTGGGTGAGTGCTTGGATGGATGGGTGGATAGATGGATGGGTGGATAGATGGATGGGTGGATAGATAGATGGGTGGATGGGTGATGGATGGAAGGATGGATGGACGGATGGATAGGCAGACGGGTGGATGTTGTGTGGATGTTGTTGCAGAGGATGTGGATGGTGTGGAGAAAGCAATGACAAGGAGTGAAAGGTGCTTATTGTGTGTGTGTGTGTGTGTGTGTGTGTGTGTGTGTGTGTGTGTGTGTGTGTGTGTGGAGGGAGTGGAGTGACAGGCATGTGGAGGGAAGGGTGGAGTACCTTGGATGATTTAGCAGTGCAGAGTGGATGATGTGGAGTGGTGGGGGGGGGTGGAGTAGTGTGGTAGGGTGATATTCTAAGTGGCACTCCTCAGCACCGTTTCCTAAGCGATTTATTCCACTTATCACACCTAAACACTCCCTTGTGCCTTACTTAAATCCAACTTCCTACTTATTCCTTTCCAATACCGATTCACTTTTGCGTCAGTACCACCAATACGATGCCCAAATGTAAAGAATAATTCGCTACAGAAAAGGTGTTACGGGACTACAGCTAGGAAAACGGATTCAGGATGTTGCCAGACTTGATGTGGATTGGATGGAAGGTGGAGAGACAGTGTGTGGAGAATGTGGAAGCCAAAAGGTGGATGATTGTAGTGTGGATAGTGGATGAGTGGTGTGGAGTGTGGTGGTGTGGTGGAGTGTGGTAGTGTGGTGGGGATGGCACTCTAAACCACTTTCACTGACCTCTTCCCACCCACCCACCCACCCACCCTTCCTCTCGCCCCTCCCTCTCACGCCCACTCACCCTCTCCCCTCCCTCTCCACATTCCTCCACCTCCTCCCTTCCCTCTCCACATTCCTCCACCTCCTCCCTTCCCTCTCCACATTCCTCCACCTCTCCCTTCCCTCTCCACATTCCCTCCACCTCTCCTCTCTCTCCCTCTCTCTCTCTTTCTCTCCCTTCCTTCTCTTCTTTGTGTCAACTTCTCTCCACAAACCCCCTTTCCTTTCACTCCAAGTCTTCACCTTCCTCCCCTCCCCTTTCCTCCACTCCTCTCCCCCCTCTCCACACCTCCCTCTCGCTCCTCCACACCCCTCTACTGCTCCTCTTCCCCCTCCTCCTCCTCCTCTCTTTCTCACCCCTGTCTTTCTCTTTTCTCTCCTTTTCTCTCTCTCTCTTCACTCCACTGAAACACCTCCATTTCTTCCCTTCCCTCCCCTCCCTCCCTCCTCCTCTCTCCTTTCCTCCCCCCCTTCTCTCTTCTCCACACCTTCTCACATTCCACAAGCTCCACACTCTCTCTCTCTCTCTCTCTCTCTCTCTCTCTCTCTCTCTCTCTCTCTCCTCCTTCAAATTAATTAAACATTTTTCAAGTATATATATATTTTTTTTTTTCAGACATTTCTCTTCTCTTTATAAACTGGAACATCTACTGCACGACTGAGTTAACGAAGGCTGTACCTACCCCCTCTGGAAATAATAATAATAATAATAATAATAATAATAATAATAATAGTTGTAGTAGTAGTAGTAGTAGTAGTAACGGTAAAAACTACAACAATAATAATAATAATAATAATAATAATAATAGTCACACACACACACACACACCATCATTATCACCACCACCACCACCACCACCACCACCACCACCACCAACACTGTGGTTATATCAAATGTTATATCCCTCATCAGCATATTTCTTCCCGGACAATACTGACACATAAATACCCATATTCCCTAGCATAACATATATTTAACATTAGGGAAAGATATACTCAAATAATTACGCTACCGGTATATCTGAAAGGGTATAATACTAATGATATACTGCGTTATACTCTGACTCGTATCCTCCTCCGCTGAAGCTCCCTAACACCTTTTCCTAAGCGATTTATTTTGGCTTATTACACCTGACTGTCCTCCTCTGTTACATAAATCCTTCCAACATCGCCATACTCTGCATAAATAACATACACGCGAATATCAACCAGCCCTATCCAAAAATAAATCGCTAAGGAAGAGGTGTTAGGGAGTTTCCTTAATTGATGTGAATACCTGCCTCTCACCTGACCGAAAATTGCCGTGTCTCCTAGAATATGATGCTAGTCACGAAGAAGTGCTACAGAAAGGGTGCAAACATGATTTGGCGTATAGTTACCTGCCTCACCCTCCTGCCTTACCTTGTTGCCTGCCTCACCTGTCACCTGCCTCAACCTTCACCCTGCCTCACCCTCCTGCCTCAACCTTCACCTGCCTCACCCTCCTGTCCTGCCTACCTAATACACACCTTTTTACCTCACTCTGTCGCCTGCCTCACCCTTCTGCCTGACTCACTCTGCCTAAATCTCCAACCAGTTTTACTCTTCTGCCTGACTCATTCTGCCTTACGCTACTTCCTGCCTCACCCACATTTTTACCTCACTATGTCGCCTGCGTCACTCTCCTGCCTACCTCCCTCACGCTGCCTCAAATTACTGCCTCTCCCTCTGCCTCATTCTACTCCATACCTCTCTCACACTGCCTCACACTCCTGCCTCTCTCACTCTTCTCTGCCTGACTCACTATTCCTCATACCTGCCTCCCTCACTCTTCTGCCTGACACTCTGCTGCCTCACCCTGCCTCAAATTACTGCCTCTTCCTCTGCATACCTCACTCATTCTGTCTCTCTCATCCTTCTCTCCCTCTGCCTCACCCTACTTCCTACCTCACTCACTCTGCCTCTCTCACCCTTCTGCCAGTCACTCTGCTGCCTCAACCTGCCTAAGAATTCACTTAAACCATCACTATCTATCTATCTATAGCCCGAAGCCCTAATCCGGCAAAGGGTGGCCGCAGACAAAACGCCTCCAAGTCGCTCTGTCACCCACCATTTGACTACCCTCTCCCCACACCTCACTCCCCCCTCCCTCATATACCTCTCTCAACTCCATCCCTCCACCTCATCCTCGGCCTCCCCCTCCCTCCACATAAAGCTCTATAATACAGCTCCACATATAATTACACCATCCCTCCACCTCATCCTCGGCCTCCCCCTCCCTCCACATATACATAAAGCCCTATAATAAAGCTCTACATATAATTACACCATCCCTCCACCTCATCCTCGGCCTCCCCCTCCCTCCACATATACATAAAGCTCTATAATAAAGCTCCACATATACACACAGCTCTACACATCCTTCCTTCGTTATATAATTATTGTTTACTGATGGTCTGAAGAAAAAATAAATATGATATTAAATGGAAGACAAATATTCCATAGCCCAGTCTTTGAAGGTATTGTGGTTGTTTTGGTCTGTGTCTGTCTGTCTCTCTCTCTCTCTCTCTCTCACACACACACAAACAGCAATACAAATCTCTCTCTCTCTCTCTCTCTCTCTGTCACACACACACACACCAGTAATAAAAAAAATCAATTCTCTCTCTCTCTCTCTCTCTCTCTCTCTCTCTCTCTCTCTCTCTCTCTCTCTCTCTCTCACACACACACACACACACACATACCAGTAATAAAAATCTCTCTCTCTCTCTCTCTCTCTCTCTCTCACACACACACACACACACACACACACACACCAGTAATAAAAATCTCTCTCTCTCTCTCTCTCTCTCTCTCTCTCACACACACATACACACACACACACACACACCAGTAATAAAAATTCTCTCTCTCTCTCTCTCTCTCTCTCTCTCTCCCCTTGGAGTATGGTGGAGAGAGGGGTCAAAGAGAGGTCACGGGGTCAGCTCTCTTCTCCTCTCTCTCTCTCTCTCTCTCTCTCTCCCCTTCCCTCCAAGCTCATTTCCTCTGCTCTCTCTCTTTTCTTCTCCCCTACCCTATTGTCTCCCCTCTCCTCCCCTCCCCTCCCCTCCTCTTCAACTTAGCTAATCGAGGTCATCCAAGGGTGACCTGAACAACGTGGAAACCCTAGGAACCAAGAGCCACAGGAGGGGGTGAAGGAGGTCAGATGAGGTCAAAGAAGAGGTCAGATGATGAGGTCAGAGGTCAAGATGAGGTCAAAGAAAGGTCAAGAGGTCAAGGAAGTCAAACAAAGGTCAAGGAAGTCAAAGAATGGTCAGAAGAGGTCAAAGAAGAGGTCAAGATGAGGTCAGAAGAAGAGGTCAAAGTAAGGTCAGGAGAGGTCAAAGACGAGGTCAGGAGGTCAAAGAAGAGGTCGAGAGGTCAAAGAAGGTCAAGATGAGGTCAGGAGAGGTCAAAGGTCAAGATGAGGTCAGAAGAGGTCAAAGAAAGGTCAAGAGGTCAAAGAAAGGTCAGGAGAGGTCAAGGAGGTCAAGAGAGGTCACCAGGTCAGCTCTCTTCTCTCCTCTTTCCTCCCCTCCTCTTCTTTGTACTCCGCTCCCTTTCTTCTCTTCTCCCCTTCACTCCCCTCCCCTCCCTCCCCTCCCGTCCCTTCCTCCCTCTTTTCTTCTCTCCCCTCCCTCCTCCCCTCCCCTCCCTTCCCTTCCCTTCCCTCCCCTCCCCTCCCTCCCCTCCCGTCCCTTCCTCCCTCTTTTCTTCTCTCCCCTCCCTCCTCCCCTCCCCTCCCCTCCCGTCCCTTCCTCCCTCCTCCCCCTCCCCTCCCTCCCTCCCGTCCCTTCCTCCCTCTTTTCTTCTCTCCCCTCCCTTCCCTTCCTCCTCCCCTCCCATCCCTTCCGTTCCCCCCTCCCCTCCCCTCCCTTCCCTTCCCTCCTCCCCCTCCCCTCCCCTCCCCTCCCCTCCC
>NC_136988.1:18376835-18381835 GCF_032717465.1 Coenobita brevimanus
GGAGGAAGAAATGACTGCAGGAAGAACCAGAGGGGCACTCAGCGGAGCGCATCTCTCCGACAAGGGCAACGTAATTTCCAAACCACTCTTTATAATGGGTTAGGATTTCCCATCACTGATTACGGTGTCACAAAAACTGTTTTCCTGTAATAGGATCCGGATCGGTGCCAAAAGTTAATCGATTGTTCCCTGAGACATGGGCTATCTACCCACAAAATTTGGTCCAAATCTCTCTCTTAGTATTTCAGTAATCCTGCTGACAGACAGACAAAGAAACAGGGGTGAAAAGTAACCTCCTTGCCGAAGAAATAAATAAATAAATAAATACAAAACTAAAAAATAAAAGAATGAATAAAGAATAGAAGCGAGTGAAGGAAGCCTGAGAGACAGACATATAGACAAAGAATACACAGGAATCCCGCAAGCACTGTGCCAGCCATACCTCCACCAATACTATCTATCTATCTATCTATCTATATACCTAGGCTGCTTCCCCCAAGGAAAGGGAGGTAGCCGAGACAGGACGACACACTCCCCATTTACTCATCCATTCAAACACATTCATTCGCATCTTAGCCCCAAAGGGGAGAACGGACAGATCCTCACCGCACCACACCGCACAAGGGTCAACTGCGCAATGCAATCAGTGACATCCACAGCAGGGCCCGACAGCAGAGCTGGTTTACCCCTGCCACATCATAACAGACCCATCCCCTTACCTGCGGGGCCACCCTTAGGTGCGGGTCCACCAATACCACGGCCAAAAAAAGAGCCTGATCCGGATCCGTGGATATAGGATCCCGATTCGGCTGCAGATCCGGCCCAAATATTAATCGTTTCTTCGATGACCCTTCCACAACATTGCATCAAAATCCGGTTATAACTTTTTGAGTAATCCCAGATCCGAATCCGCATCCAACCCCAAATTTAATCAATTCTTTCTTGGTTCATGGCCCACCAATCCATACAATGTTATTGAAATTCACTGACAACATTTGGAGACATTGTGCTGGATACTCCGGATCCGTATCGGCCACCAAATGTACTCATTTGTTCCTTAGCCCATGGCCCAGCCTTCCACAATATTTCGTCAACAGCCGTTCATAACTTTCTGAGTAATCCTGCTAACAGACAGACACACAGACAAACCAACGCGGAGTAAAACATTACCTCCTTGGCGAAGGTATTGAAAAAAGATCTTGCAAGATTAAAGTAGAATAAAGTGACGTTATGGTTCAAAACATGACGTTATGGTTCAGAACATGACGTTATGGTTCAGAACATGACGTTATGCTTCAGAACACGACGTTATGGTTCACAGAATTTCGTCACGGTTCGGGAAATGACGTCACGGTTCAGAAAACGACGTCATGGTTCTGAGACGTCACCGTTCAGAAAATGACATCACGGTTCAGAAAATGACGTCACTGATCAGGATGACGTCACAATTCTGCCAATGACATCAGGGTTCTATAAGGGTGTCCCAGTAATTAGCATCCAGGTGTACGCGTCAGGTGAAACTGCCTGAAAACTTTACGAATGACTCAGACGCAAAGATAATGCAATTGTGATTTCGTAACTGTGATGTGGCGGCTAAGCAACTGACCACACCCACGCCAGGCAGGGTGAGGCAGGGAGAGGTAGGAGTAGGAAGGGGTGAGGCAGAAGTAGGCACGGTTAGACAGGGAGGCAGGGAGATGTAGGAGTAGGAAGGGATGAGGCTGGGTTAGGTATGATGAGGAAGGGGTGAGGCAGGGTTAGGCAGGGGTTAGGCAGGGAGAGGTAGGAGTAGGAAGAGGTGACGCTAGGTTTGGCAGGGGTGAGGCAGGGAGGCAGAGTTAGGCAGGGAGAGATTGAAGTAGAAAGGGTCAGGTAAGGTTAGGCTGCGGCAGGGAGGGGTGAATCAGGGTCAGGCAGGGGTGAGGTAGGGTGAGGCAGGGTTAGCAGGATCAGGCAAGGGTGAGGCAGGGTCAGCCATGGTTAGGAGGAGTCAGGTAGGGGTGAGGCAGGGTTAGGCACCTTAACACACACACAGACACAGACACACAGACACACACACACACACACACATATTTTCTTTCCGTCAGCCTGCCTGTCTATCTGAGTATGTCAATCTGCCTGTGTGTGTGTGTGTGTGTGTGTGTGTGTGTGTGTGTGTGTGTGTGTGTGTGTGTGTGTGTGTGTGTGTGTGTGTGTGTGTGTGAGGTCATGTCAGGTCACTCATGGCTATAATAATCTTAAATTGGAGTCTAAGGGTTGAATTACTGATGGTTTTTGAGATGCCGCAACACTTTTTCCGTAGCGATTTATTCTGACTTAGTAACGATGTGATTTGAGGATATTCTCTCTCTCTCTCTCTCTCTCTCTCTCTCTCTCTCTCTCTCCTTCTGTAAGCAATATCAATAACACGCACGCACGGTGTAATATACAAAATAAATCGCTCACGCACACGTGTTAGGGAAGCTTTTGCCACCTAAATTTCGGACCTAAGACTGATACAAATAAGGGCTATTATCTCTTATCAGGCGTTATCATCAAGGAGTTCGAGGGAGGACAGACAGACGGCAGGAGACAGGGTGACATGGGGGCGATTTGTTTGTGGCTACCCCCAACGGAATTAAGGTGTCTTGAGAGAGAGAGAGAGAGAGAGAGAGAGAGAGAGAGAAAATCTTAATCTATTTCAGGCATTTTTGTTATTATTTGTGTGTGTGTGTGTGTGTGTGTGTGTGTGTGTGTGTGTGTGTGTGTGTGTGTGTGTGAGAGAGAGAGAGAGAGAGAGAGTGTGTGTGTGTGTGTGTGTGTGTGTGTGTGTGTGTGTGTGTGTGTGTGTGTGTGTGTGTGTGTGGCGGTATTCACAACCACTATTATAAACAATTCAAACTTAAGACATTACATAAATACACCTTAAGCACAGAAGAAATAGTACTTACAAGAATCATAAATATAACTTGAGCTTCAGAATATTTATAATTATGCCTGACGGTGCCTTGGTACACACACACACACACACACACACACACACACACACACACACACACACACATATATACACACACACGCACATACACATACACACACACGTACACATTCTGTCTGTCTGTCTCTGTCTCTCTCTCTCTCTCTCTCTCTCTCTCTCTCTCTCTCTCTCTCTCTCTCAGTGACTGGAATAAGTCACCAGGGAAAGTATATCAAGTAACATAAGGACTCTCTCTCTCTCTCTCTCTCTCTCTCTCTCTCTCTCTCTCTCTCTCTCAAATAAATAGAATAAAAAAAGAACCAAAGGAGTATCTTATAAAAATCTTTCATCTTGGTCCTGATTTTCGTTCTTTGGTTGTTTACTCCCAAAGCACTTCTTCGTGACTAGCATCGAACTAGGGGAGGAGAGATGGCAATTTTAGGCCAAGTTAAAGTGAAGAGAGTGGAAAATTTTGGTCTTTTTCTGAAGATATACAAAATAAATCGCAAAGAAATAAGTGCTAAGGTGTGCTAACCATACTGTACTAAGGTTATCTATCTATCTATTGCCAGACGCCTTAATCCCGTAAGGGGTAGCCACAAACAAATCGGCTCCATGTCGCCCTGTCCTCTGCCATTTCACTGTCCTCCCCCCAGCTCACACCCCCCTCTCTCATATACCTCTCCACTCCATCCCTCCTTCTCATCCTCGGCCTCCCCCTCCCTCCTCACTCACAAACACTCTCCTCGTCAGTCTCTCGCTCTCCATCCTCTCCACACGGCCAAACCACCTCAGTGTATATCTCCTAACGCTTCTATCATGCACCTCTCCACTCCATCCCTCTACCTCCTCCTCGGCCTCCCCCTCCCTCTCCCCCCCTCCACCTCACTCACACACACTCTCCTCGTCAGTCTCTCACTCTCCATCCTCTCCACATGGCCAAACCACCTCAGTGTGTTTCTCCTAACGCTTCTATCATATACCTCTCCACTCCATCCCTCCTTCTCATCCTCGGCCTCCCCCTCCCTCTACCCCCTCCCCCCTCACTCACAAACACTCTCCTTGTCAGTCTCTCGCTCTCCATCCTCTCCACATGGCCAAACCACCTCAGTGTATATCTCCTAACGCTTCTATCATACACCTCTCAACTCCATCCCTCCATCTCATCCTTGGCCTCCCCCTCCCTCTCCCCCCTCACTCACAAACACTCTCCTCGTCAGTCTCTCGCTCTCAATCCTCTCCACATGGCCAAACCACCTCAGTGTATATCTCCTAACGCTTCTATCATGCACCTCTCCACTCCATCCCTCCATCTCGCCCTCCACCTCACTCACACACACTCTCCTCGTCAGTCTCTCGCTCTCCATCCTCTCCACATGGCCAAACCACCTCAGTGTATAACTCCTAACGCTTCTATCATGCACCTCTCCCCTCCATCCCTCTACCACCTCCTCCTCGTAGAAGTTGATATAATCGTCTGAAATTAGCATGAGTGAAAAATAAATCACTGGCTTGAAATTTATACGATGCTAGTCACGAAGAAGAGGCGCACTGTGGAAAAATTCGGGTCTCCATACACTACACTCCTTTGATGAATATGATGCTAGTCACGAAGAAGTGCTGTGGAAAGTACGCAGAAGAACGAACGATATATTAGCAGTGCACTAGAATACGATGCTAGTCACGAAGAAGTGCTGTGAAAATGAGGAAGAACGATATATTAGCACTAGAATACGATGCTAGTCACGAAGAAGTGCTGTGGACGAACGTAATTACTACTAGAATATGATGCTAGTCACGAAGAAGTGCTGTGGAAAGAATGCAGGTGAAGGAATGATAGATTAGCACTAGAACATAATGCTAGTCACGAAGAAGTGCTGTGGAAAGAACATAATTAGCACTAGAATATGATGCTAGTCACGAAGAAGTGCTGTGGAAAGAATGCAGATGAAGGAACGAAAGATTAGCACTATAATACGATGCTAGTCACGAAGACGTGCTGTGAAAAGAACGTAATTAGCACTGGAATATGATGCTAGTCACG
>NC_136988.1:18386835-18391835 GCF_032717465.1 Coenobita brevimanus
CATTCTGGATGGAGAGAGAGAGCAATTTTAGGCCATGTTAGAGTTAAAAACGTGTGTGTGTGTGTGTGTGTGTGTGTGTGTGTGTGTGTGTGTGTGTGTGTGTGTGTGTGTGTGTGTGTGTAATATAACGGGGCATGAAACCTTACTCTCCATTACCCTCCCGACCGCCCACTACCCCCCCCCGACCCCGACCGCCCCTCCCTCCCCCCCCCGACCGATCCTTCAGTGAGTGAGGACCGACTGTGTGACCGACCCGGGTAAGGAAGCTCCCTAACACCTGTTCCTTAGCGACTTATTTTTGGATATGGCCGGTTAATATCCTTTACCACGCTACTTATGCAGCGTATGGCGATGTTAGAAGGATTTGTGTGACACAGAATACGACAGTAAGGTGTAATAAGCAAAATAAATCGCTTAGGAAAAGGTGTTAGGGAGCTGCGGGAAATTTAAGAGGTCGTTATTAACCTCTCTACTTCAATGACTACTGTCTTTAGCTATCTATCTATCTATCTATCAATCTAACAACCACTACCGACTTATCTATATATCTATCCCTATATCAATCTATCTATCTATCTATCTATCTATCTATGTCTATCTATCTACGTATCTATACATCTATGGGTCTATCCTTAACAGACAGCGGTATTATCTATCTATCTATCCATCTATCTATCTTTAATAATCAGTACCATTAGCTGATCTACATATCTATTTATTTACCTGTCTATCTATCTATCTATCTATCTATCTAATTTTAAGCCCTCATTTAGCCTAACCTGTCCACTTTTACCTGTCTATCTATCTATCAGTAGTTATTTTACGCTCTCAATTAACCTGTCCACTCCTACAACCACTACCTGATCTATCTACACTTCTATCTATCGATCTATCTATCTATCAACCTAACCTTTCCTCTTGGACTGACTGCCAATTAAGTGGGCAATAAGGTGCAACAGACAATAAAAAAAAATAATACAAAATAAATCGCTAGAGAAAAGGCGTCACGCATCTATGACAACAGGTATGGGACTTAGGGAAATTTAACCTTTCCTCTTTTTTCACTGCCAATTAAGATGGAAAATAAAACTAAAAAAAAAAATAAAAAAAAATAAATCGCTTAAGAAATGGCGTCACGAATCTGCAAATGCAACGGGTGTACTCCCCTTGATTGCAAACGATGAGCGGGATGGATGGTGTGCAATGAGCGTGTTGCACGAACCTCGCTGCATCTGAAGCTATCCTTTCACAGGTTAATGAGCACAGGTGGAGACTACGGCCCTAACACCTTTTCTCAAGCGATTTATTTTGCCATTTACACCTTACTATCCTCGCGTGTTGCAAAAAGATTCATCCAATATCGCCATCACTCTGCATATATGACGCACCAAAGTCATATCCAAAAATAAATCGCTAAGGAAGAGGTGTTTGGAAGTTAATCAACGCACGTAACAAGCCCTAACACCTTTTCTAAAGCGATTTATTTTGCCATTTACACCTTACTATCCTCCAGTGTTACAAAAATCCATCCAATATCGCCATCACTCTGCATAAATTACACACAAATGGATATTCACCAGCCATATCCAAAAATAAATCGCTAAGGAAGAGGTGATAGGGAGTTAATGAGCATAGGTAAAAGTAAGATCCTAACACCTTTTCTTTACACCTTACTATCTTCCCATGTGTTACAAAAATCCATCCAATATCGCCATCACTCTGCATTTAATACGTACAAAAGTCATAACCAAAAATAAATCGCTAAGGATGAGGTGTTTGGAACTTAATCAACGCAGGTAAGAAGCCCTAACACCTTTCCACAAGCGACTTACTCTCCTCCCCTGTGTTAGAAAAAATAATCTACTATCCTCTTCACTCTGCATAAAAAACAAAAGGAAATTCACCAACCATATCACAAAATAAATCGCTATGGAAGAGGTGTTTGGGAGTTACTGAGCACAGGTAAGACGAAAGCCCTAAGACCTTTCCACAAGCGACTTACTATCCCCTATCCCCTTCACTCTACATAAATTACGTCAAAAGGACATTCGCCAGCCATATCCAAAAATAAATCGCTAAGGAAGAGGTGTTAGGGAGCTTCCTTACCCAACGAGAAAATGGGCCTATCACGACCTGTTTCATTTATTCATTTGGGAGTGAGAAAGTGTGAATTTTAGAGGTAGTGTGAGGTAGTGTGACTTGGTGAAGTAGTGTGAGGCAGTGTGACTTGGTGTAGTAGTGTGAGAGAGTGTGACTTGGTGTAGTAGTGTGAGGCAGTGTGACTTGGTGTAGTAGTGTGAGGCAGTGTGACTTGGTGTTGTAGTGTGAGGTAGTGTGACTTGGTGTAGTAGTGTGAGGTAGTGTGACTTGGTGTAGTAGTGTGAGGTAGTGTGACTTGGTGTAGTAGTGTGTGGTAGTGTGACTTGGTGCAGTAGTGTGAGGTAGTGTGACTTGGTGCAGTAGTGTGAGGTAGTGTGACTTGGTGTAGTAGTGTGAGGCAGTGTGACTTGGTGAAGTAGTGTGAGGCAGTGTGACTTGGTGTAGTAGTGTGAGGCAGTGTGACTTGGTGTAGTAGTGTGAGGCAGTGTGACTTGGTGTAGTAGTGTGAGGCAGTGTGACTTGGTGTAGTAGTGTGAGGCAGTGTGACTTGGTGTAGTAGTGTGAGGCAGTGTGACTTGGTGTAGTAGTGTGAGGCAGTGTGACTTGGTGTAGTAGTGTGAGGCAGTGTGACTTGGTGTAGTAGTGTGAGGCAGTGTGACTTGGTGTAGTAGTGTGAGGCAGTGTGACTTGGTGTAGTAGTGTGAGGTAGTGTGACTTGGTGTAGTAGTGTGAGGCAGTGTGACTTGGTGTAGTAGTGTGAGGTAGTGTGACTTGGTGTAGTAGTGTGAGGTAGTGTGACTTGGTGCAGTAGTGTGAGGTAGTATGACTTGGTGCAGTAGTGTGAGGTAGTGTGACTTGGTGTAGTAGTGTGAGGTAGTGTGATTTGGTGCAGTAGTGTGAGGTAGTATGACTTGGTGTAGTAGTGTGAGGCAGTGTGACTTGGTGTAGTAGTGTGAGGTAGTGTGACCTGGTGCAGTAGTGTGAGGTAGTGTGAATTTTGTAGTGTGAGGTAGTGTGACTTGGTGTTGTAGTGTGAGAGTGACGGTGTAGTGTGAGGCAGTGTGACATGGTGTAGTAGTGTGAGGTAGTGTGACATGGTATAGTAGTGTGAGGTAGTGTGAATTTGCTAGGGTCACTCCGCCCCTCACCCTTAACCCCAGTAATCGGCCGAGTCAGTATGAAACATGGATTAAGATCACACTTTTTGCATACCTTCTGACCAGGGAGACAGTTATCACCCTTATGGCCCCAGTCAATAGGGGTGAAAATACGCGTGTACATCTGGATCACCTTGTGTGTATCTAGTTGGGTTCACACACACACACACACACATACACACACAGTCTCTCTCTCTCTCAACACCGTTCCTTTGTCCGACTTGCTGTTCGTAAGGTCACTCTTCCTTTATCACTACCTACCTACTTACCTATCTACCTACCTACCTACCTACCTCAACAATCTACTCTCACCTTGCCTTCCTACCTACCTCACTCTCCTTAATCGCACTACACAACCCTGCCTAACTCTGCCTCAACACCCTACCCAACCCTGCCTAACCCTACCCAAGCCTGCCTAACCCTACCTCACCACCCTACCCAAGCCTGCCTAACCTTACCTCACCACCCTACCCAAGCCTGCCTAACCCTACCTCACCACCCTACCCAAGCCTGCCTAACCCTACCTCACCACCTTACCCAAGCCTGCCTAACCCTACCTCACCACCCTACCCAACCCTGCCTAACTCTGCCTCACCACCCTACCCAACCCTACCTCACCACCCTACATAAGCCTACCTCACCACCCTACCCATCCCTGCCTAACCCTACCTCATCACCCTACCCAAGCCTGCCTAACCCTACCTCATCACCCTACCCAAGCCTGCCTAACCCTACCTCATCACCCTACCCAAGCCTGCCTAACTCTGCCTCACCACCCTACCCAAGCCTGCCTAACCCTACCTCACCACCCTACCCAACCTTGCTTAAACCTACCTCACCACCCTACCCAACCTTGCTTAAACCTACCTCACCACCCTACCCAACCCTACCTCACCACCCTACATAACCCTACCTCACCACCCTACCCATCCCTGCCTAACCCTACCTCACCACCCTACCCAAGCCTGCCTAACCCTACCTCACCACCCTACCCAAGCCTGCCTAACCCTACCTCACCACCCTACCCAAGCCTGCCTAACCCTACCTCACCACCCTACCCAACCCTGCCTAACTCTGCCTCACCACCCTACCCAACCCTACCTCACCACCCTACATAACCCTACCTCACCACCCTACCCATCCCTGCCTAACCCTACCTCATCACCCTACCCAAGCCTGCCTAACCCTACCTCATCACCCTACCCAAGCCTGCCTAACCCTACCTCACCACCCTACCCAAGCCTGCCTAACCCTACCTCACCACCCTACCCAACCCTTCCTAACCCTACCCCACCACTCTACCCAACCCTGCCTAACCTTACCTTACCACCCTACATAACCCTACCTCACCATCCTACCCATCCCTGCCTAACCCTACCTCACCACCCTACCCAACCCTGCATAACTCTACCTCACCACCCTACCCAACCCTGCATAACCCTACCTCACCACCCTACCCAACCGTGCCTAACTATGCCTCACCACCCTACCCAACCCTGCCTCACCCTACACCTAAGCGTCAGTCCTCTTTATTCATATAATCAACTCTACTTTATCACTGCCTTCTTGTATGAGACCCCCCCCTCTCTCTCTCTCTCACTCTCTCTCTTTCTCTCTCACACACACACACACACACACACACACACACACACATACATTCATACATACACACGAGAATACACAGAAAAAGGGTAACAAATGAATGGAGATCACACACACACACACACACACACACACACACAC
>NC_136988.1:18394335-18396835 GCF_032717465.1 Coenobita brevimanus
TGATAAGGCAGGGTGGTGGTGGTGAGGCAGGGTGGTGGTGGTGGTGAGCAGGGTGGTGGTGGTGAGGCAGGGTGGTGGTGGTGGTGGTGGTAAGGCAGGGTGGTGGTGGTGGTAAGGCAGGGTGGTGGTGGTGTGGCAGGGTGGTGATGGTGTGAGGCAGAGTGGTGGTGGTGAGGCAGGGTGGTGATGGTGTGAGGCAGAGTGGTGGTGGTGAGGCAGGGTGGTGGTGGTGCGGCAGGGTGGTGGTGGTGTGGCAGGGTGGTGGTGGTGTGGCAGGGTGGTGGTGATTCAAGGTGGTGGTGAGGCAGGGTGGTGGTGGTGGTGAGGCAGGGTGGTGGTGGTGGTAAGGCAGGGTGGTGGTGGTAAGGCAGGGTGGTGGTGGTGTGGCAGGGTGGTGATGGTGTGAGGCAGAGTGGTGGTGGTGAGGCAGGGTGGTGGTGGTGCGGCTGGGTGGTGGTGATTCAAGGTAGTGGTGAGGCAGGGTGGTGGTGGTGGTGATAAGGCAGGGTGGTGGTGGTGAGGAAGGGTGGTGGTGAGGCAGGGAGCGGGAGAAAATGGAGGGACGTGAGGATGGGAATTGGTAGGAAAGACAAGGCAGAATGGTAAGGCAGACTGGTAGGGTGAGGTGAGGCAGTGGTGAGGCAGGGAGGTGCACTGGTAAGGCAGGGTGAGGCAGGACGAGGTAAGACGAGGCAGGGAGGGGCAGTGGTGAGGCAGGGAGGTCCACTAGTTAGGCAGGGTGAGGCAGGGCGAGGCAGGGAGGGGCTGTTGTGAGGCAGGGCGAGGCAGGGTAAGGCATAAGAGCAAAGGTGGAGCGAGGTGGAGAAAGTGGCTACCCCATACTGTGCTGCCTCTCCATAACACCCACCACATCCACCTGCTAACACCCTAACACCACTCCTATCACCACAGCATCACAGACTGGTGTTAGCATCAGGAGAGGAACGATGAAGGTCACTAATACACCCTCTTACACCATAACACCGTCTACCACACCAGCATCACGACTGGTGTTAGCAACAATACCCCTGTTAACACCCTATCACCACAGCATCACAGACTGGTGTTAGCATCAGGAGAGGGACTATAGGGATCACTAATACACCCTCTTACACCCTAACACCGTCTATCACACCAGCATCACGACTGGTGTTAGCAATAATACCACTGCTAACACCCTAACACTAATTCTCATCACGGTGTCAAAATCCACTTGTGTTACGCCGTCTATACTCCCTTCACTCCAACCTGGCCTAAAATTGCCATCTCCCCACCTTGAATGCTGAGCTGTAGCAATGAAACAGCATTAGAATATGATGCTAGTCACGAAGAAGTGCTATGGGAAGGATGTAGAGCCGTAGTATTGTCTTTTTCTGCCACTGAGCTACGTGAAATAAGCTGCAAAAGGACGAGATGCTAGTCACGAAGAAGTGCTACGGGAAGGATGTAGAGCCGTAGTATTGTCTTTTTCTGCCACTGAGCTACGTGAAATAAGCTGCAAAAGGACAAGATGCTAGTCACGAAGAAGTGCTACGGGAAGGATGTAGAGCCGTAGTATTGTCTTTTTCTGCCACTGAGCTACGTGAAATAAGCTGCAAAAGGACAAGATGCTAGTCACGAAGAAGTGCCACGAAAAGGATATAGGACCGTAGCATTGTCTTTGTTACTTTGTTACTGAGGAAGCTACCTAACACCTTTTCCTAAGCGATTTATTTTATTATACCTTACTGTCCTCTTCTGTGTTATATAAATCCTTCCCATATCGCCATACTCCGCATAAATAACGTCTATCTATCTATCTATCTATATCTATTGCCAGACGCCTTAATCCCGCAAGGGGTGGCCACAAACAAATCGCCTCCATGTCGCCCTGTCCCCCGCCATTTCACTGCCCTGCTCCCAGCTCACACCCCCCTCTCTCATATACCTCTCCACTCCATCCTTCCATCTCATCCTTGGCTTCTCCCTCCCCCTTACTCTCCACCTCACTCACATACTCTCCTCGTCAGTCTCTCACAAAGAGATATTAACCAGCCGTATCCAAAAATAAATCGTTAAAGGAAGAAGTGCTAGGGAGTTAATGAGCACAGGTAAGACTCCGGCCGTAACACATTTTCCCAAGTGATTTATTATTACTACTGCCCCTTAATTATCGAGTCTGGAATGGGGCACAGGTCAAATCCGCCTAATCCCTCGTTAATCCGGGCTGGGGTAATGATGGGGATTAGCCTGGGAGGTAAACGGATTAATTAATATCAATTATTTATGTTAATGACTTCTCTTTACTGTAATTATATTTTAAGTTCATTCCCTCCCTATTGTTCCTTTTATCATGTAATTACCACCTCTCTCTCTCTCTCTCTCTCTCTCTCTCTCACACACACACACACACACACACACACACACACACACACACGTCACACTCTTCTCTCTCTCTCTCTCTCTCTCTCTCTCTCTCTCTCTCTCTCTCTCTCTCACACACACACACACACACACACAC
>NC_136988.1:18401835-18416835 GCF_032717465.1 Coenobita brevimanus
ACTTACTCATTCTAAAAGCAATAGGAGAGCCTCTGACACACGCACAGACACCAAACTTCACATGCACCTGCTCTGACATGCCGACTATCCCCATGTCAAATTTCAGCGCATTCCCCCCAGCGGTATTGCCTGTAGAGGATTCCGAATGTTTGGTGAAAAGTCGGGAACGAAAACCGGGGTGTAGTTCGCGCGCAACTGATCGCACGCAGTCTGGATTTACACCGTCGTTGTTACCTCGTCGTTCTGTGGCTCTTGATGTATGGTTGAAATGCGAGGGGGTTAAATGTACACACACACACACACACACACACACACACACACACACCGCCTAATCACACAGTATTCTATATATCAAAGGGCAAACACAACAGAATCCCGCCAAACACACACACACACACACACACACACACACACACACACACACACACACACACACTCATTTACATACTATCATTCCTACCTCAGAGCAAGCACGACTCCATGTCACCAAATATCAAAAAATAAATAAATAAATAAAATGAAAATAAAATCCACGCCAATTTACGAGAGAATTATACCTAAACTCTCGCCAAATTTAAATACGGTGAAATTTATGCGCAAAATATGGGAGGAATATTTGCGAATTGAATTGTTTTTGTGATGGTTCTTATTATTATTATTATTATTATTATTATTATTATTGACAACTATTACTACTACCAGTACCACTACTGCTGCTGGTGCTGCTACAATCACCACCACTACTACTACTACTGCTACAACAACTACTACTACTACCCGCTAATACTACTACTACTACTACTACTACTGCTGCTACTACTACTACTACTACTACTACTACCACCACCACCACTACTACTACTACTACTACTACTACTACTACTGCTACTACTACTACTACCACCACTACTACTACTACTACTACTACAGAATTCTCCCACCTTTTCTCTACCTGACTAAATATAACCAAATTACTTTCCAACCTCTCTCTCTCTCTCTCTCTCTCTCTCTCTCTCTCCTTTATTCACGCGATGTCAAGGCAAAATCATGATCTTAACACATATACATAAATGATTCTTATTTTCTCATATTTCGGCTGACAGAGATCGAACCTGACACAAATATATTTAATTTTAAGACACACACACACACACACACACACACACACACACACACACACACACACACACACACACACACACAGTTCATATTTAAAATGCATATTCTCGGTTACCTAATTAGTTATAAATTATACTTATCAAAATTAAATGTTAACTCTCTCTCTCTCTCACATTTTTCTACCACTGAACGAGCATAGTCAGTTGAGAAATCGCTCAAAAGAGAGAGAGAGAGAGAGAGAATCCACACGAGGCCATATGAAGCGAAAATCCATTGCCAACACCCACCTATGCAAATTAAGCTCAACAAAGACCCATTAACCTGTGCTACTTTATACGTGAGAGAGAGAGAGAGAGAGAGTGTGTGTGTGTGTGTGTGTGTGTGTGTGTGTGTGTGTGTGTGTGTGTGTGTGTGTGTGTGTGTGTGTGTGTGAGAGAGAGAAAGAGAGAGAGAGAGAGAGGACACTAACTTCTGCGGGCGACTGTACAAAAGGTATGCTGTGTCAGGGGCAGGCCCGGAAAGGTTCAGACCTGGGTTCGCGTCTGGAGGATAGAGAAAGCAGTGAGAGTTGGATTAAAAGGAAAATCACACACACACACACACACACACACACACACAGAGCGATGCCAAGTACAAACACCACATCACGTTAATCATTCTTATTTACAGGAAAAAAAAAAAAAAACAAACAAACACACACACACACACACACACACACACACACACACACACACACACACACACACACACAGAGCGATGCCAAGTACAAACACCACATCACGTTAATCATTCTTATCTACAGGAAAAAACACACAGACAAACACACACACACACACACACACACACACACACACACACACAGAGCGATGCCAAGTACATACACCACATCACGTTAATCATTCTAACCTACAGGAAAAAAAAAACACATATACACCACACACACACACACACACACACACACACACACACATTCTAAACTACAGATAAAAACACAGCTACACAAATCGATGCAAGGACAGTGGGAAAGGGGTATGCAATAGACAGGGTGTGCAATAACGAAGTATGCAATAACGAAGTATGCAATAAAGGAAGAGACAAGACTGGGGCTGCAATAAAGGAAGTGCGTAATACAGTTGATGCAATAAAGGAGTGTGTAATAAAGGAGTGTGCAATAAACAAGTATGCAATTTAGTGTGCAATAAAGGAGTATGCAATAAAGGGGTATGCAATTTAAGGGTGGACAATATGCAATAAAGGAGTATGCAATGAAGGAGTGTGCAATAAAGAAGTGTGTAATAAAGGAATGTGCAATAAAGGAGTATGCAATGAAGGAGTGTGCAATAAAGAAGTGTGTAATAAAGGCATGTGCAATAAAGGAGTATGCAATGAAGGAGTGTGCAATAAAGAAGTGTGTAATAAAGGCATGTGCAATAAAGGAGTATGAAACAAAGAGGTATGCAATAAAGCGTGCAATAAAGGAGTGTGTAATAAAGGCATCTGCAATAAAGGAGTATGCAGTAAAGATATGCAATAAAGGAGTATGCAACAAAGGAATGTGTAATAAAGGTATGTGCAATAAAGGAGTATGCAGTAAAGATGTATGCAATAAAGGAGTGGTGAGTGTCTTTATTAGGGGAAGAAAATTGTGGGTGAGGGACGGGCAGGGGAAGTGCAACAAGGAAGTGGTGCTAATGACAGGGAAGGAGCCTCTCTCTCTCTCTCTCTCTCTCTCTCTCACACACACACACACACACACACACACACACACACATACTCTCTCTCTCTCTCAAACACACACACACACACACACACAAACTCTCCCTCCCCCTTCTCTCTCTCTCTCTCTCTCTCACACACACACACACACACACACACACACACACACACACACATTCACACACACACACAACAAACTCTGCCCCCCCCTCTCTCTCTCTCTCTCTCACACACACACACACACACACACAATATGCCACCAAGCACTACACAATCATGGCTGTTGTTGTTGTTGTTGTAGTAGTCCCAGGTTCATCTGTAACGTGAACCCAGTGGACTGCAGGCTGAAGTTGCCCTCCTCCTGCAGTCCACCATCGTCCTTTCGGGAGATAGGGAGGGAGTTGAGGGACGTGTGTATAACCAGGCAGCTCCACCACCACCCAGTTATATCAGTGCCACCACGTGAAGGCCTCCCTCTCCACCACCACTACACTCACACACGCCTTAACAAATCTTATTAATTCATGTCAATATTGAATTTTTTTTAATACAGGAAAGAAAACACGAGGAAAAAAACACGAAAAAAACACAAATAAAGGAAAAAAAGTTTACTTAAAAAATTAAAGAGGGAGCCAAATTAAAGATCCCTAAATTTTAAGACGCCTAGGCACCCCCCAAAAAACTCCTTGCTAACCTAATCAATAAATATATAAATAAAAAATGAAGAATAATTATATATAAACAGTAATACCTGGATAAGAAAATGAAAGGCGTCGACATGAGGGGTTGGTGTTTACATGTGAAAAAATAAATGGTGTGTGTGTGTGTGTGTGTGTGTGTGTGTGTGTGTGTGTGTGTGTGTGTGTGTGTGTGTGTGTACGGGCAGGGGGCCTTGGCTGGACGGACATGCCACTCCACGCCACACTGCTGCAGCCCACACACAGTTGTTCTTACTCACATCCTCTCCTTTGTATCGCATGCTTTTACCTCTCTCTCTCTCTCTCTCTCTCGTCCGTATTCTTAATAAATAATTCTTTCCCGAAACTTTTCCTTCCCTTCAAAATATTTCTCTTTTCCTTCCTTTAAAAATTTCCATGGAAGGGAAGACGTACAGGTTGGCAGCCCTACTGAGAGAGAGAGAGAGAGAGAGAGAGAGAGAGAGAGAGACCTGCTGATATTTAGTATGGTGTAGAGGTTACATTCATCGCCACATCCATACTGTTCATTTATACTCAGTCACACACGCCATATAAATCACTAAGTAAACTGTTTCTTGATTAAAAATCCTGGTGTAACCCTTGCCTTCATTATTAATTCGTTAAAAATTGTACGGAGAAGAATGACAAAAATGATACATGACGTCCGGAACCTGTCATATGAAGACAGACTGAAAAGACTAAGTCTGCATTCGCTAGAGAGGCGTAGAGTAAGGGGAGACTTAATTGAGGTGTTTAAGTGGATGAAGGGTATAAATAAGGGAGATATTAGCAAGGTACTTAAAGTGAGCATACAGGATAGAACTAGAAATAATGGTTTCAAACTAGAAAAATTCCGTTTCAGTAAGGAAATAGGTAGAAATTGGTTTGGCAACAGAGTAGTAGACGAATGGAATAAGCTACCTAGTAAAGTAGTTGCTGCCTCTTCCATTGAGAGTTTCAAGCATAGGCTAGATAAGCATATGACAAATAAGGGGTGGATATAGAAAAAAGAAAATCTTATAACCAATACTAATTCATAATTTTTTCCTTTTCAGGTTACACTATGATAGTCTCTTCACACTTTCCTATAAAATGTCCACGCCAGTTTTTCTAAACGTGGTGTTCTTTCTGACTTTTTCCTGCCGGCTTCGGCTGGAGGGTTTGGAGGGCGGGGGAGAGCCTTAAATGCTGTCCTTATCTCATTCTAGTAGTGGAGTTACTCTTCTAGGAGCTGCCTACCATGGGCCTCTCTTCTAATGATCGTAATGAAGAAGATTTGTCAGTGTAAGGGCATATAGGATTGGAATAATATCGGAGGAAGGTGTGTCTGTGTGTGTGTGTGTGTGTGTGTGTGTGTGTGTGTGTGTGTGTTTCGTTTCTTCTTTCCTTTCTCTCTCTCCCTCTGTGTGTGTGTGTGTGTGTGTGTGTGTGTGTGTGTGTGTGTGTGTGTGTGTGTGTGTGTTTCGTTTCTTCTTTCCTTTCTCTCTCTCCCTCTGTGTGTGTGTGTGTGTGTGTGTGTGTGTGTGTTTCGTTTCTTCTTTCTTTTCTCTCTCTCCCTGTGTGTGTGTGTGTGTGTGTGTGTGTGTGTGTGTGTGTGTGTGTGTGTGTGTGTGTGTGTGTGTGTGTGTGTGTGTGTGTGTGTGTGTGTGTGTGTTTGTGTGTTTTGTAGAGCAAGAGAATAATAAGTAGGGTTCGTGAGTGCCCGGAGGGAGAGGAGGGAGGAGGAGGGGGAGGGAGGAAAGGATGGGAGTGAGAGAAGAGAGTCAGGGGAGGGGGAGGGGCAGGGTCAAAGGTCATTCCGCGCCACTAGAGGTCATCCGCCCACCCCCCTCTCTCTCTCTCTCTCTCTCTCTCTCTCTCTCAATGTTACTCCCAAATTACGAAGTGTACATTATGATTCTCTCTCTCTCTCTCTCTCTCTCTCTCTCTCTCTCCACAAAACACATCTCTCTCGCTCCCTTTCACCCCAGAAATGGTGTTGTTTCAAGGTCTGCAATAATTACATCCTAATTAATTTTCTCTCCATTATTATTATTATTATTATTATTATTATTATTATCCGTATTATTATCAGAAGTGAGAAGGGAAAGAAGTTGTATGCGGCTTTCATGGATTTGGAGAAAGCATATGACAGGGTGGATAGACAAGGATTGTGGAAAGTATTAAGAATATATGGAGTAGATGGGAAGTTGTTGAATGCTGTGAAGAGTATGTACGATGGTGCGAAGGCTGCAGTGCGTGTGGATGGTGAACTAAGTGAATTTTTCTCTTTGAAAGTTGGTTTGAAACAGGGATGTGTCATGTCTCCATGGTTGTTCAATCTGTACATGGATGGGGTAATAAAAGAGGTACAAGGTAGGGTAGTGGATGTCGGAGTGGCCCTGGTGAGAGAGGGTAGTGTTTGGAAACTCCCTGTACTGTTGTTTGCAGATGATACTGTGTTGTTGAGTGAAGACGAAGGGGAGCTGCAAGGCTTGGTGGATGAGTTTGAGAGAGTGTGTAAGAAACGGAATCTAAAGGTGAATGTAGGGAAGAGTAAAGTGATGGTCTTTGAGAGAGGTGAAGTCAGTGAATGTACAGCGAGGTTGGATGGTGAGGAATTGGAAAATGTGAGTACGTTTAAGTACTTGGGTAGTGTGATGAGTAAGGATGGAGGTTTGGAGGGCGAAGTGCTTGAAAGGGTACAACAAGGAAGGAAGTTTGCTGGTTCCTTGAAAGCAGTGATAAGAAACAGGGAAGTGAACATGGAAATGAAAAAGTTACTACATGACAATATTGTGATACCAACTCTAACGTACGGAAGTGAAGCTTGGACATCGTTGGAAGGACACAAGTCAAGAGTGAGAGCAGTGGAAATGAGTTACTGGAGAGGAGCCTGTGGAGTCACATGGAGAGACAGACTGACAAATGAGGAAGTGAAGGAGCGTTGTGGTGTGGATGTGACAGAAAGCGTTAGGAGAAACACATTGAGGTGGTTTGGCCATGTGGAGAGGATGAAGAGTGAGAGACTGACGAGGAGAGTGCGTGAGAGAGGTGGAGGGGGGGAGAGGGAGGGGGAGGCTAAGGATGAGATGGAGGGATGGAGTGGAGAGGTATATGAGAGAGGGGTGTGTGAGCTGGGAGCAGGGCAGTGAAATGGCGGGGGACAGGGCGACATGGAGGCGATATGTTTGTGGCCACCCCTTACGGGATTAAGGCGTCTGGTAATAGGTACGGTAGACTATTATTATTATTATTATTATTATTATTATTATTATAACTACGACTACAACCA
This sequence comes from Coenobita brevimanus, assembly GCF_032717465.1. Classification (NCBI taxonomy): domain Eukaryota; kingdom Metazoa; phylum Arthropoda; class Malacostraca; order Decapoda; family Coenobitidae; genus Coenobita; species Coenobita brevimanus. The sequence goes on from NC_136988.1 coordinate 18,408,643, forward strand.
CTACTATAATCCTCCTTATCATCATCATCATCATCATCATCCCGCCTCCGCTATCCCACATATTATTATTATTATTATTATTATTATCATTATTACTGCATCCTCAGTCTACTCAAGAATCATGACTTTGCTCTTTCCTCCCTCTCTCTTTCCCTCCCCTTCCCTCCTTCCTCCACTCTCTCCAACCTGTCTCTCCCTCTCTCCTTCCATCTTTTCTCTCCTTCCCTCCAATCGTTCTCTCCACCCTCATTCTCCCTCCTTCCCTCTCACACTCCCTTTCTCTTCACCTACACTCTCTCTCTCTCTCTCTCTAAATCCCCCCCTTTTTTCCTCAGCCTTCCCCTTGCCCTCCCTCACTCCCCTATTCCCCTCCCCTCTCCTCTCCTCTCTCCTCCTTTCTTCTTCTCTCCCCTCCCCCCCCTCCTCTCCTCTTTTCTTCTCTTCTTTCCTCTCCCCTCCTACTCTTCTCCTCTCCTCTCCATTGCAAATCCATGGCCTTACTGCCCGTACACCTTCTCATGTCACCACCTTGACGTTCATACCCACCGTTCACACACACACACACACACACACACACACACACACACTCCCTTCAACCTCTGTCTCTTCACTGTTGCATCTTTATCTCTCTTCTATCGCTACTTCAATGGTCACTGCTCCTCTGAACTGTCTGCTTGCATCCCTCCACTTCTTCGACGGGCGCGTAGCACCCGTCTAGCAACAAACTCTCATCCCTTTTCTGTCCAGCTCTCTAATGCAAGAGTTAACCGTTACTCCCAGTCCTTCATTTATGCAACAGGTAAGCTCTGGAACTGTCTCCCTCTGTCTGTATTTCCTGCTGCCTATGATCTCGAGTCTTTCAAAAGTAGTGTGTCCAGGCATCTCGAAATGAATGGATCTTGAATTTGGCTCTCTCTTGTATTTTGTTTTTCTCTTGATGGAAACTCTTATTGCGGGCTCATGACCTTTGGTTCCTTCTTCCTCGCATAAAAAACAAACAAACACACACACGACATCTTGCTTAGTTCATCTTCCTCGCTCCCCACCATTGTTAATAAAACTTCACACACACCTTAACACAAATAAAGAAGCCAATGAAAGTCTCCCCAGTAAAGCAAGAGTAGTAATGGCTGAGTAAAGAGACTGACAAGGACCACTACATCTTTACTACTGCTACTACTACTACTACTACTACTACTACTACTGCTGCTGCTACAACCACCATCACTACTACTACTATGACTGTTACCACCACCACCATCACCACCACCATCATCACTATTACTACTACTACTACTAATGCAGCCACCACCACCACCATCACTACTACTACTACTACTAATGCAACCACCACCACTAATAATAATAATAATAATAATAATAATAATAATAATAATGTAACCACCATCACCACCACTATCACTACTACTACTACTACTATTACCACCACCACCACCATCACTACTACTACTATTACTATTACCTCCACCACCACCACCACTACAACCACCACAACCACCACCACCATCATCACACTCCCTATCCAATCCATCCTGTCCACTCACCTTGTACGAATCAATATAATTCTCCCTTTGGATTCTGTGCCCTTTACCTGTCCAAGGCCCATTTACCTGCCCTTACTGTTACCCTTTCCTCCCTTAACTGAATTATCTTTATCGTTATTTTGCCCTTCCACTGTCTTGCCTAATTTCTTTAATATTTGTTTTATTTATTTATTTCAGTTGTGCTTTTTATTTCTCTCTCTCTCTCTCTCTCTCTCTCTCTCTCTCTCTCCATCAAGGTATTTCCTCACTTCGCAATAAAAAAGTTCCAAGTCATTCTTTTCAACAATCATGGAGTTTTTCTACCATTTTCCTGCCGGCTGTTGCACCGGAGGGAGTGGTGGGTGGAGGGAGAGCCTTCCTCGTTACTAGCCTCCTTCTCACACACGTCTGCTTGATCTTTGTGGACGTGGTTCTAATAGTAAATTGTGTCTGCAGTAATTCGTTCTTGGTATGTGCTCTCTCTCTCTCTCTCTCTCTCTCTCTCTCTCCTATTCCTGTTTGCTTTCGACATTCCCACCTTTCTCTTGCCCTCCCCCCCTTCCCAACTCTCTCTCTCTCTCTCTCTCTCTCTCTCTCTCTCTCTTGTCTGTATCTGTCTGTCTGTCTGTCTCTCTCTCTCTCTCTCTCTTGTCTATCTGTCTCTCTGTCTCTCTCTCTCTCTCTCTCTCTCTCTCTCTCTCTCTCTGTGTTTGTCTGTCTGTCTGTCTCTCTGACTCTCTCTCTCTCTCTCTCTCTCTCTCTCTCTCTCTCTCTCTCTCTCTCTCTCTCTTGTCTATCTGTCTGTCTGTCTCAGTCTCTGTCTCTGTCTCTCTCTCTCTCTCTGTTTGTCTGTCTGTCTGTCTCTCTCTCCCTCTGTTTGTCTGTCTGTCTGTCTGTCTCTCTCTCTCTCTCTCTCTCTCTCTCTCTCTCAGTCTCTGTCTCTCTCTCTGTTTGTCTGTCTGTCTGTCTGTCTGTCTCTCTCTCTCTCTCTCTCTCCCTCCACCCCGCACTTTCCCTCTCAACACTCCTCTCTCTCTCCTTTTCAGTCATCACAAAGGAGAATACAAATGTGAGCCAAGTGCCACCCCTGGAGACTCCTGAACAGGGTGTGGAGTACAGTGACACCCACACCCACACCCACACCCATCATGTCTACACCCACACCCACACCTATCATGTCTACATCCACCCACACTCATCACGTCTACACCCACACCCACATCGTCACCTACACTTGAACTCACCCACACCTTCACCCCCATCTAATATTTACAGTAACACCCACCCATACCCACCCACACCTACGCCCATACAGATCCATACATCCACACCCATTCACACCCACACATGCCTCATCCACACCCATACCCACATCCACACTCATATCCATTCATACCTACTGCCATAAACACACTGATAAATTACACTCCTGCCCACAAACACAGATACACCCATACCCACACTAAACCAAGCCCACACCCTCCACATCCACACCCATCCATACCTTTTTCAGTACCTACACACACACACAATAATCCATCCACACCTACGGGCACATCCACACGTGCTCTCATAAACACACACACTACACATCTATTCACATCCACACCCAACCACACCAACATCCACCTGCAAATCCACACCCATCCAGACCCACTCCCACGTCCACAGCCACGCCCATCACACTCACATAAACGCCGAAACCCATAAACACACACACACACACACACGCACACATCCCTCCACATACCCCCCCACAAACACGCACACGCACACGCACACACACACTCACCTCCCCCCCCACACACACACACATTAAATCCCCCCCCACACACTACTCCCCACAGACACACTTCTACACACACACACACACACACACACACACACACACACACACACACACACACACACACACACACACCACTCACACCGACACTCACCGCCCCCTGCACACACACACACACTACTCCTCACATACCCCCCCCACACACACACATCCCTCCACATACCCCCCCCACACACACATCCCTCCACATACCCCCCCACACACACACTACCCCACTCTACCTGCCAGAGGATCATAAAGGCAGTTACCTGGTCTGGCACTCAAATACCACCCATCCCTCACTCACCTGCAACCTTGTGCAATCTCGATGCAATGAAGCCACTTAAGAGTTGCATTTAGACCATAAGGGCTTGGCTGTGTTCCCTGGAGTGACATTCTGATAGGCAAGGAATGGAATGTTTCTCTCCCTCTCTCTCTCTCTCTCTTTGGAAGCACCAAAAATATAAAAAGCAACATCATAATGAAGAGGTAAACACGCAAAAGTTCGCGTCCAGACTGAAGGCTTGCTGGTGCGGACGGGTGTGTGCGGGTGTTGGCGTGAACTACAGTGATATAACAATACTGCCGCCCGCACCAGCATATATTTGGTATGGACGCACCCTTAGCAGAAATAAGACCTGACTGTATACCTTAAGACACACTCCTTGGCAGCCCAATATATCGCTACGTAACTCCATGGTACGGTATTCCAAGAGGCGTAAGAGTCTCCCTAACACCTCTCCCTTAGCGATTTATTTAGCCTACTGTATCGCTCATTTTTATTCTCCTACGTAATTCCTCCAACTTTTTCATGCCTGCAGTGAATACAAACAACAGACAAGACGATGATGAAGTGCAGTTCGCGGAATAATTCGCAAAGAAAGCGATGTTACGGTATATATTCTACAGTAAAGCTACTTATAATACACCCACAAACCCACAATAACAAGACCATACACAACTCCCTGTAGGGATGGGTTGGGATGGGATGGGATGGGATGGGATGGGATGGGGTGGGATGGGATGGGTTGGGATGGGATGGGATGGGATGGGTTGGGATGGGATGGGATGGGATGGGTTGGGATGGGATGGGATGGGATGGGATGGGATGGGTTGGGATGGGATGGGATGGGATGGGTTGGGATGGGATGGGATGGGTTGGGATGGGATGGGATGGGATGGGATGGGTTGGGATGGGATGGGATGGGATGGGTTGGGATGGGATGGGATGGGATGGGATGGGATGGGATGGGATGGGTTGGGCTGGGCTGGGCTGGGCTGGGCTGGGCTGGGTTGGGATGGGATGGGATGGGATGGGACGGGACGGGACGGGATGGGTTGGGTTGGGATGGGATGGGATGGGTTGGGATGGGATGGGATGGGTTGGGATGGGATGGGATGGGATGGGATGGGTTGGGATGGGATGGGATGGGATGGGTTGGGATGGGATGGGATGGGATGGGATGGGTTGGGATGGGATGGGTTGGGATGGGATGGGTTGGGATGGGATGGGATGGGTTGGGATGGGATGGGATGGGATGGGATGGGACGGGACGGGATGGGATGGGTTGGGATGGGATGGGTTGGGATGGGACGGGATGGGATGGGATGGGATGGCCACAAACCTCTCCATGATTCATCATCTGTCCTTCCATCCATCATTTTCCACTCTCTCTCTCTCTCTCTCTCTCTCTCTCTCTCTCTCTCTCGTACGAACCCTTCCCTCCCCTTCCTTAATCATCTGTATACATTTCCCTCCCCTCCCTCCCTCCCTCCCTCCCCTCGCCTTTGTCTCTCTCTCCCTCCCCCAATAAACAAATGCAAGCCACTGTCACTCGTATCTCTGCAACACAGCAACATTCATCTGCAACTTCACTACAACTCACCATCACTATCTCTTCCCTCTACTCTTAACAGGTATATTTATGTGTGTGTGTCTCTCTCTCTCTCTCTCTCCCTTCTCTCTTACTGTATGTTCATTACTTCTTTATCAAACCTTTCTTCATCTCTCTCTCTCTCTCTCTCTTACTCTATGATCATTTCTTCTTTATCACACCTTTCTTCATCTCTCTCTCTCTCTCTCTCTCTCTCTCTCTCTCTCTCTCCCACATCTCACACTTGTCTTTCCACTTTCTACTGCCATTTCTTGTTTCTCTCTCTCTCTCTCTCTCTCTCTCTCTCTCTCTCTCTCTCTCTCTCTCTTACATTCTCTTTCACCATCCATCCATCCTTTCCTTTCTCCCTATCTCTCTCTCTTCCTTTATTTTCCTTCCTTATACTCTCTCTCTCTCTCTCTCTCTCTCTGTTACATTCATTTCCTCCATCCATCCTTTCCTTTCTCTCTCTCCTATTTTCCTTCCTTCATTTCCTTCCCTCCCTACCTCGTTCGTCACTCCTTCCTTCCTTCCTTCCCTCCATCCTTCTCCTCCCTCCCCTTCCCTCCCCCCTCCTTCCTCTCCTCAACCTTTCCCTTCATGGTACAAGAGAGGTGTGTGTGTGTGTGTGTGTGTGTGTGTGTGTGTGTGTGTGTGTGTGTGTGTGTGTGAGAGAGAGAGAGAGAGAGAGAGAGAGAGAGAGAGAGAGAGAGAGAGAGAGAGAGACTACAAAGAAGAAGGGTGGAGGAGGAAGCAACAAAAAGAAAAAACAAAAACAAAGAATAAGAAAACGAAAAAAAAAAAATGCTGATACAACGAAAATTAAACATATATATAAAAAAAGCCATCTTTCCAATTTTGTCCCAAAAAATTTGAAAATATACGAAAGCCACTGAAATCCTTATCTCTATCAATGGGTGTTTCAGAAGGTTTCGATCTTTCTCATATCTTACCATCGTCCACTCACTTGATGTAGTGCTGCCTACTTCTTCCTTAGCCTTTATCATTCTTTTTCTGTGCCTGCCCTCCTCTCTTCCTATTTCTCACCATCGTCCACTCACTTGATGTGGTGCTGCCTACTTCTTCCTTAGCCTTTATCATTCTTTTTCTGTGCCTGCCCTCCTCTCTTCCTATTTCTTCCATCTTTCCTGTCACTTCTTATTGCTTTTCTTTCCGTTACAGGTGGCTTTACATTGAGTGACAAGCCTAATGGTTTCCTGTAAGCCAAGAAACCATTTACAACGCTGGGTGGTAACCATATAACCAAACCATACGTGCTCCCTACGTGTCAACAAGTGGGTTGGTGGAGGGTTAGTGCCCCTCCCCGTAAAACAAATAACTCAGAGTCAAATGGCCACCCCGTACAGGATTATGGCGTCTGGCAATAGATAGATAGATAGACAGATAGATACCTGCCACTCCTACGCTCCCTAACACCTTTTCCGAAGCGACTTATTTTGTTTACGGCACCTTACTGTCCTCTTCTGTGTTACATAAATCCTCCAGTATCGCCATACTCTGAATAATTTAAGTACAAACGGATATAAACCACCCACATGCAAAGATAAATCGCTACGGAAGAGGTGTTAGGGAGGCTAAATATTAAAAGATCTTCGTAACACCTTTTCCTTGGCAATTTATTTCATTACACCTAACTGTCCTCTTCTGTGTTATATAAATCCTCCCATATCGCCATACTCTGCATAAATTAAGTATATACAAAAGGATGTTAACCAGCCATATGGAAAAATAAATCGCTACAGAAGAGGTGTTAGGGATGCAAATATTAAAAGCCAACATACCTATAGCTGCCATGGTTACACACATATCACCTTTACCTGAAAAGAAAAGATTATAGCAGTTAGTTTACCTTTCTCCTATATCATTCGCTCTCTCTCTCTCTCTCTCTCTCTCTCTCTCTCTCTCTCTCTCGTGTGTGTGTGTGTGTGTGTGTGTGTGTGTGTGTGTGTGTGTGTGTGTGTAATCTCTGACCTTTCACACACAAGAAATGCATACGCTCTCGTCCACTTAATTGCTGTAGTGAGATTGTAAGATAAGACGATTATTATTATTATTATTATTATTATTATTATTATTACTACTACTACTAATACTATTATTATTAATTATTATTATTAATTATTATTATTATTATTATTATCATTATTATTATCATTATTATTATTATTATTGCTTGTTGGTACTTACGGTAATAATTTCACTGTTTTGGCCTAATTTCAAGCATCGTAACGTTAGAAACAGGCGATTTATTTAGTAAAGGTGGGGAGAGAGAGAGAGACGGGGGGGTGAGAAAAGGGAATGAGAAGAGGAGGGAGGATAGGTAGAGGGGGGGAGGGGAGAATGTAGGGGGGGAGAGGAAGAGATGAAGGGGGGGAGAGGAAGAGATGAAGGGGGAGAGAAGAGGACGAGGGGAGAGAGACAGGGACGGAGGGAAGTGAAAAAAAAAAAAAATGGGGAGGGAGGAAGGGTGAGGGAGGAAAGTGGGGGAGAGGGAGAGGGAGAGGGAGGGGGAGGGGGAGGGGGAGGTTAAGGTGTGACCCGGGGGAAGTGACACCTGTTTTTGCTCCTTGTTCCTTCCTCCCTCCCTCCCCTTCCTCTCTCCCTCACCCCTCCCTCCCTCGGACACTTTCAGGTGCATTCCACACACCCACAGCCACTCTCACACCCACCAGCCACACCCACATCATACACCCTCTCTCTCTCTCTCTCTCTCACACACACACACACACACACACACACACACACACGATAGACAGACACACAGACAGACCTCAGTATCTCTCTCTCTCTCTCTCTCTCTCTCTCTCTCTCTCACACACACACACACACACACACACACACACACACACACACACACACACACACACACACACACACACACACACACACACACACACATCAATAAAACTCTCGCCAATTCCATATCCTC
>NC_136988.1:18441835-18459335 GCF_032717465.1 Coenobita brevimanus
CACACACCACACACACACACACACACACACACACACAAACACACACGGATCGACAGGCAGACAAGTAAGAGATGAGGTAATAAGAATCTATACACACACACACACACACACACACACACACACACACACAATCTCACACACACACAATCTCACACACACACACACACACACACACACACACACACACACACACACACAGCTGGCTGAAGTTTTCGTGCAGTCATTCTCCTTTTGGGGGATAGGGAGGGAGTTGAAGGGTGCGTGTGTAGTGTAACCAGGCAGCTATATCAGTGCCACCACGTGAAGGCGCCCCTGTGCTTCAAGTCCCTAGCACCTCTCCCTTAGCGATTTAGTTTACGATACGGCAGGTTAATATCCTTTTGTCCTTTATATATCCTGAGTATGATGATATTGGAATGATTTATATAACACAGGAAAGTAAGGTGTAATATGCAAAAATAAATCGCTTAGGAAAAGGCGTTAGGGAGCTTCCAAGAGGCTATGGTAAACACTTCAAGTACCGTTGCACACCACTTGCCCTTCCGACCTCCCACCTTGCCACCGGAGTAGGCAGGTAGGCAGGCAGGTGTGCATAATGAGCCCACCTGTACGCACTACCTACCTCACCTGCCTCCTGCCTTACCCACAGCCTGCCTCACACACACATACCTCCCTTACTCACCTACCTGCCTCACCCACACACCTGGCTCACCCACATACCTACCTCACCCACATACATACCTCACCCACCACCTGCCTCACCTACACACCTACCTCACCCACCACCTGCCTCACCCACATACCTGCCTCACCCACATAGGCTACCTGCCTTACCCACCACCTGCCTCATCCACCACCTGCCTCACCCACACACCTGCCTCACCCACACACCTGCCTCACCCACACACCTGCCTCACCCACATACCTACCTCACCCACATACCTACCTCACCCACCACCTGCCTCACCCAAACACCTACCTCACCCACATACCTACCTCACCCACACCTACCTCACCCACCACCTTCCTCACCCACATACCTACCTCACCCACACACCTGCCTCACCCACATACCTGCCTCACCCACATACCTACCTCACCCACATACCTGCCTCACCCACACACCTGCCTCACCCACACCACCACACCTACCTTGCCCTCTTATCTGCAACATCGTCATCAACACCCACCTGCAAAACAGTAAACAAACAGATAAATAAACTAAACATTAAGAGTAGCGGTAAGTTGATAAAGGCCAGAGAGAGAGAGAGAGAGAGAGAGAGAGAGAGAGAGAGAGAGACTAAGAATATACTATACTTTGACCCGTACTCCTGTCGGTCAAGGAAGTTCCCTAACACCTCTTCCTAACCGATTTATTTTGTTAATTAACTCTTACTGTCCTCTTCTGTGCCACTTAAATCAATCCAATATCGCCATTTTCTACATAAAGAGCATAGAAACTGATATCAACCAGCCGTATCCAAAAATAAATCGCTAGGGAAGAGGTGTTAGGGAGCTTCCTTAACCGAAAATACGAGCCATGCAGTCCACCATCGTCCTTTCGGGGGATAGGGAGGGAGTTGAGGGACGTGTGTATAACCAGGCAGTGGATCCGCCTGGCTGTATCAGTGCCACCACGTGAAGGCCTCCCTCTCCACCACCTATGACTATTGCTAAATGGTTTGTAATTACGCGGCTACCGACTGTAGGTTTAATTGGCTGTTAGGAGGGATAAATAAAGGTCATTAAGCTTAATTAGTCTGTTGACAAGGGCAGGCTAGGGTTGGATGCTAGAAGAAGGTCGTTTTGTGTGTGTGTGTGTGTGTGTGTGTGTGTGTGTGTGTGTGTGTGTGTGTGTGTGTGTGTGAGAGAGAGAGAGAGAGAGAGAGAGAGAGAGAGAGAATCTAAACCTATTTCTTTAACTTGGCCTAAAACTGCCATCTCCCCATCTCCAATGTTGAGTTGAAGACATTAACAGCAGGTTGTGATGCTAGTCACGAAGAAGTGCAATGGAAAGGATGCAGAGCCGTACCATTGTCTATTTCTGCCGCTGTGCAACTAGAAATAGGTTGCACACACACACACACACACACACACACACACACACACACACACACACACACAGAGGAGGAGGAGGATCTAATGATGATAATGATGGTGGTGGTAGTGGTGGTGGTGGTGATGATTGAGGAGGAGGAGGAGGAGGGAGAAGATGTGGTAATGATGATGATGATGACTATTAAGAAGAGGAGGAATGTCAAAATGATGATGGTGATGAAGAAGAAGAGGAGGAGGAGGAGGAGGAGGAGGAGGAGAAGGAGGAGGAGGAGGAGGAGGAATAATGTCAAAATGATGATGATGGTGGCGATGATAATGAACACGAACTGGAGGAGGAGGAATGTCAAAATGATGATGATGGTGAAGGTGATGACGATGACAGGACGCGGTGGTTGGCAGGGGCGTCATCACTGGCCACCACACACCTTGGGAGTCATGGTACCACCGCACTGAACGGGATTCGAATTCGTGACCCCCACAACAGCGGCTTCTCCCATCATAATATACTGGAGGAGGTTAGTGAAGTTACACCTCTATTACTACTCCTATTCCTACTACTACTACTACTACTACTACTACTACTACCACCACCACCACTACTACTACTACTACTACTACGGTACCATTACTACTACTACTACTGCTACTACTACTACGGTACCATTACTACTACTACTACTACTACCACCAATACTACTACTACCACCAATACTACTACTACTATCATTACTGGATTTTAAAAACTCATTAACTTTTTATTGGTCATTTCTGTTCTTATTTTTGATTTTTTAATATCATTTTTTACTGAATACTTTAACGACTCGGTCCACTTCCGCTTAAAAGTAGAAACATGTATTTGTGAACAAGGAAAAGAGTACTAAGAATAGACTGAAGCAAGGGTGACAGTGTAGAGGGATGCTGTGAGGGATTTTTTTTTTTTTTTTTATGCGAGGAAGAAGGAACCAAAGGCCATGAGCCCGCAGTAACAGTTCCCTCCAAGAGAAAAACAAAATACAATAGAGAGCCAAATTCAAGATCCGATCATTTTGAGATGCCTGGACACACTGCGTTGGACCTCTTTGCATACAGTTTATATCAGCGGGGTAAAATTAGAATTGTTATTAGTGGGCACTGCTGTTGATGTTATGCAGTACCATATTTGTAACGTGCATATAATATAGAATTATGTTATCAGACTATGTTATTATATTACGAAATGAAATTAAATGAATGATATGAAATTGCTACTATACTAATACTACTACTACTACTGCTGCTGCTACTACTACTACTACTACTACTATTACTACTACTACTACTACTATTACCAATACTACTACTACTACCACTACTACTACCACCGTTACTATCGCTATTATTACTACTAAAACTATTATTATAACTATCATCATTACTGATTTCGCGTAGCTTAGGCAATGCTATGGCCCTACATCCTTTCCATAACACTTCTTCGTGACTAGCATCATATAATAACAGTATGCATAATAACCTGGTATGTATGTATCTATCTAATACCGTATCTATCTAGCTGAGTGACAGTCAATACTACGGCTCTACGTCCTTTCCAAAGCACTTCTTCGTGACTAGCATCATATTCCAGTGTTAATCTATTGCTACAGCTCAGCATTCGAGATGGAGAGATGGCAATTTTAGGTCAAGTTAGAGTAAAAGGAGTATAGTTAAGGGGAATTAACTACACAAACTACTATTACTACTACTATCGCCACTATCAAGAAAATGGCCCAAACACCTTTTCTTAAGTGATTTATTTTGCTTCTTATACCTTACTGCCCTCTCCTGTGTTACATAAATCCTTCCAATATCGCCATACTCTGCATAAACAACGTACAAAAGGATACTAGTCAGCCACATCCAAAAATAAATCAATAAGGAAGAGGTGTTAGGGGCTTCGATTTTATTTTATTACACCTTACTCTCCTCTTTTGTCTTATATAAATCCTTCCAATATCGCCATACTTTGCAAAAATAACTTACAAAAGACCATTACCCACCCATATCCAAGAATAAATCGCTAAGGAAGAGGTGTTAGGGGGCTTGGATTCATTTTGTTTATTACACCTTACTCTCCTCTTCTGTGTCATATAAATCCTTCAAAAATCGCCATACTCTACAAAAAATAAAGTACAAAAGGATTTTAACCAGCTATATCCAAGAATAAATCGCTAAGGAAGAGGTGTTAGGGGGCTTCCTTAACCGATGACAATGGGACCTAATGACTTCCTTCAGGTGTGTAAATTAAACAGGTAATTACAGGCACACAGGACACGTATTCCCGTCGGTTATGGAAGCTCCCTAACACCTCTTCCTCAGCGATTTATTTTTAGATACGGTTAAGATCCTTCTAAGTATGGCGATATCCGAATGATTTAAGTAACACACGAAAGTACAGCACCGTATAAGTAAAATAAAGTACAGTAACGTATAAGTAAAATAAAGAGTACAATAACGTATAAGTACCGGGAAAATAAATCGGTTTAGAAAATGTGTTAGGGACGAGCACACGGCACCAGGTTTAAGTAACACACGAAAATATAGTAACAGATAAGTAATATAAAAAGTAGAGTACCGTATAAGTAAAAGAGAGTACAGTAACGTATAAGTAAAATAAATCGTTTAGGAAAATGTGTTCAGGACGAGGGAAGGGGTGTACAGGTGAGGGAAGGGGTGTATAGGTGAGGGAAGGGGTGTATAGGTGAGGGAAGGGGTGTATAGGTGAGGGAAGGGGTGTATAGGTGGGGGGAAGGGGTGTATAGGTGAGGGAAGGGGTGTATAGGTGAGGGAAGGGGTGTATAGGTGAGGGAAGGGGTGTATAGGTGGGGGAAGGGGTGTATAGGTCGGGGGAAGGGGTGCATAGGTGAGGGAAGGGGTGTATAGGTCGGGGGAAGGGGTGTATAGGTGGGGGCAGGGGTGTATAGGTCGGGGGAAGGGGTGTACAGGTGAGGGAAGGGGTGTACAGGTGAGGGAAGGGGTGTATAGGTGAGGGAAGGGGTGTATAGGTTGGGGGAAGGGGTGTATAGGTCGGGGGAAGGGAGAACTAAAATAAATCGCTTAAGAAAATGTGTTAAGGATGAGTGCACGGATCCACGTCTATCACACCAGCCACACCAGCTCCTTCCCTGAGACGTGACCGGAACCACACCACTTATACCACCACATTCTCTCTCTCCCTCTCTCTCTCTCTCTCTCTCTCTCTCTGCATGTATCCCGTCGCATCTACACACCTACCTACCTACCTTGCCACCCACCTACCTACCTTCCTACTTACCTACCTACCTACCTACCTACCTTCTTCCTTCCCTACATACCTATCCATCACCCCCACCACTCAAACCACTTACTCATCTCTCTCTCTCTCTCTCTCTCTCTCTCTCTCTCTCTCTCTCTCTCTCCTGTAAGCGTGTGTGTGTGTGTGTGTGTGTGTGTGTGTGTGTGTGTGTGTGTGTGTGTGTGTGTGTGTGTAAAATATACGAACCTGCCAAAGTGACGCTTGTGTGTGTGTATGTGTGTGGGGGCGGGGTTACGTGCAGAATATGTATGTGGTCTGAAAGCAGCATACATGTGTGTGGAAATCTGGACAAGAGAAGTATGTGTGTATGTGAGTGCATGTGTATATGAAGTGTGTATGTATGTATGTAGGTAGGTAGGTATGCATGTACGAGTCATGTATGTATGTATATGTGTAACTGATGCATGTAACGCACATACATATATACATACACACATACATATATACATACACACACACACACACACACACACACACACACACACACACACACAGAAATAGCCCATGGGTTCCAATATATGCACCTAAGAAAAAAAATTCAACTCATGGAAAGGAGACTGGGTACGGGTTGGGTGCGGGTTCGATGGGGTGGGGGTAGGACAGGTGTGGCGGGTCTGGCGGCGTGGTCAGACGGGTATCGCGTTACAGCCAGAAGGGTAGGTAGGAATAGCCTTGCCCCAGGGTAGGCAGAGTATGATAGGACAGGCTAATATGAACCTTATGTATCTAGGCCTGTGATGGTATATATAGGATTTTCTGTGTTATGATGTTACTGTTATTATTATTACTATTATTATTATTATTGGCATTATTATTATTCTTAATAGTAGCAGTAGTAGTAGTAGTGGTATTTTTTTATTATTATTATCATTAATATTATTATTATTATTACCCGCTACATTATTATTATTAGTCATTCTTCTTTTTATTATTATTATTATTATTATTACCACCACCACTACTACTACAACAACTACTAATACGGCTACCATCGAGAGAGATTGACTGTGTGTGTGTGTGTGTGTGTGTGTGTGTGTGTGTGTGTGTGTGTGTGTGTGTGTGTGTGTGTGTGTGTGTGTGTGTGTGTACAAACTGACCACTTGTGAGCCTCCGGGGACGCTGGAAAATATCGACATGACAATTTCTCTCTCTCTCTCTCTCTCTCTCTCTCTCTCTCACACACACACACACACACACACACACTGATAATCTTCGTGACTTAAATCATATCAATATAATAAAGTTAAGAGTACCACATACGCCACGCTACGCTTCAATTTGGGTGTAAATAAGAAAAATAATACGCAAATATCTTAAGTGCAAAAAATAAGGCTCTTTCTCCTCAGCAGCCTTATTACTCTCAACATGGAGGGTAGAAAGACACACGAGGGATTAAGAGCAAGCGGTATGTAAAAATAAATAGGTTAGGAAAAGGTGTTACGGAGTTTCGGTTAAAAAACAAAAGAGTATTAATGAGCTGTATGTAAAAATAAACAGGTTAGGAAAAGGTGTTAGGGAGCTCCGGTTAAATTACATAAGGGATTATTAATAAGCTGTAGGTAAAAATAAACAGGTTAGGAAAAGGTGTTAGGGAGCTCTGGTTAAATTACACAAGGGACTATTAATGAGCTGTATGTAAAAATAAACACGTTAGGAAAAGGTGTTAGGGAGCTTCCTTAACCGATGAGTGGACGGATCTAAGCCCTCTCTCTCTCTCAAAGGAAAATCATAATTCTCAAACACTAAAAAAACAGGAACGTGTTTCGATACCGCGTTTTCTCGCCTTACGGCAAACTGGAAGCATAACATTAGCCAGCAGAGAACTTAATCTATCTATCTATCTATCTATAGCCCGACGCCCTAATCCCGCAAAGGGTGGCCGCAGACAGAACGCCTCCAAGTCGCTCCGTCACCCTCCATTTGCCTGCCCTCCCCCCAACTCACTCCCCCCTCCCTCATATATACCTCTCAACTCCATCCCTCCACCTCATCCTCGGTCACCCCCTCCCTCCACTTCAACTTCATACACTCTATCTTAGTCAGTCTTTCAATCTCCACCTCATCCTCGGCCTCCCCCTCCCTCTCCTGCCCTCCACTTCACCTACATACACCCTCTTCGTCTTTCATTCTCCATTCTCTCTACATGTCCAAACCACCTCAGTAATATAATGCTAAGGCTATATCACACACTATTTTCCTATTTCAAAAGCGATTTTTTTTTTTTTCGATATATAATACAAAAATTTTCATGTCAATATTTCCAACGTCCTTGCATATACCAGAACTCGCATGTGGCCAGCTGTGTGTGTGTGTGTGTGTGTGTGTGTGTGTGTGTGAGAGAGAGAGAGAGAGAGAGAGAGAGAGACTTTCCCCCCTCAACAATAGCCTACCTCGTTTCATATTACCCACCTCCAACACAGCCAACTCATCCCTACAACTCTCTCTCTCTCTCTCTCTCTCTCTCTCAAAGCAAACCAATCCCTACTAATCATTCTCACTATATCCAATTCTCTCTCTCTCCCACTCACTCACACACCCACACACACTCACACATCCACCCACCCACCCACACACACATTCACCAACCCACACACCCCCACCCACACACACACCCACACATCCACCCAACAACCCTCCCTCCTACCCACACACACACACACACACACACACACACATACAATCACCAAAAATTCCAGCATCTCTATACCACAACTTATAAAAACAAAAAAAGAAAAAGAATAAATAAAAAGAACAAACACCTCCCAAACACGGAAGCAAACTTTCGGCCTTCCTGCATTGTTTTTTCCCCACACTGTTTTCACTCCGAATTTATATCCTATTTTCTAAGGTGACTTGCTTGTGGGAAGGACTGGGTTGTATGTATGTGGGTGAGGGTGTGAATGTGGGGGACTGGGGAGAGGGATTGGGTGGTGTTGGGGTGGGTGTGGGTGGGTGGGTGGGTGAGGTGTGTGTGTGTGTGTGTGTGTGTGTGTGTGTGTAAGCAGGGACTGGATTATATGTGGATGAGGGTGTGAATGTGGGGAATTGGCGGGAGGGATTGGGTGTTAGGGTTGTTGAGGTTTGTTTGTGTGTGTGTGTGTGTGTGTGTGTGTGTGTGTGTAAGCAAGGACTAGATTATACGTGGGTGAGTGTGAAGGTGGGGAATAGGTAGATATTGTGTGTGTGTGTGTGTGTGTGTGTGTGTGTGTGTGTGTGTGTGTGTGTGTGTGTGTGTGTGTAAGCAAGGACTGGATTATAGACGAGGGTGTGTGAAGATAGGGGAATGCGTGTGTGTGTGTGTGTGTGTGTGTGTGTGTGTGTGTGTGTGTGTGTGTGTGTGTGTGTGTGTGTGTGTGTGTGTGTGTGTGTGTGTGTGTGTGTGTGTGTGGCGGGGTCAGTGGAGTCCTTACAGAGGCGATGTCAAGTGGCGTGTGAGAGTAACCAGACATTCCAAAGTGAGAGAGAGAGAGAGAGAGAGAGAGAGAGAGAGAGTTACAAGGACAAGTAGTATCTCAAAAGATCTTAAGAACCATACCGAACAGGTACTATGAGAGAGAGAGAGAGAGAGAGAGAGAGAGAGAGTGTTACAAGGACAAGTAGTACCTCAAAAGATCATAAGAACCAAACCCCTTCAATACGGTTTTCTTAAACTTAATATAATCGTCTGGAGATATCTAGAAGAAATTACAGAAAGACGTCATCGTACTGAATGGGTGGTAAGCAGCTCATTTCGAACCCTTATATTATGAGGCAGGCCTTCACGTGGTGGCACTGATATAACTGGGTGGTGGAGCTGCCTGGTTATACACACGTCCCTCAACTCCCTCCCTATCCCCCGAAAGGACGATGGTGGACTGCAGGAGGAGGGCAACTTCAGCCTGCAGTCCACTGGGTTCACGTTACAGATAAACCTCTGCACAATTGACGTACAAAAGGAGATTAACCAGCCAAAATTAATCGCTAAGGAAGAGGTGTTGGGGAGCCATGTCCAAAAATAAATCGCTTAGGAAGAGGTGTTAGGGAGCCATGATCAAAAATAAATCGCTGAGGAAGAGGTGCTAGGGAGCCATGCCCAAAAATAAATCACTTAGGAACAGGGGTTAGGGAGCCATGTCCAAAAATAAATCGCTTAGGAAGAGGTGTTAGGGAGCCATGTCCAAAAATAAATCGCTTAGGAAGAGGTGCTAGGGAACCATGTCCAAAAATAAATCACTTAGGAACAGGGGTTAGGGAGCCATGTCCAAAAATAAATCGCTTAGGAAGAGGTGTTAGGGAGCCATATCCAAAAATAAATTGCTTAGGAAGAGGTGCTAGGGAACCATGTCCAAAAATAAATCGCTTAGGAAGAGGTGTTAGGGAACCATGTCCAAAAATAAATCGTTTAGGCAGAGATGTTGGGGAGCCATGTCCAAAAATAAATCGCTTAGGAACAGGTGCTAGGAAGCCATGACCAAAAATAAATCGCTTGGGAATAGGTTTTAGGAAGCCACATCCAAAAATAAATCGCTAAGGAAGAGGTTTTAGGGAGCCCGTATTCAAAAATAAATCGCTTAGGAGGAGGTGTTCAGGAGCCATATCCAAAAATAAAACGTTAAGGAAGAGGTGTTAGGGAGCGATGTCCAAAAATAAAGCCCTTAGAAAGAGGTGTTACGGAGCCATATCCAAAATAAATCGCTTAGAAGGAGGTGTTAGGGAGCCATATCCAAAAAATAAATCGCTAAGGAAGAGGTGTTAGGGGGTCATGTCCAAAAATAAATCGCTTAGGAAGAGGCGTTAGGGAGTCATATCAAAAAATAAATCGCTAAGGAAGAGGTGTTAGGGAGCCATATCCAAAAATACATCGCTATAAAAGAAGTGTTAGGGATTCATATCCAAAAATAAATCGCTAAGAAAGAGGTGTTGGGGAGCCAAATCCAAAAATAAATCGCTTAGGAAGAGGTGTTAGGGAGCCATATTCAAAAATAAATCGCTAAGGAAGAGGTGTTTGGGAGCCATGATCAAAAATAAATCGCTAAGGAAGAGGTGTTAAGGAGCCATATCTAAAAATAAAACGTTAAGGAAGAGGTGTTAGGGAGCGATGTCCAAAAATAAAGCCCTTAGAAACAGGTGTTACGGAGCCATATCCAAAATAAGTCGCTTAGAAGGTGTTAGGGAACAACATCCAAAAATAAATCGCTAAGAAAGAGGTGTTGGGGAGCCAAATCCATAAATAAATCGCTTAGGAAGAGGTGTTGGGGAGCCAAATCCAAAAATAAATCGCTTAGGAAGAGGTGTGAGGGAGCTATACCAAAAAATAAATTGCTAAGGAAGAGGTGTTACGGAGCCACATCCAAAAATAAATCCCTATGGAAGAGGTGTTAGGGAGTCATGACCAAAAATAAATCGCTAAGGAAGAGGTGCTAGGGAGCCATGACCAAAAATAAATCGCTTAGGAAGAGGCGTTAGGGAGCCATATTCAAAAATAAATCGCTAAGGAAGAGGTGTTTGGGAGCCATGATCAAAAATAATCGCTAAGGAAGAGTGGTTAGGAAGCCACGTCCAAAAATAAATCGCTTAGGAAGAGGTGTTAGGGAGCCATATTCAAAAAATAAATCGCTAAGGAAGAGGTGTCAGGGAGAATACGAGCCAAGAATACCCAGTAGCGAGAATATTAAGGCCAAAAAATACCAGGACAAAATTAAAATGACCGCCAAGGCACAGGTTCGAACCCCGGTCTCGAAGAAAACGCATCGGGAGGCAAGTATGATACCACCCAGCCACCGGAGCTCCGAATTTTAAGGCATGTCATCGGTGTGAAGAGCATGAGAGAGAGAGAGAGAGAGAGAGAGAGAGAGAGAGAGAGAGAGAGAGAGAGAGAAAGAATGGTAGCAGCATGTGTAAAAGACTGAGTGAGAGAGAGAGAGAGAGAGAGAGAGAGAGAGAGAGAGAGAGAGAGAGAGAGAGAGAGAGAGAGAGAATGGTAGCAGGATGTGTAAAAGATTGAGAGAGAGAGAGAGAGAGAGAGAGAGAGAGAGAATGGTAGCAGGATGTGTAAAAGATTGAGAGAGAGAGAGAGAGAGAGAGAGAGAGAGAGAGAGAGAATGGTAGCAGCATGTGTAAAAGATTGAGTGAGAGAGAGAGAGAGAGAGAGAGAGAGAGAGAGAGAGAGAGAATGGTGGCATGTGTAAAAGAGAGAGAGAGAGAGAGAGAGAGAGAGAGAGAGAGAGAGAGAGAGAGAGAGAGAGAGAGAGAATGGTGGCATGTGTAAAAGATTGAGAGCGAGAGAGAGAGAGAGAGAGAGAGAGAGAGAGAGAGAGCACATAGTTGCCCAAAATTCATTGCTTACAAACTACCTTAACCTCATCATCATCATCATCATCATCACCATCTTTGCTTATGTCGAGAGAGAGAGAGAGAGAGAGAGAGAGAGAGAGAGAGAGAGAGAGAGAAATAAAGAAAGGAAGACGCATGGATTTCAACACTCATATATGCATAAATCTCTTAGTCTTTCCCTTCCTTGTCCCCATTCTAAATAAAACACAAATAAGTATAAATAAAAGTAAAAAAAATAAAGATAACCAAATATACATAAACAAAATTACACGTAAAATAAAGACGTTAAAGATTCAAGCGATTTAAACTTGCTGAGATTTAAACTTGCTTACCTTCCGCCATGACGGTTGACGCAGCACCCCACGCCGCCACACCGTCTCGAAATTGATCACTAATTTTCCTATTACCACTAAATCCCTTCGTTATATTCACCGTTACCGCCATCACCGTAACGTAAAATGTGACACGGTGGTTTGAGAGTCACTAAATCCACCGAGAAGTGTAGGTTTTTGAGATTTAAACGAGAATGAACACTTCAAATGCGCGCACAACCACCCCTTCGAAGTCTTAAAGTGCACTGACTAGGGTACCTTTTTTTTTTTTTTTTTTTTTTTTTTTTTTGCCTATCGACCATTGAGGCCGAAGCCTCTGGTCATTAAGGCAAATATATATATATGTATATATATTGACACATATATACATATATATACAAACATATATATATACTGTACATACATACATACTGTACATACACACATCCATGCATATGAACATACACACTTTCATGCACACGTACATATATATATATAATAATTTTTATTTTATTATTTTTTTGTAGTTTTATTTTTATTTTTATTTATTTTTTATATTTTTAACCTTATATTACTTATAAACAAAATACCTAATCTAAAGACCCTAAAACTAACCACCTAACAGACAAATCGCTAACCTATACTAAATCCTAAGAGACAAATAACTAGACCTACACTAATGTTCAAAAAGCCTCGACCAAGAGAACACCATCGACTGCAGATATGTAATGCCTTTCTACATGACATACCTGCACTCATCACCTGATGACTGTCAGTCGAGGCACAACCTAATATAGGGGACATCAATATATGAAAGGGAACCAGACGAGTCAGGAACATTTCCATATACGTCAGCTGTCGTCCCTAATTAGAATAACTTAAGCAAGATAATATAATGTATTTACATAATTTATACAAAAATTGAAGAACCTCGCCCAGCAGACTACCATCGACTGCAAGTGCCCAATACCTTCCTATATTGCACACTTGCACTCATCAGCTGGTGACTGTCAGGCGAGGAATTTGGCTTAATGTAGGGGACATCTATATTAGAAATAGATCGGTGGGAGGAGGAACTATTTAAAATATGTCAACTGTCAACCCTAATTAATATTACAATATATACATATTTACTGTTCATAAAAACCATAACCACACAGTAAAAAAAGTCACATCACTCTGATCAGTCCGGTCTCTCTCAAGAAAGCCATCAATTTATCAGTCATAACAATGTCCCCATCACCCAGGATGGTGGAAAGGGTGAAGGGGACGTCAACTGCGCCGCAGTAATTCATAAGTGAAGCGCGTTCACGAATAAATCGCCGACAGCGCAGGATGATATGACTGATAGATAACACCGCATTACAGATGTCACAGTGCGGTGGGAAGCGTCTTTCCATATAAGGTTTTATGTGGGTTAAAACGGTGGCATTCAGCCGTAGCCGTGCCAACACTTTTTCTTCTAGGCGACTGGGACGGTTGGCAGTGTCCCAGTCGCCCAGGTACGGCTTACAAGTTGGAATATTTAGTCTGGTCCACTGACCTTGCCACAGAAGATTTATTGATTTCTTTCCGAGAGATAGACTCGACCGTAGATCACGAGGAACGTCCCAAGTCTCCTCGAGCTCCACAGCCGACTTTGCAAGTAAGTCAGCCTGCTCATTGCCGTAGATACGACAATGACCAGGCACCCAGATCAGCGTGAATGACTTGTTGCATGAATGCAACTTATTAACGATGCGGCCCTGGATCTCATGAGAGTCCGTAGTGCAAGATGCAATTGCCTGAAGGGCTGATTTTGAATCTGAAAATATGACAAATGAGTCATGTCTAGAATTGAGAGCATAGTCTATGGCTTTGTCAATAGCAAAAAGTTCTGAAGTAAACACAGATGTATGAGTCGGCAACCGATACCTGAGAACACATTCAGTCGACCACACACTTGCACCCACACATTCACTCGACTTGGAGCCGTCGGTGTACAATTGATGGGACCCCAAGTGACGAACAATGATCTTACGAAACAAGTGGTGGACCTCCGCCTCCGGCGCCTTGGCCTTTGGTGCTGGGAGCCATGTAACATCGACTGTAAAGCCGGGTGGCTCCCAAGGCGCTATATTTTTAAGCACCAACTTGTCACAGTCACTGGGGTCCACATCAAGCTCCTGAGTCAGTAAGTGGAGGCGAGCGGCAAGTGGCCGACGCAGGCCGCGCAGAAGGTGGTGGTATTGACGCAGGGGGGTACAGGCCACATTGCCGATATTACTTTTTCTTAATGTCCTTACACCATAGGACAAGGCCAGGTGGTCACGGCGAATACGGAGGGGAGGCACATTCGCCTCCACTTCCATACGAGCTACACGGGTACACCGGACAGCTCCAAGACACATTCGCAAACATTTATTCTGTAACACATCCAATCCTTTCAGCGTGGCATCGGATGCCGAGCCATACACCTGTGCGCCATAGTCTAGCTTCGATCGAATAAGGGACTTATACACCATTAATAAAGATTTTCTGTCGGCACCCCAGGTAGTACCCGCTAGGTACTTGAGGACATTTAACGGTTTATCACAACGAGCAAGCAAAGTATTAACGTGAAGTTTAAAATTCATTCTACGATCAAAATGTATTCCTAAAAATTTTACAGAATTTTGAAAAGGTACCGCCTGATTATCCAAAGTTAAGCACAAATTAGGTACGTTACGATTAGTGAAAACTATAGCGGCACACTTACGTACGGAAAACTTAAATCCCCACTGCAAGGCCCATTGGTGGATCGGAGTCAAGGGCTGCTTGAATCCGCCCAGCCGAAAATTGTGCATTACGGGAAGAGTGCCATATTGCACAATCGTCAGCGTAGAGTGAGTATTTAAGATTCCTCGGGATGGGAGCTGATGACAGAATATCATTGATCATAATACTAAATAAAGTAGGACTAAGCACACTTCCCTGTGGCACCCCGTTTTCCTGGATAAATATATCCGATGTTACGTTACGGGGCAATTTGACAGAGAAAGTTCTGTCCCTTAAGAAATTTGAAATAAAAACAGGCAAATTTCCTCTTAAACCATAAGCATAGAGCTTCATTAGTATACCGTGTCGCCAGGTCATGTCATAGGCTTTATGGATGTCCAAGAACACCCCTATCATGAATTCTTTATTGGCAAATGCCTCTGCAATACAATGCTCCAAATTCATTAAATGATCTAGTGAACTTCTGTATTTACGGAAGCCACATTGTTGATCATTTAACAAATTCTTCGACTCTAAAACAAAAAGAAGCCTATTGTTAACCATACGTTCCATGACCTTACATAGACAAGAAGTCAACACAATAGGACGAAATGAAGTGGGATTCATAAGACGACCAGCCTCTTTGGGTATCGGTATGACGTGCGCAAAGTGCCATGAGTTTGGGAACGTTCGAGACGCCCAAATCTCATTGTACAATGCTAACATCTTAATCAGGTTGTCCTGATTAAGATGCTGGATCATACCGTACGTGATGGTGTCTGGTCCAGGGCTGGTGTCTTTACAGGATTTAAGGGCAAGGAGCAGTTCATCTAGCGTAAACTCTTGGTTGTACGGGGAGTTTACGTCTTCTGTGGCAAAGTCTAATATCTGTAGCTCAGCCGTGCGTTTATGATGTTGGAAACGCGGGTCATAATTGGCTGAGCTACTTACATGAGAAAAACTCCTGGCGAGGATGTTAGCAACGTCCACGGGCTCGTCATAGATGTTATTATTTACTTGCAAGGTGGTAATGGGGAAATATGGGCCTTTATTATTTAATATTCTTATGGTGGACCAGACTTTATGTAATGGTGTTGTACGAGTCACCGTGGACACAAAGGACTGCCAGGAGTCACGTTTGGCCCTTCTTATTATTCTCCTTGCCTCAGCCCGTGCTTGTTTGTATGCAATAAAATTTTTCTCAGTGGGCTGACTATCAAAAATCCTGTATCTCCTATTGCGTTTTCTTAATGCCTGTCGGCAATCCGGCGTCCACCAATGTGCTCTATGCTTCGCATGAACTGTAGAAGTCTTGGGAATAGCAGCCTCAGCTGCGTGTAATATGGATTGGGTTATATTTTCGACCTTAACATCTATGGTCTCCCCAGATATATCTAAATTGGCGATCCTTGAGAAGGATCCCCAATCTGCTTTCTTATAGTTAAATTTTGGAGGTGGAGGGTCCGAAATGATGTCGCGTGTATAAGAAAGACAGATGGGTAAATGATCACTTCCCAAGGAGTCGTCGTAAGGGTCCCATGAGAGATCTTGATGTATACCAGGGGAGGCCAAAGATAAGTCAATGGCCGAAAAATTACCAGTACGATCATCTACACGAGTCGCTCTACCATCGTTCAGAAGACAGAGGTTGGACTGTAGTATTAGGTCGGCTACTTGCTCCCCACGACCATCGATCCTCAAGCTACCCCATTGATAGTGATGGGCGTTAAAATCGCCCAACACTAACTTATTTCCAGGCAGGTGTTCCACTAGTGAATTTAAAGCATCACTATCAATGGGACCATGTGGAGGACGGTACAGAGAGCAAATAGACAGATACGTGTTATTAAATTTTACTCTGCACGCGACCGCTTCCAGAGTAGAATTTAGAATCACTTCCGTTTGTGGGTGTGATTTGTGTGTGTAAATGGCAACTCCGTGACCTTCATATCTTCTATACGAGTAGTAGTGTTTGAACTGTGGAGGATCAGGACGATCCTCCAGGCGCGTCTCCTGTAAACAAACAACGTCTGGCCTGTGTATAGAAAGCAAGATTGCTATATTGTGTAACTTATTCCCAATACCTCTACAATTCCACTGTAGTATAGTGAATGCGGCGGTTTAAGATTTTCGTTGGGGGCCAGTGTGCTTTGTCTTTTTTTGTCGCCCGCCGGCAGGCGAGCGACTACCGGGAGACCTATCCCGGTGCTTGTTAATGGAAACCTCCACATTATCATCAATAACTAGGTTCCCAGCCTCCCCGAGGAAGAGCTAACCTTTCTCTCCCTCGCTGGAGTAGGAACCGGAAGGACATGAGGACGTGACTGTTTCGTGAGGGTGGTCATGTTATTCTTAGTAGGCTTGTCAGGCTTCGTTTTAGGCCGTACTGATGAAGAGGCAGCAGCAGCCTGAGAGTAAGTTGAAGCTTTAGGGATGTCAGTGAGAGAGTTGGAACGGACAGGAGGTCGAGATGGAGATGTACTGTGAGCGGCAGGAGGGAGAAAGACAGGGTCAGTCTGCGTCTCGACAGAGCACATCACAGGACGGGATATTACCGCCGAAGCATAGGACCTATTCGGCGTGGGAGTTGCATGCAACTCCTTCACTTTTTCCTAGCTTCGTAGTAGGAAATACCCTCAGTTGCCTTCACTGCGCAGACTTCCTTCTCCTCCTTCCACTTGGGACAATCCCTAGAGGAAGTGGAGTGAGTACCCTTGCAGTGAAAGCAACGTACTGTCTCTGATGTGCAACTTTC
>NC_136988.1:18479335-18504335 GCF_032717465.1 Coenobita brevimanus
CATCAGCAGCAGCAGCATCTTATCATCATCGTCGTCCTCTCTCTCTCTCTCTCTCTCTCTCTCTCTCTCTCTCTCTCTCTCTCTCTCTCACACACAACACACACACCTGTACCTGTGCTTAATTGGCCAGGTAAGTGACAATCTTGCTCCTCTACCCTCATCAAGGTTTCCATGTGTCTGTATGCGTGTGTGTGTGTGTGTGTGTGTGTGTGTGTGTGTGTGTGTGTGTGTGTGTGGAGAGGGAAAGAGAGGGGAGAAAGAGAGAGGGGAGGAGGAGGAAAAGAAGAAAGGAGGGGTCAATATATAGAGGGGAGGGGGAAGGCAGAGTCAGGAGAGAGGATGAGAGGGTGGAGGGAGTGAGAAATGGGAGGGGAGGGGAGAGGAGAGAGAGAGGAAAGGAAAGGAGGGAAGGAGAGAGGAGTGAGGAGAGGAGAGATAAGAGGGGGGGAGTAAGGAGAAAGATCAGGGGAAAGAAATGGGGAAAGGAAATGGAAAGACATGGAAGGGGAGGAGATGGGAAGGGGCGAATAGGAAGGGAAGGGAAGGGAAGGGAAGGGGAGGAAAGGGAAGGGAAGGGAAGGGAAGGGAAGGGGAAGGGAGGGGAGGGTAGTGGAGGGTAGAAGGGGTGGTGCAGTAGGTACCGTGTAAATGCTATACGCTCCAGCACTCACCTTAGACACCCACTAATGCTCACCTTATTACACGGTAGCAAGGTGTGAAACAGGTAGACACACACACACACACACACACACACACACACACACACACACACACACACAATCCACCCATCCACACCTACACACGAGCACAAACACACACAATCAATCAATCCATGCACACACACACACACACACACACACACACACACACACACACACACACACACACACACTAAAATCCACCCATCCATACTTACACACCAGCACAAACGCACACCTATCCATCCTCTCTCTCTCTCTCTCTCTCTCTCTCTCTCACACACACACACACACACATACACACAATCTTAAGCACAGTACCATCTTGAGACAAAACCACCATCTATTACCAAAACAAAAAACAAAACAAAATAAACAAACAAGAGGACAGAAGCCAGAATAAGTCGCTCTCACGGTGGCGTCAAGGAAACCACTGTCTGTCTTAAGAAATAAACAAATTCCTTGAGATTTTGAGGAGAAGAGAAAGAGATGGGAAAGGCCTTGAAAAATTGCTTAGGAATAGGGTTCTTATGATGATCTGGACACACGCACATACATACATACACATACATACATACATACACACACACATAAGCAATCACAAACACACATAGATAGGTAGGTAAATAGATAGACCGATAGATACAGAGAAGGGTATAGACAATCAAATGAATACACACACACACACACACACACACACACGAAGCCATACACAAGGGCAAGACGACGTGTGAACTGGAAAACAAACACAGGACACCGCCCGTGCACACACACACACACACACACACACACACACACACACACACACACACACACACACACACACACTGCTAGAATCTATATCTGATGTAGTGCTGCCTACTTCTTCCTTTACCTTTATCATTCTTTTTCTGTCTCTACCTTCCTCTCTTCCTATTCTTCCCATCACCCAGGAAACCATTTACAACGCTGGGTGGTAACCATATAACCAAACAAAGGGGTGAGGTGGAGCCTAATATGGTGCCACTGTTAAATGGGTGAAGCATATGCGGCGTCCATCCGAAACCAAACCTCCTATATAACCCTCTCTACCGAAACACTGCTTCCATCACCACCACTGCCAGTGGCCTAGTGGTAATGACGTGGACTGCTGACCATGAGACCGAAAGACCTAGCCCACCAGATCCAGAGAAACTTAAGGCCTTGAATTTCGCTAATGTACACCAATCAACCCTGGAACTGTCTCCCTCTGTCTGTATTTCCTACTGTCTACGACCTCCAGTCTTTCAAACGCAGTGTGTCCAGGCATCTCGAAATGAACGGACACTGAATTGAACTGTTTAGTATTGTTTTTGTTTTTTCTTGGAAGGAACGGTGTGCGGCCTCAGCCTTTGGTTCCTTCTTCCTTGCATAAAAAAAAAAAAACTCTGCCACAAGACCCACCGGTACGCTATAAAGCCGCCCCCGCCACGGACACCACAACAGACCGGAGATAGCCTTAGCGTGGATTCCATATGGACGGTGGGTACTGGCGCCTGTGTGGTGATATGGATTTATATATTCCTTCTGTATTTCGGACGCTTCCCTACACTATACTCTTTTCACCTTAACCTGGCCCAAAATTGCCATCTCTCCATCTTGAATGCTGAGATGTGACAATAGATTAACACTAAAATATGATGCTAGTCACGAAGAAGTGCCATGGGAAGGATGTCGAGCCGTAGTATTGTCTTTTTCTGCCACTGAGCTACGTGAAATAAGCTGCAAAAGGACAAGATGCTAGTCACGAAGAAGTGCTATGGGAAGGATGTCGAGCCGTAGTATTGTCTTTTTCTGCCACTGAGCTACGTGAAATAAGCTGCAAAAGGACAAGATGCTAGTCACGAAGAAGTGCTATGGGAAGGATGTCGAGCCGTAGTATTGTCTTTTTCTGCCACTGAGCTACGTGAAATAAGCTGCAAAAGGACAAGATGCTAGTCACGAAGAAGTGCTACGGGAAGGATGTAGAGCCGTAGTATTGTCTTTTTCTGCCACTGAGCTACGTGAAATAAGCTGCAAAAGGACAAGATGCTAGTCACGAAGAAGTGCTATGGGAAGGATGTAGAGCCGTAGTATTGTCTTTTTCTGCCACTGAGCTACGTGAAATAAGCTGCAAAAGGACAAGATGCTAGTCACGAAGAAGTGCAAAGGAGGAAAATTTTTAAGATGAAAGAACTAGGGTAGATATTTCGCAAGCTTCCCGACACACCTTCTGGGCCGGCTGTTCATCACTCCCCCCCCGTCAGCTCCAGGAATCCTTATAACTGCAAAAATTTCTGAAACGAAGCCCTGTTGATAAGTGTGTGTGTGTGTGTGTGTGTGTGTGTGTGTGTGTGTGTGTGTGTGTGTGTGTGTGTGTGTGTGTGTGTGTGTGTGTGTGTGTGTGTGTGTGTGTGTGTGTGTGTGTGTGCATTTCCTTTGATTGGGGTGAAGGCTGACATATTGCGTGCGTGCGTGCGCGTGTGTGTGTGTGTGTGTGTGTGTGTGTGTGTGTGTGTGTGTGTGTGTGTGTCTTTTTCTTTCTCTCTCTCTCACTGGGAATGCGAGTTTGTAAGCATGCTGAGAGAGAGAGAGAGAGAGAGAGAGAGAGAGAGAGAGAGAGAGAGAGAGAGAATTTCATCTTTAATTTTACCTATCAATATAATCGTTTTCTTATCATCAAAAGGAACTGGACAAATCTTATAACTAAAATATTAAGTCCTTGTTGCATGAAATTCTGAGCCTCCTTGGTTACTAGTCAAATCCACCCTCCAATCTGACTACAACTGGCCATCACCTGAGCTAGAAGGGGTTAGGAATGAGTCTCCTTGGTTACTAGTCAAATCCACCCTCAAATCTGACTACACCTGGCCATCAACTGAATGCTGAGTTATAGCAATAGATTAACACTACGATCCTAGTCACGAAGAAGTGCAACAGAAAGGATAAGTAGCTCAGGAAGTGGTATTACGAACCCCTGAGACGAACATGAGGAGTCAGAGGTCATTGTTTGGGTAATTAGGAGAGTAATTACACTATCATAATTACCGAGAGAGAGAGAGAGAGAGAGAGAAGGGGGACATTTTTGGTGTGGTGTGGTGTAGTGTAGTGTAGTGTAGTGTAGTGTAGTGTAGTGTAGTGTAGTGTGGTGAGGTGTGGTGAAATGTTGTGTGGTGTGGTGGAAGTGGTGTAGTGTAGTGTAGTGTGGTGAGGTGTGTAGTGTAGTGGTGTAGTGTAGTGTAGTGGTGTAGTGTAGTGTAGTGTAGTGTAGTGAAGTGTGATGAGGTGTGGTGAAATGTTGTGTGGTGTGGTGGAAGTGGTGTAGTGTAGTGTGGTGAGGTGTGTAGTGTAGTGGTGTAATGTAGTGTAGTGTAGTGTAGTGAAGTGTGGTGAGGTGTGATGAAGTGTAGTGTGGTGAAATGTCGTGTGGTGTGGTGGTAATGGTGTAATGCAGTGTAGTGTAGTGTGGTGAAATGTAGTGTGGTGTGGTGGTAGTGGTGTAGTGTAGTGTAGTGTGGTGTGGTGTGGTGTGTTGTGGTGGTGTGGCAGGTGTGAGGAGTGAGTGTGGAGCAGGTGGGCAGGATCTGTGTGTGGGGCGTGACTCACACAACATTCCACACACACACACACACACACACACACACACACACACACACACACACACAGAAAGACGGACAGAAACAGACTTACAGAAACACACACACACACACACACACACACACACACACACACACACACACACACACACACCACTCTTATTACAAAATCTTGATAAACGACAATCACTCTCTCTCTCTCTCTCTCTCTCTCTCTCTCTCTCTCTCTCTCTCTCTCTCAACAGGTAACAAGCAGGTGTTCGCCTAATCCTTCTTGTCCACCTGGCTACCTTTCACCTCACCTTATTATTTTTTCAGGTGTGAGAGAGAGAGAGAGAGAGAGAGAGAGAGAGAGAGAACTACCCTGCATCGTTTCCTCAGCACTTCTTCGTGACTAGCATCATTATTTTAGTGATAACATATTGGGGATATTAAAGAGGGCAATTTTAGGCCAAGTTGAAGTGAAAAGACTATAGACTAATGTATGCACTACAACTAGGTCACACACACACACACACACACACACACACACACACACACACACACCTGCACACAAACACATCTACACACACACCACCACCATCACCACTATTACTACTACTACTACTACTACTACACACACACACACACACACACACACACACAGACACACACACCTGCACACACACACATCTACACACACACCGCCACCACCATCACCACTACTGCTACTACTACTACTACTACTACACACACACACACAGACACACACACACCACCACCATCATCACCACTACTACTACTACTACTACTACTACACACACACACACACACACACACACACACACACAGCAAATTTGACAGGCTTCAGTGACTTTCTTCATGTGTCTTTAAGTTCTTATAAAAGGTACCCCAAGATAAAATCAATTCCTTACTTATACACCAAGAAAACGGGTCTCACTTAAGTACCCACACATCCTTAAGTAGCTACAAGTATTTAAGTAGCTCCTGGTAGTGACTATACATCCCTGAACGATAGTCAATAGGAATAGTACGACAGTCAAAGAGAAAGGTGTCCGTGAGTTCCTGTTGCTTTGAAAACGATACTGAGCTTTGTGAGAGAGAGAGAGAGAGAGAGAGAGAGAGAGAGAGAGAGAGAGAGAGAGAGAGAGAGAGAGAGAAAGAAAGGGAGAGAGAGAGAGAGAGAGAGAGAGAGAGAAAGAAAGGGAGGGAGAGAGAGAGAGAGAGAGAGAGGGATCCGTTGTACTCGTATCATAGGCTGTGTGTGTGTGTGTATAGTAGTAGTAGTAGTAGTAGTAGTAGTAATAGTAGTAGTAGAGGTGGTATAAGTAGAAGTAGTATATAGCAGAAGTGGTAGGGGTGTGTGTGTGTGTGTGTGTGTGTGTGTGTGTGTGTGTGTATGTGTATGTGTGTGTGTGTGTGTGTGTGTGTGTGTGAGAAAGAAAGAACCATAGGCCTTAGCTTACATCGTGTAGACAAGAATTACATGAAAAATACATCAACAAGGTCCCTCTCCTAAACAAAATCGCCTGTTAGCCAGTGTTAGGGTCAGCATAAGCAACATAGGTCATCGAACTGAATAGGTTGACCATAGAAACAATAAATCACACAAACTCAGGATAAATAGGAAGAGGAGCGTTGTTACGAGCACCACAAAGTTCTATCTATCTATTGCCAGTCGCCTTAATCCCGTAAGGGGTGGCCACAAACAAATCGCCTCCATGTCGCCCTGTCCCCCGCCATTTCACTGCCCTGCTCCCAGCTCACACACCCCCACCTCATCCTTGGCCTTCCCCTCCCTTTCCCCTCCTCCACCTCAATCACATACACTCTCCTCGTCAGTCTCTCACACTCCATCCTCTCCACATGGCCAAACCACCTCAAGGTATTTCTCCTAACGCTTCACAGGATTACACAGGAAAGCAAACAGCAACAGACCTTATGGTCCTTTCGAGGCTGCTTGTTAGAGAAAACTGACTACAAGATCTAACTCTACATGTTGAAGGATAAGGATAGGAAAGCAAGAAGGCTCCCCCCACCACCAAACCCTCCAGGAAAAAGTGAGAAAAACCACCATGCAGCATGGAAAAACTGACATGGAAATTTTATAGGAAACACTGGAAAGGAAAAGTCACATTCTATAATACTTTATCTATAAGCTACCCGATAGAGTAACCTGAAAGAGAAAGTAAACAAATAAAATAATAGTTACGGCATGACATTATAAACCAGTTACATTGAGTTAATGAGAAGTCTGTGGACATAACGTGGAAGCTACACACTGCACAGTGTGGATGTTTAGGGGTGGTGCAGCAGCCTTGCCTGGCGCTTTTAAGGTAGGCAGCAGTCAATCAGGCCCTAGCTCCGTTTGCTCCACTGAGACAAGGAACTCTCCCATGTGGGACAAGTACACAAGTTTCATCCTGAAGCAGTGACCCCTGGTACATTAAAAAATCCCGATGGTGGTCACTTGACTAACAGGGACCCTCAGTGATCCACAGCCCATCACAGGTCGAAAGTAAGAGTAGTGACCGTTAACTCAGGGTTATCTGTGCAGCTCCTAATCTGTGCTTATATTGCTTTCTTTGCGCTGGGGAGACTGAAAAGTATATAGGACGAGTGTCTTAGA
The DNA here is from genome assembly GCF_032717465.1 of Coenobita brevimanus. Taxonomy (NCBI): domain Eukaryota; kingdom Metazoa; phylum Arthropoda; class Malacostraca; order Decapoda; family Coenobitidae; genus Coenobita; species Coenobita brevimanus. The sequence continues at coordinate 18,486,256 of NC_136988.1, forward strand.
TGAAAGGGGACTGCACAGTGCACAGTGTGGATGTGCAATGCACAGAGTGGATGTTTAGGGGTGGTGCGGCAACCTTCCCTGGCGCTTTTTAGGTAGGCAGCAGTCAATCAGGCAATAGCTCCGTTCACTCCACTGAGACAAGGAACTCTCCCATGTGGGACAGTACACAAGTTTCATCCTGAAGCAGTGACCCCTGGTACATTAAAAAATCCCGATGGTGGTCACTTGACTAACAGGGACCCTCAGTGATCCACAGCCCATCACAGGTCGAAAGTAAGAGTAGTGACCGTTAACTCAGGGTTATCTGTGCAGATCCTAATCTGTGCTTATATTGCTTTGTTTGCACCGAATAAATTGAAAATGTATAATATCGTGACGCAACACTATGTACGGGTACATTGTTTACGGGGTGTCTTGTAGACTAAGGAGGCATGAACTTACATGTGCCGTAGCTATAAAAGCAAGTTATTCGGACAGAAAAAGAGTCAGCTGAGGATTTTCGTGCAAATACTTGTCTAATTTGTTTTTGAATGTCTCAATTGAGATACTGTTCACGGTATCTGAGGGTAATCTGTTCCAGATATTTACAACTCTGTTAAAGAAGAAGTATTTTGCTTCGTGGGATTGGAATCGTTTTCCCATGATTTTGCAGCCATTACTTCTGGTTTGACTAGACCGGTCTATATCAAAATATTTATTCATGTCTAAGTTGTCATATCCCTTCATGATTTTGAAAACTTCAATAAGGTCCCCTCTTAACCTGCGCTTCGTTAGGCTAAATAATTTAAGTTCTTCAAGGCGTTCCTCATATGGTTTGTTTCTAAGTCGTGGTACCATTTTTGTGATTCTTCGCTGAATTTTCTCTAATTTTTCAATGTCCTTTCTGTAGTACGGAGACCAGAATTGCACACAATACTCAAGATGGGGGCGCACTAGCGAGTTGTACAAGGCAAGTATGACTTTTTCCGATTTAAACTCGAAAGTTCTTCCAATAAAACCCACTAGCTTGTTTGCAATTTTTACCGCATCGGTACACTGCTTGCTTGGTTTTAGGTCATTTGATATTATCACACCAAGATCCTTTTCACTGTCTGTACTTGATAACTGAATATTGTTCATTTTGTAATTTGCATGGACATTGTTACTTCCAATATGAAGTACTTTACATTTTTCTGTGTTGAATTTCATTTGCCATTTTTCTGCCCAGCTTGCTAAAGTATTAAGGTCATTTTGTAACTGCTGCCACTGTAATTTTGAAGTGACTTTACTGGTTATTTTAGTATCATCTGCAAATTTGGATACTTTACAATTTAGACCCTCATCAATGTCATTTATATAGATAATAAAAAGTATCGGTCCAAGTACTGAGCCTTGGGGAACGCCGCTGATCACATTACGCCATTTGGATTCCTTTCCGTTTATCACAACTCGCTGTTTTCGGTCTGACAGCCAGTCTTGTAACCATTTTAGCTGTCTTTTCCTTTTATTCCATGTGCTTCTATTTTTCTCATGAGACGCTTGTGAGGGACAGTGTCAAATGCTTTCTGAAAGTCGAGGTAAATTATATCTACTGCTCTTGAGTCATCGTATGATTTGTAAACATCATGGAAGAAGTCCAGTAGGTTAGTTAAGCATGAACGACGATGTCTGAATCCATGTTGCGAGTCTTTAATTATATTATTTTCTTCTAGATAATTAACTATTTTATCTCTTATGATTTTTTCCATTAACTTGCACACTACTGATGTTAAGCTGATTGGTCTGTAATTTCCTGGGTGCGACTCATTTCCTTTTTGAAAATTGGTGTTACATTTGCTAGTTTCCATTCGCGTGGAACTTTCCCAGTACTTAATGATTTATTGAATAAGACAGAGAGTGGCAGCAGTAACTCATGTTTTGCTTCTTTGAGAATTCTCGGTGATATTTTATCGGGGCCAGGGGTTTTGTTTATGTCCGTACTATTTATGGCTGAAAGGATATCATTATTATCAATAGCATAGTTACTAAGGACTGTGCTATTTGCTTGGTTTGTGGGTAACAGTAGGTTTCTGGTGGTGTTTTCTACTGTAAAAACAGACGCAAAGTAATCGTTAAGAATGTTTGCCATTTCGACCTCATTTTCAGTGTGTCTGCCATTGTTTGTTTCTAGAGGACCTATTGATGTAGTCATAACCTTTTTCTTTCTAATGTAACTGTAAAATTCTTTAGGATTTGATTTGCACGTATTAGCAATGTGGATCTCCAGTGCTCTTTTGCTTTGTTTAATAAGTCTTTTCGATGTGCGGCGTAGATTATCGTATTGTAATTTATCATCATTATTTTGTGTAGCTTTATATTTATGGTATGCCTGTTTTTTGGCTATTAAGTTACTTTTTATTTCACTGGACCACCACTTTGGTTTACTATTTCCAGCTGGACGTCTGTTACGTAGTGGCACACATGACTTTACCACTTCATTAAATTTTTCGGTGAATATTTCCCATGCTTGGTTTATGTCATCGGTTTCAGACATTTGATTCCAATCTGCAGTTGCAAGTAGCGCTCTGAGCCTGTTGAAATTAGCTCTACGATAATCTGGGACCTTTTCTTTGCTCTCCGTTTCTTTTACTTTTTCAGTAGTAATATTAAACTGTATAGTTCGATGATCACTGGAACTAAACTCAGGTCCTATTTCAACGTTGTTGACTAGGTTATCATTTGTAGTCAAGATGATGTCTAGGATATTGTTTCCTCTCGTTGGGTATTCTACGTGTTGGGAAAGGGCGCTTTCCTGAAGATTCGTATAAAGCTCTTGTCCTGAGTGTGCCGTCAGTGGTTCACCCCTCTCCAATCCATCCCTCCATCTCATCCTCGGCCTCCCTCTCCCCCCCCCCATAAAATTAGCGAATGTCAACACCGCGTGACGAAGATTTATGACAAGATGTAAAGGGATTTCTGATCGTCTTCATCTATAATTATAATCTGATTTTTTTTCTAATCAATCCCTTCAATAAAAACTAATTGAAAAGGAAGGATGTACAGGGTTAGAGGCACATTATTATTATTATTATTATTATTATTATTATTATTATTATCATCATCACCATCATCATCACCACCACTATCACCTCCATCATCATCATCATCATCATCATCACAACCCAACCACCCACCCACACCCACACAAAACTCTCTCTCTCTCACTCACACACACACACACACACACACACACACACACACACACACAACACAACACAACACAACACAACACAAAACTCTCTCTCTCTCCATGATTCATCCACAAACACACTAATACCTGTAATTCATCTCGATTAACAAGGCATTAAGTCTGACGTAGAAGGAAGCTCCCTAACACCTCTTCCTTAGCGATTTATTTTTCGATATGGCTGGTTAATATCGGTTTCCAACGTTATGTATGTAAAGTGAGGTAAGTGTGTGCGTGTGTGTGTGTGTGTGTGTGTGTGTGTGTGTGTGTGTGTGTGTGTGTGTAGAAGAATTTACGTAAGAAAGAATAAGGCAGTAAGTAGTAGCAGCCTAAGCAAAATAAATCGCTTAGGAAAAGGTGTTTGGGAGCTTCCTTAGGCGAGAACACATACAGCCCTGAAAGACGTAGGCCTATATTCTCATGGCTTGGCGAAGCTCCCTAACACCATTTCCTAAGCGATTTATTCTGTTCATTACACCTTACTGCCCTCTTCCGTGTAACATAAATCCTTCCAATAACGCCATACTCTGCATAAATACCCCGTAACGTAGGATTACACAGCACTTCCTCGTGACTAGCATCATATTCTAGTGTTAATCTATTACGGTACTGTAATTCAGTATTCAAGATGGAGAGATGGCAATTTTAGGCCAAGTTGGACAGCACTTCTTCGTGACTAGCATCATATTCTAGCGTTAAAGCTCATATAACCCAAGAATAACCAGGTTCAGAAATGACTCATGTACACACACACACACACACACACGTGTTTGATGAGTTTATGTACGTGTGTTTGTTTGGGTGCACATGTTTGTTTGGTGTGTGTACCTGGTAAGTTTGTTGTGGTGTGTGTGTGTGTGTGTGTGTGTGTGTGTGTGTGTGTGTGCTCCATTCTCATTCTCACCATACTCAACACCATATTCATACACTTAACACCATTTCACCACACTTAACAGTATTCTCACTATACTTAACATCATTTTCACCATACCTAACACCATTTCACCACACGTAGCACCATTATCACCATATTTAACACCACTTCCACCATACTTAACACCATTTGCACCATAACACCATTTTTACGGTACTTAACAGCCTCACCATACCCTGCACCCTACTGCATGGCTTACACACACACACACACACACACACGTACACAACACAAAAATACATGTGCGTTTATAAGTGCATATGTGTGCGTAAATGTATGTGCGCGTGTAGATGTGTTATAGTCCTTTCACGTATGACAACTACTGCCCTATATTCCGTAGCACTTCTTCGTGACTAGCACAGTACTGTAGTGTTAATATCTTGTGGCAACTCAGGATCAAGGTGGAGCTGGCAATTTTAGGTAGAGCTGGCAATTTTAGGTAGCTAGAGATGGCAATTTTAGGTGAAAAGATGGCAAGTTCAGGAGATGGCAATTTTAGGTGGACGAATGGCAATTTTAGGTGGAGTTGGCAATATTAGGTACAGATGGCAATTTTAGGTCGAGATGGCAATTTTAGGTGGAGATGGCAATTTTAGGTAGAGATGGCAATTTTAAGTAGAGATGGCAATTTTAGGTGGAGTTGGCAATATTAGGTGGAGATGGCAATTTTAGGTAGAGATGGCAATTTTAGGTGGAGTTGGCAATATTAGGTAGAGATGGCAATTTTAGGTAGAGATGGCAATTTTAGGTGGAGATGGCAATTTTAGGTGGAGTTGGCAATTTTAAGTAGAGATGGCAATTTTAGGTGGAGATGGCAATTTTAGGTCGAGATGCCAATTTTAAGTAGAGATGGCAATTTTAGGTGGAGTTGGCAATTTTAGGTGGAGATGGCAATTTTAGGTGGAGTTGGCAATATTAGGTAGAGATGGCAATTTTAGGTGGAGATGGCAATTTTAGGTCGAGATGGCAATTTTAAGTAGAGATGGCAATTTTAGGTGGAGATGGCAATTTTAGGTAGAGATGGCAATTTTAGGTGATGGCAATTTTAGGTAGAAATGGCAATTTTAGGTGGAGATGGCAATTTTAGGTAGAGATGGCAATTTTAGGTGATGGCACTTTTAGGTAGAGATGGCAATTTTAGGTGGAGATGGCAATTTTAGGTAGAAATGGCAATTTTAGGTGGAGATGGCAATTTTAGGTAGAGATGGCAATTTTAGGTAGAGCAAGTCACCAACAAGAGCTTCATTAGAAGAGAGAGAGACAGAGACAGAGAGAGAGAGAGAGAGAGAGAGAGAGAGAGGTTCTTGTGTGATATTTGGACGGCTCAGCGTTATGTCTCGTGCATCATTTATCAGTCTCCTGCCTCCACGCCCACACCAGCAGACTGTGCCGTGTTCCTCCTGCAGTGCTATTTACCTGCCAACCAGCAATTCCTTTCACCCATTATACGGTATGGAAGAATGGCCTTTGTGTCGACTTTTTACACACACACACACACAATCACATGTTTCTCTCTCCCTCCCCCCACCCTCTCTCTCTCTTTTTCCTCCCTCCCTCTCTCTCTCTCTCTCGTGTGGCTGTTAGCAGAATGAAAGCAAGGAACAGGAGAAAGATAATTCCACACTTCCTCCTCTCTTCCTCTCCTCCTCCTCTCTTCGTCCCCCTCTCCTCTTCCTTTCCTACCCTCCCCTTCCCCCTCCTTCCCCTCCCCCTCTGCTCTTCCTTTCCTCCCCTCCTCCTTCTCTCTTCCCCCTCTCCTCTCCACCTCTCTTCCCCTCCCCTTCTCCTATTTCCTCCCCCTCCCCCTCCCCCTCTTCTCTTCCTTTCCTCCCCTCCTCCCTCCTTTCCTCCCCCCTCCCCCTCCCTCTTGTGACCGTGAGACCTCCCTGTCAGCACTGTCCTTCCCTCCTTCACACACTCACCTACTCAGCACTCACTCTATTAACTCAGCATTCTCACTCACCCAGTAAATTCACCACATTCTCATCTTTACAACTCAGCACACACATACACACACAAACCACACTCAATTTAACCCAGTCACTCAACTCAGCACACACACACACACACAAACCACACTCAATTTAACACTCAGCACACACACACACACACACACACACACACACACAAACCACACTCAATTTAACCCAGTCACTCAACTCAGCACACACACGCACACACACACACACACACACAAACCACACTCAATTTAACCCAGTCACTCAACTCAGCACACACACACACACACACACACACACACACACACAAACCACACTCAATTTAACCCAGTCACTCAACTCAGCACAATAATCAATCAGCAAACCACACACACACACACACACACACACACACACACACACACAAAATCGAAAAATATCCTCCCAACTTCATACCATTCTCTCTCTCTCTCTCTCTCTCTCTTTAAGCCGAAAGCCTAATAACTTCCATCACACACACACACACACACACACACACACACACACACAAAATCGAAAAATATCCTCCCCACTTCATACCATTCTCTCTCTCTCTCTCTCTCTCTCTCTCTTTAAGCCGAAAGCCTAATAACTTCCATCACACACACACACACACACACACACACTTCTAGCAATCAATTAAGCTCAATAACAGACGGAAGAAAGTCACCTCAACCCATCGTCTCCTCAGATCAAGAATGAGTCGCAAAAAGACAGGAAATAAGGCAAGAAACAGCTTTTTAAATATGCCCATTCCTTCGCAACTTCCTCCATCGCACACGTTAAGATTACGCTTTATATTTTTGAACCAGCAAGCGTATTTTAATTATTTCTACGTTACCATGCTAATCTTTACTACCTTGAACCTCTCAGCAGTGAACCCCAGTCCCTAACCCCCAAATCAGGGGTTCAGTTAGCGGTCTAGGGGGTTCAAATGCGAAATACGCGAAAGTTGAATGCTACCAAAAGTGGTGATCCCTCGTATGACCTGTTGAGCCAGTGTAAGCGCCCCTTTGGTTAAAAAAAACATCTTCCTTAAATTCTCCCTTTATCTAAGCGCCCCCTCAATCCCTAAAATATTCCCTAAAGCTCTAGGTATTGGTCGGGTGAAGGATTGGGCTTGGGAAGGACTGGAGATCCCTTAAATCAACTCATCTTTACCTGTTCTTGGAGCTGTCGCGGTCCCTCTTCCCCGATCGCGGCTTGAGAAATCCCAGCACCCTCTTTTGTTTGTCGCTCACCATTTTCTCTCTCCAGCGGGCGCACAGGTACACCAAAACACGCACAATTTCATAATCTATCACCTCGGCACACTAGCACCTCCATACTCGCCGGATTTCATTGAGAAAAACACGAAAAATAACACAACATCGGCCACACTCGCACCACCAGCCTCACATACACACCGTATTATGGCTGGGGCTGCTCGCTGCCTCTCGCCACGGGAAAACAAACGTACCGCCAAACACTGCACCAAACTTTTATAATTCAACGTAACACCTCATTCCCACCGATTTACCCCTCTCCCTGAACGAAATCCCTGTCGTCTGAAGGATGAAATTAACTGTAGGAGAGAGATAGAGTTAGGAAAATGGTCAAAACATGGTTGCATCGTACGTCCGGCAGCGCGTTGGTACCGGTGTAATCTCTCCTAAAGTCTTCGGTCTGTTATCCCCGTTGGCTTAAAGATATTTCAATTAATTTCGCATATTACACGTTATCCCGCCATCGTACGTTATCCATATCTATCTCTTATCCATACAGATCACCTAAACAGCAAACAGGAATAGGTTTACGCTCCAAAAACGCAGATTAACCAGCAAAGATAAGGTGCCAAGAGACGAGAATGTTGACTCACCGCTCTCATCTATTTACATTCGGTTTTTGGCGTCACCACACACACAATTTCCTCTCCACCGATTCATAAACCCAAAAAATAAACTCGGTACTAATAAAACCTGACATTTAGAACCCCACGATGGATGGAAGTTGGCGATTTGAGGTTCAAATGTCGTATTTCCACCCGTCATCTTTCCCTCCACCCTCGCGACCTTCTAGACCCATTTAAATATTGTCTTAACGGTAATCACGCCCCATTTTCCTTTTAACTTACCTCATACGCCTCCCAAGCACCACAAACACCAACTAAAAATCAATACCAACGCGAAATGATATGAAAAAACGAAAGGAAGATTGTCCATAGTTCTCAGATTTAAATATAACCGAATTACCACAAGAATTTTTTTGAATACCGGTCTTAGTGTTGCCTCAGGGCGTTCTTTTAGTTCCCTTGTCCCGATGGCATTTATAAAGAATCCTAAGCAATTTTTATGATGGGTAATTATCCTTAGCACTTAATTATTACCGGGATTCATTTATTACTATTTATTATCATTTATTTTACATTATTTACTCGAATTTCGCCTTAGTGTTTGGGGACTTTATTGGGTTACGGGTATATTATAAACATTCTTAATTAAGCTTGAGAGGGATGATAATTACCGTCACTTATCTCACTTTCGCTCTTCGTTGGTACATGAATTCCTAGAGAGAGAGAGAGAGAGAATGTGTGTGTGTGTGTGTGTGTGTGTGTGTGTGTGTGTGTGTGTGTGTGACAGAGAGAATGTGTGTGTGTGTGTGTTTGTGTGAGAGAGAGAGAGAGAGAGAGAATATTATGTAGTGACTGTGTTGGAATGTAGGTAGACAGACAGACAGATTAACAGACAGACGAACAATAATAAAAAAAAGGGTGACGGAGAGTTATGGGGCACAGTTACCCCACCCTGAGCAGCACGGATGACCCAGGCGATGACAAGGATAGTCCCCGATCGACGACTGGGGTAGAACACAGGAATTTTAATACTACGGAGTGTGTAGAGTGAGAGACTGACGAGGAGAGTGTATGTGAGTGAGGTGGAGGGGGGGAGAGGGAGGGGGAGGCCAAGGATGAGATGGAGGGATGGAGAGGTGTATGAGAGAGGGGGGCGTGAGCTGGGAGGAGGGCAATGAAATGACGGGGGACAGGGCGACATGGAGGCGATTTGTTTGTGGCCACCCCTTGCGGGATTAAGGCGTCTGGCAATAGACAGATTGATAGACAGGCAGATAGATAGAATTACCTAGTGAATTTTAAGGATAGACAAGGATCAAGGAAGGGGTAAGTCGGAAGAAGGAAGGAATCAAGAGGAGGAAAGGGTTGGAGAGAGGATCAAGAGGAGAGACTAACAGGGAGAGGAGTGTTAGAAGAGGATATAGAGGAGAGAGAACACCATAACCCGACAGAGCAGAGGAGGAAGCAGATGGTGGGAAGGAGAGGCAAAATGAATAGCCCAAAGAACGGTGACACGGAAGGAGATGGATGTCGAGGGTAGGCATGCTGGAGAAGCATAGGAGGACGGGGTAACTCAGTAGGATTTTGAAGAGTGAGAAGAGAAAGACAATGGGAGCGGGGGGGGGGCTGATTCACCATAGACTTGACTAAGAAGAGCGATGAGAGAGAGAGAGAGAGAGAGAGAGAGAGAGAGAGAGAATGTATTTATTTTTATTCATATATATATCCCGGGGAAGTATACATGTGTGTGTATGTATGTATGTATGTGAGTGTATGTATGTATGTATGAGTGTATGTCTATGTATATATGTATTTGTGTATGTATGTATGTATGAGTGCATGTCAATCTATGCACGTATGTAGGTTATGTATGCATAGGCTAAATGTGTACATGTGTGCGCGTATTTCAGTGTACAAACCCCCCCCCCCATGAGGCAACACACTTCTTTGTCCTCAGACTCTGTTGGGCTTCCCCCCCCTCTCTCTCTCTCTCTCTCTCACATCATTCTTTCTCACCCTAGTTAACCTACATTCTCTCTCTCTCTCTCTCTCTCTCTCTCTCTCTCTCTCATCATTCTTTCTCACCCTAGTTAACCTACATTCTCTCTCTCTCTCTCTCTCTCTCTCTCAGGTCCAAAAATAGCACCTCACTAAAGCCTCACTCAGTAGTACCGTATCTTATGTCTTCCCGGCTCAGTCTGCTGGTGTGGGCAATGAATAAATGATAGGAAATAGGTGAAAGACTGACGAGGAGAGTGTATGTGAGTGAGGTGGAGGGGGGAAGAGGGAGGGGGAGGCCGAGGATAAGATGGAGGGATGGGGTGGAGAGGTATATGAGAGAGGGAGGTGTAAGTTGGGAGCAGGGCAGTGAAATGGCGGGGGACAGGGCGACTTGGAGGCGATTTGTTTGTGGCCACCCCAAACGGGATTGAGGCGTCTGGCAATAGATAGATAGATAGAAAGACGCCGATAACGCTGATTTAGCCGTACCCACACCACGCAAGACAGCACCCGTTGTATAAGGAACGTCGTGTTAATATAGTTTATGAGAGAGAGAGAGAGAGAGAGAGAGAGAGAGAATCGTCACATCAATGCAACGCCAAAATGATAATAATGATAATAATAATCAATCAATCAATCAACCATTTCCTGTGGCACCCTCGGGGATGCATAGGGCCTCGATGAACTCACACCACCACATCCTATCTTGTGCTAACTCCTCAAGATCTCCCCAACACTCATCTCCAGCTTCCCGTCTCATTGTCCTTACCCACGTCTCTTTTGGCCTTCCTCTACCTCTCCTACCAAGTGCCACCCACCCTGGTGTACCTCGTACTATTCCCTGTCTCCTATACACATGTCCTAGCCACTTCCATCGTGAGAATCTAACATATTCATCGATCGGCTGCACTCCCGTTATTTCTCTAATTCTACTATTTGGTATCCTTTCCCACCACTTAACTCCTAATATTCTTCTAAGTGCTTTGTTTTCAAACACCAAGAATTTATTTTCCATAGTCACTGTGCTGTACCAAGACTCGTGTCCATAAATTAAGATACTCCTAACCATTACCTTATAAAGTTTGATTTTTGTATGCACAGAAAAATTGTTATTATTCCAAATATTTTTAAGCATTCCCATTGCCTGATTAGCCTTCTTTAACCTTTCCTCGAATTCAAAGTTCAAAGAACCATCCTTGGCTAAATAAGTACCTAAATATTTAAACCTATCAACTTGCTTTACAACCATACCTCCAATTACACATTCCTGCGCATTTTCCATATTCATATTGATTATTTCAGTTTTTCCACAATTAATAACCAAACCCACCTTGCGACCTTCACTCACCAAACAGTCCAACACTCTCTGCATCTCTTCTGGCCCATCACAAATCAAAACTATATCATCTGCATAATCTAAATCCAAAAGTTTCCTGTTCTCTCCCCAAAGTATACCTGCACCGGTTTCTGTTCCAACGCGTTTCATAATGTAATCAATGACCAATATAAATAGTAAAGGCGATAGAACACCACCTTGAATTACTCCGGACTTGACTTCAAACGAATCACTCAGACAACCATCAACCATCACTTTACAAAATGTGTCCTCATGCATGTTCATAATGACCCTCACAAACTCCTCTGGTATTCCATAATGTCTCATGATCTTCCCCATAGACTCTCTCGAAACACTATCAAAAGCCTTTTCAAAATCAACAAAACAAAGACTTAACGGTACTCTCATTTCATTAACTTGCTGCATCAAATGCCTAACTATAATAATAATAATAATAATATTAATAATAATAATAATAATAATAATAAATAATAATAATAATAATAATAATAATAATAATAATAACTATTAATAATAATAATAATGATAATGATAATAATAATAATAATAATAATAATAATAATAATAATAACAACAGTAACAATAATAATAATAATAATAATCATAATAATAATATAATAATAATAATAATAATAATAATAATAATAATAATAATCCCAGCTTCCTAACATCAAAGCTCATTCTTAGGCCCGTAATTATCGGATAAGGAAGCTCCCTAACACCTTTTCCTAAGAGATTTATTTTGCTTATTACACCTTACTGTCCCGTTACATGAATCCCTCCAATATCAACCAGCCATATTCAAAAATAAATCGCTAAGGAAGAGGTGTTTGGGAGCTTCCTTACCTGGGCATCCCCTAACATCTTTTCCTGAGCTATTTATTATTTTTTTTTACCTTCCAATATCGCCATACTCTGCATAAATAACGTACGAAAGGATATTAACCGGCCATATCCAAAAATAAATCGCTAAGGAAGAGGTGTTAGGCAATAAAATAAATAAAAACAGAATGAGTTAGTAAAGGAAGTGTTGGCTGTCTGTCTGTCTGTCTGTCTGTCTATCTATCTATCTATCTATCTACCTATCTATCTATCCATCTATATATCTATTTTTCTCCCTGTCTGTCCTCCCCTTCTTCCTCCCTATTCCCCTCCTCCCCTCCCCTCCCCTCCCCTCTCCTCCCCTCCCTCTCTCCTCCCCTCCCCTCCCTTCTCTTCCCTCCCTTCTCCTCCCCTCCCCTCCCCTCCCCTCCCCCACACTTTCCCACCTTCCAGTGCCGGTCAGACCCCAGTACCAAGGCTGTTTCCCCCCCCCGTTGCCCCCCTCCCCGCCAGCCAGCACAAATCGGGACGTGGATGGCAATGAGATGGTTGCGTGTATTCCAGGAGAAGATTGTGGCCTGGAATAATTGTATGGGAATTGATTATTTTCGTGTGGTTGATAGGTAGGAATTATTAACCGTTTTTCTCTCCCTCGCCCTCCCTCTCCTTCTCCTCTCTTCAAAATTCTTCCTCCTCCTCCTCCTCCTCTTCTTCTTCTTCTTCTTCTTATTATTATTATTATTATTATTATTATTATTATTATTATCATTATTATTATCATTACTGCTATTGACATTATTAGTAGTATCTATGATAATAATAATAATAATAATAATAATAATTACTGTATCATTATTATTATTATTATTATTATTATTATTATTATTATTATTATAGCTCTTCCTCGTCCTCCCCCTCCTCCTCCTCTCCATTCCCTCCCCCTCCATCTGATCCCTCCCCACCCCTCCACCCATCTCCCCCACATTCACCACCACCACCACCACCTCTTCCTTCCTCTTCTCCTTCTCCTCCTCCTCCTCCTCCTCCTCTTCCTCTTCTCCACTCTTTCCTCCTCCATCTGACCCAACCCCCTCCCCCCTCCCCCCCAACCAACTTTCCCATCGCGTGCAACAACACCCACCCAACAGGGGGGGGGGGTGTTGGCACGGACGCTCTCTGCCAACACCTACACCCCTCTGCCAACACGGACACGTACATACAGTGCTTGTGTACGTGTGTGTGTGTGTGTGTATTATATCACACACACACACACACACACACACATACATACATACACACACACATACATACACACACATACAAACACACACACACACACACACACACACACACACACACACACACACACACACACACCTAGTAGCTTCTTTAACCTCTCTCTCTCTCTCTCAACCACCATACAAATTACTATTCGTATTGTGTTGATGCTGTGTACCTAAAATAAATCGCTAAGGAAGGGGTGTTAAGGAGCTACCTTAACAGACGAGAACATGGTCGCCTTGAAGAACACCTATAACACCTAATACACCAGTCCTGTATGAGGCAGCCCTAGCATGTATTCAGTATGGACGGTGGGTGTTAGTGCCATAAAAATACCCCCGCTAATACCAATACACCAGTCCTGTATGAGACAGCCCTAGCATGTATTCAGTATGGACGGTGGGTGTTGTTGTAAAAATACCCCCGCTAATACCAATACACCAGTCCTGTATGAGACAGCCCTAGCATGTATTCAGTATGGACGGTGGGTGTTGTTGTAAAAATACCCCCGCTAATACCAGTACACCAGTCTGTATGAGACAGCCCTAGCATGTATTCAGTATGGACGGTGGGTGTTGTTGTAAAAATACCCCCGCTAATACCAGTACACCAGTCCTGTATGAGACAGCCCTAGCATGTATTCAGTATGGACGGTGGGTGTTGTTGTAAAAATACCCCCGCTAATACCAGTACACCAGTCCTGTATGAGACAGCCCTAGCATGTATTCAGTATGGACGGTGGGTGTTGTTGTAAAAATACCCCCGCTAATACCAGTACACCAGTCCTGTATGAGACAGCCCTAGCATGTATTCAGTATGGACGGTGGGTGTTGTTGTAAAAATACCCCCGCTAATACCAGTACACCAGTCCTGTATGAGACAGCCCTAGCATGTATTCAGTATGGACGGTGGGTGTTGTTGTAAAAATACCCCCGCTAATACCAGTACACCAGTCCTGTATGAGACAGCCCTAGCATGTATTCAGTATGGACGGTGGGTGTTGTTGTAAAAATACCCCCGCTAATACCAATACACCAGTCCTGTATGAGACAGCCCTAGCATGTATTCAATATGGACGGTGGGTGTTGTTGTAAAAATACCCCCGCTAATACCAATACACCAGTCCTGTATGAGACAGCCCTAGCATGTATTCAGTATGGACGGTGGGTGTTGTTGTAAAAATACCCCCGCTAATACCAATACACCAGTCCTGTATGAGACAGCCCTAGCATGTATTCAGTATGGACGGTGGGTGTTGTTGTAAAAATACCCCCGCTAATACCAGTACACCAGTCCTGTATGAGACAGCCCTAGCATGTATTCAGTATGGACGGTGGGTGTTGTTGTAAAAATACCCCCGCTAATACCAATACACCAGTCCTGTATGAGACAGCCCTAGCATGTATTCAGTATGGACGGTGGGTGTTGTTGTAAAAATACCCCCGCTAATACCAATACACCAGTCCTGTATGAGACAGCCCTAGCATGTATTCAGTATGGACGGTGGGTGTTGTTGTAATAATACTCCCCGCTAATACCAATACACCAGTCCTGTAAGAGACAGCCCTAGCATGTATTCAGTATGGACGGTGGGTGTTGTTGTAAAAATACCCCCGCTAATACCAATACACCAGTCCTGTATGAGACAGCCCTAGCATGTATTCAGTATGGACGGTGGGTGTTGTTGTAAAAATACCCCCGCTAATACCAATACACCAGTCCTGTATGAGACAGCCCTAGCATGTATTCAGTATGGACGGTGGGTGTTGTAAAAATACCCCCGCTAATA
This sequence comes from Coenobita brevimanus, assembly GCF_032717465.1. Classification (NCBI taxonomy): domain Eukaryota; kingdom Metazoa; phylum Arthropoda; class Malacostraca; order Decapoda; family Coenobitidae; genus Coenobita; species Coenobita brevimanus. Next base: position 18,501,452 of record NC_136988.1, read on the forward strand.
CCAATACACCAGTCCTGTATGAGACAGCCCTAGCATGTATTCAGTATGGACGGTGGGTGTTGTTGTAAAAATACCCCCGCTAATACCAATACACCAGTCCTGTATGAGACAGCCCTAGCATGTATTCAGTATGGACGGTGGGTGTTGTTGTAAAAATACCCCCGCTAATACCAATACACCAGTCCTGTATGAGACAGCCCTAGCATGTATTCAGTATGGACGGTGGTGGTGTTGTAAAAATACCCCCGCTAATACCAATACACCAGTCCTGTATGAGACAGCCCTAGCATGTATTCAGTATGGACGGTGGGTGTTGTTGTAAAAATACCCCCGCTAATACCAATACACCAGTCCTGTATGAGACAGCCCTAGCATGTATTCAGTATGGACGGTGGGTGTTGTTGTAAAAATACCCCCGCTAATACCAGTACACCAGTCCTGTATGAGACAGCCCTAGCATGTATTCAGTATGGACGGTGGGTGTTGTTGTAAAAATACCCCCGCTAATACCAATACACCAGTCCTGTATGAGACAGCCCTAGCATGTATTCAGTATGGACGGTGGGTGTTGTTGTAAAAATACCCCCGCTAATACCAATACACCAGTCCTGTATGAGACAGCCCTAGCATGTATTCAGTATGGACGGTGGGTGTTGTTGTAAAAATACCCCCGCTAATACCAATACACCAGTCCTGTATGAGACAGCCCTAGCATGTATTCAGTATGGACGGTGGGTGTTGTTGTAAAAATACCCCCGCTAATACCAATACACCAGTCCTGTATGAGACAGCCCTAGCATGTATTCAGTATGGACGGTGGGTGTTGTTGTAAAAATACCCCCGCTAATACCAATACACCAGTCCTGTATGAGACAGCCCTAGCATGTATTCAGTATGGACGGTGGGTGTTGTTGTAAAAATACCCCCGCTAATACCAATACACCAGTCCTGTATGAGACAGCCCTAGCATGTATTCAGTATGGACGGTGGGTGTTGTTGTAAAAATACCCCCGCTAATACCAATACACCAGTCCTGTATGAGACAGCCCTAGCATGTATTCAGTATGGACGGTGGGTGTTAGTGCCATAAAAATACCCCCGCTAATACCAATACACCAGTCCTGTATGAGACAGCCCTAGCATGTATTCAGTATGGACGGTGGGTGTTAGTGCCATAAAAATACCCCCGCTAATACCAATACACCAGTCCTGTATGAGACAGCCCTAGCATGTATTCAGTATGGACGGTGGGTGTTAGCGCCGAAAGTCGAACACATAAAAAAAAAATGCCATCCCTCCATCTTGAATGCTGAGCTTGTATCAGGAGAAAGAGAGAGAGAGAGAGAGAGAGAGAGAGAGAGAGAGAGAGAGAGAGAGAGAGAGAGAGATATGCTAGTCACGAAGAAGTGCTATGGAAAGGATGTAGAGCCGTAGGATTGTCTGGGCCAAGTTAAGATGAAAGGAGAGAGAGAGAGAGAGTACTTGGTAATGTGATGGCAGTGAGGGGGGAGGGAAGGGGAGGGAAAGGGGGAGGAGGGGAGGGGAAGGGGGGGAAGGAGGAGGAGGAGAAGGAGGAGGAAGAGGAGGAGGAGGAAGAGGGAGGGGGGAGGGAGGGGTCACAGAGGTCAAATTCCCGGGTCATATTCCAGGAACATGACCCTTACGGCAAGACTACCCTTCCATTCAATAATTCAGTACATCTTCTCCTTAGCACTTCTTCGTGACTAGCAGCATCTTCTAGTGCCAATCTCTTCTTACGGCTCAGCGTTCAAGATGGAGAGATACCAATTTGACCCCTACAGTTAATATAGATTTCCTTTAGCTACATCGAGCGAGTGGATGGCTATAGCATGTCTCAATGAACACTTAACTTCTCTTCATAAGTAACTGATTTTTTTCTCTTTTGCTTCTAGCCTAATAATCCTTTGAGAGAGAGAGAGAGAGAGAGAGAGAGAGCAATGAGTGATGGTCGTGTGTGTGTGTGTGTGTGTGTGTGTGTGTGTGTGTGTGTGTGTGTGTGTGTACAGAACGTGCCCAGAGTGTGTACAGTACATGGCGTCGCATAATGTACTGACAGACGAGAGGTAGTACATGTGCTAAATGTAATGTGCTCCAGTAACTCTCTCTCTCTCTCTCTCTCACACACACACACACACTGACTCTCTCTCTCTCTCTCTCTGCATAATCACACCATCACTCATTGCTTTCTCTCTCTCCCTCTCTCTCTCTCTCTCTCTCACACACACACACACACACACACACACACACACTGACCCTCTCTCTCTCTCTCTCTCTCACACACACACACACACACACACACTGACTCTCTCTCTCTCTCTCTCTCTCTCTCTCTCTCTCTGCATAATCACACCATCACTCATTGCTTTCTCTCTCTCCCTCCCTCCCTCCCTCCCTCCCTCCCTCTCTCTCTCTCTGCCTGTGTGTGTGTGTGTGTGTGTGTGTGTGTGTGTGTGTGTGTGTGTGTGTGTGAGAGAGAGAGAGAATGACTTATGTGGATATAATTATATTTGTATATCTAAATTCTATCTATCTATTGCCAGACGCCTTAATCCCGCACGGGGTGGCCACAAACAAATCGCCTCCATGTCGCCCTGTCCCCCGCCATTTCACTGCCCTGCTCCCAGCTCACACACCCCTCTCTCATATACCTCTCCACTCCATCCCTCCATCTCATCCTCGGCCTCCCCCTCCCTCTAAATTAACCATCCATTTTGTCCCTGCTAAGTAACGATCCATCCCCTCTCCACTCTCCACATCCACAAGCTTTCCTTCCACCTGTAGTCGGGTATGGAAGCTCCCTAACACCTCTTCCTTAGCGATTTATTCTCAAAACTACCCACTAATATCCCTTTTGGTTATCATT
>NC_136988.1:18511835-18514335 GCF_032717465.1 Coenobita brevimanus
ACCCACACTTACACCCACAGCCAAAAATAATAATCCACTGAGGCTTTTTTCCATTTGTGATTTTTTGTCAAATTTTTTCATGATGGAGAAAGAACACCGTATATATATTTTTTTGAGTTAGTGTTCAATTTTCTTTCTCTTTCTCTCTTGTTTATCACACTTGCTCTACTTCCTCGCTCACTTTCTTATTTCCTTTTTTCTTCTTCCTCTTGTTTATCACACTTTATCTGCTCTCTCTTCCTCTCTCTCTTTCTTCCTCTCTTTCTTTCTTTTATTTTCTGTAAAGGTAATTTATATGATTAACAGTTCTATGCTTTTCAATCCCTCTCTCTCTCTTTTTCTCTCTCTCTCTAAGGTGTTATAAAGACGAGGCTAGACTTTCTCCACGTGCAATTGACAAGGTTGCAGATTTACGCTGCAAACTCTTGTGCAATATAAGTACTGAGACATAGCAATTTTCCCTGTGGCTTGCAACACAGATTATTCTCTTGCAACACTGAGGTCTCTGATGTACTCTGCAAGGTTCTGTGCAACACACTCTGAAATATTGTACGGTTCTGTGCAACATATAGTACACAGATATAGTACGGTTCTGTGCAACATATACTGAGATATTGTACGGTTCTGTGCCATAATTAGGTTGATCAGATGTTGCAAATTTTCTATGCAACATGTAATACACACATATATTAAATTCTTTGCAACACTCAACACACCTATATATACAGAACTTATGCTTACTGAGGTGGTTTGGCCATGTGGAGAGGATGGAGAGTGAGAGACTGACGAGGAGAGTGTATGTGAGTGAGGTGGAGGGGGGAGAGGGAGGGGGAGGCCAAGGATGAGATGGAGGGATGGAGTGGAGAGGTATATGAAAGAGGTGGAGGGGGGAGAGGGAGGGGGAGGCCAAGGATGAGATGGAGGGATGGAGTGGAGAGGTATATGAGAGAGGTGGAGGGGGGGAGAGGGAGGGGGAGGGCAAGGATGAGATGGAGGGATGGAGTGGAGAGGTATATGAGAGAGGTGGAGGGGGAGAGGGAGGGAGGCCAAGGATGAGATGGAGGGATGGAGTGGAGAGGTATATGAAAGAGGTGGAGGGGGGAGAGGGAGGGGGAGGCCAAGGATGAGATGGAGGGATGGAGTGGAGAGGTATATGAGAGAGGTGGAGGGGGGAGAGGGAGGGGGAGGCCAAGGATGAGATGGAGGGATGGAGTGGAGAGGTATATGAGAGAGGTGGAGGGGGGAGAGGGAGGGGGCGGCCAAGGATGAGATGGAGGGATGGAGTGGAGAGGTATATGAGAGAGGGGGGTGTAAGCTGGGAGCACGGCAGTGAAATGGCGGGGGACAGGGCGACATGGAGGCGATTTGTTTGTGGCCACCCCTTACGGGATTAAGGCGTCTGGCAATAGATAGACTGATAGATAGTTGACTTAGATGTTTACTTAGAAATTTACTTAGAAATTTACTTAGATGTTGCAAAGTACTGTGCAATGGACAGGTTGCAAAGATAGTCCTGTGCAATGATTTTTTTAGTGCAATGGTGGTCACTTAATTTTGTGCAGTTATTAGGTTTTCTATCTATCTGTCTATCTATCTATCTATCTATCAGTCTATCTGTCTATCCATCTATCTGTCTATCTATATCTGTTTCTCTCTCATCCATCCCTTCCTCCCTTCCTGTCAGTGTCTATCTATCCATCTATCTATCTATATCTCTCTCATCTATCTATCATATCTCTCATCCATCCCTTCCTCTCTCTATCAATGTCTATCTATCTATCTATCTATCTATCTATCTATATGTCTATCTATCTATCTATCTATTTATCTATCTATATGTCTATCTATATATGTCTACCTCATCCATCCCTTCTTCCCTACATCTATCGATCAATATCTATCTATTTATCTATCTATCTATCTGGCTGTCCATCCATCCATCCAGCTCTCTCTCTCTCTCTCTCTCTCTTTACCTAGCTGTTCGTCCCTCTCTCTCTCTCTCTCTCTCTCTCTCTCTCCGAATATTGCACAAGAACAGGGAAGCATTGCAAAGCGGACGCAATGATCAACTTGCAGAGAGAGAGAGAGAGAGAGGATGTGTGTGTGTGTGTGTGTGTGTGTGTGTGTGTGTGTGTGTGTGTGTGTGTGTGTGTGTGTGTGTGTACAGATTGCAAAGTGCACATACGGTAAGGTTTTGTGCACAGCTGCTTCGTGACATGACACGCACGCACACGCACACACACACACACACACACACACACACACACACACACACACACACTCTCTCTCTCTCTTTGTCTCTCTAGCACAGATGAAAGATGATCTAAGATAGTGAAATGAGACAAGAAGTATTGAAGAATAAATCTCCACTTGGCATGTCTTTGGGGAGAGATTGAGCGTCCAGGGACTGTGCAACGGTGGTCAATGTTGCAAAGTAGGTGTGTTGATTTCCTCCTCTGCCTTCTTGCAATTGCAGTCTCACAGATGGACCTGGAAATTG
>NC_136988.1:18549335-18551835 GCF_032717465.1 Coenobita brevimanus
TACATAAATCCTTCCAATATCGCCATACTCTGCATAAATAACATACAAAAGGATATTAACCAACCATATCCAAAAAAATAAATCGCTAAGGAAGAGGTTTTAGGGAGTTTCCTTACCTAAGAAAAATAATAAGAAAATCACACTTACGACAGAAAATTGATCGTAAGTCTGTTAAAGCCAGGCCTCCCTCCCTTTCTCTCTCTCTCTCTCTCTCTCTCTCTCTCTCAGCTTGTCTGTCTGTCTGTCTGTCTGTAAGCCTCTGTCTCTGTCTGTCTGTCTGTCTGTCTGTCTGTCTTCCTCTCTCTCTCTCTCTCTCTCCCCCAGTGTGTCTGTCTGTGTCTGTCTGTCTACGCTATCTGTCTGTCTGTCTGTCTGTCTGTCTGTCTCTCTTTCTCTCTCTCTCACAGCATGTTCTGAAATACATATACTCCTTTCACCTTAACTTGGTCCAGATTTTCGTCCTTTTGCAGCTTATTTCACGTAGCTCAGTGGCAGAAAAAGACAATACTACGGCTCTACATCCTTCCCATAGCACTTCTTCGTGACTAGCATCTTGTCCTTTTGCAGCTTATTTCACGTAGCTCAGTGGCAGAAAAAGACAATACTACGGCTCTACATCCTTCCCGTAGCACTTCTTCGTGACTAGCATCTTGTCCTTTTGCAGCTTATTTCACGTAGCTCAGTGGCAGAAGAAGACAATACTACGGCTCTACATCCTTCCCATGACACTTCTTCGTGACTAGCATCGTAATCTACATGTTAATCTCTTGTTATGGCTCGATATTCAACATGGAGAGATTTTACGCCAAGTAGAAGTGAAGAGAGTATACATGAAATAATTTATCTATCTATCTATCTGTCTATCTGTTTATCTATCTACCTATCTATCTATCTATGTATCCATCTATCATTGTATCTATCTACCTATCCATCTATCTATCTATCTATTGCCAAACAATTCCTTTAAGGGGTGGCCACAAACAAATCGCCTCCACGTCCCTCTGTCCTCTGCCATTTCCTACCCTCCCTCTGACTCCCCCCTCCCCCTCCCTCAAGTAACTCTCCATTCCATCCCTCCACCTCATCCCTGGTCTCCCCTTCCACCTCACTCACATCAAACCCTCTTCCAGTCAGTCTCTCATTCTCCATCCTCTCCACATGGCTAAACTCCATATATCTTTCTCAATTTCAGTCCCTAATTCAGTCCACCTTAGTTTATGGCCATGTGTTGTCAGAATGGAGGATTTGACTAGTAACCAAGGAGACGCATTCCACTTCCTTCCACCACATCATAGTATTTAAGTTCTATGATTTGACCAGTTCCCTCAGTTAAAAAAAATACGAATCTGGCGTCACGTTAGGCAGGTAAAAATGAGTACCTAACGCCTATTCCTTAGTGATTTATTTTATTACACCTTACTGTCCTATTCCGTGTTGCGTAAATCCTTCCAATATCGCCATACTCTGCATAAATAACGTACGAAAGGATATTAACCAGCCATATCCAAAAATAAATCGCTAAGGAAGAGGTGTTAGGGAGCTTCCTTAACCTGTGTATGATAAGCGATACTAGAAGCATTATTAATTTTAACAGAGAACAGTAAGGTGCAATACGCAAAATAAATCGCTCAAGAAAAGGTGTTAGGGAGCTTCCTTAACAGAGGCGATTACGGGCCCTTGTATTAGGTTAGGTCAGGTCGTCAGGTCAGAGGCGTCAGGTCAGGTTAGGTCATCAGGTCAGGTCAGGTCAGGGTAGATCAGGTCAGGTTAGCTCAGGTCAGGTCAGGTTAGATTAGGTCAGGTCAGGTCAGGTCATTAGTTAGACGTGTTAGATTGCGCTTGTTAGACAAAATAAATCACATTATCCCTACCTATCTATCTGTCTATTGCCAGATGCCTTAATCCCGTATGGGGTGGCCACAAACAAATCGCCTCCATGTCGCCCCGTCCCCCTCCAAATCACATCCTTACGTGTCCGAAAAAAATATACCAGGGATAATGGGAGAATAAATCGCTCACAGGCCTGACTTAAGGAGATGAGCACTCCGGTTGAGCGCTACTTGATTGCTGCCTTCATGTTTATTATTATTATTATTATTATTATTATTATCATTATTATTACTCTTATTATTTTTATTATTACTATTTTATTGATGTTATTGTTATTATTTTTATTATTATTACCATTACTATCAATATTATTAGCAGTAGTAGTAGTAGCAACAGTAGTTGTAGTGGTATCATTATCATTATTATTATTATTATTATTATTATTTATTTTAACGTGAGCTGCCATTTTACCATAGTTAACCAAAAACCTTATTCGTTTTCTTTAATTCGCTTGATAGAAAGAGAACGTGTTATTAAATGGGTAACTAAAATCATCTTATTGCATTTCTCTCTCTCTCTCTCTCTCTCTCTCTCTCTCTCTCTCTCTCTCTCTCTCTCTCACGCAGTATCGTATTTACCTACCGTGTCTGCACTGTACTCATTTTTTTTT
>NC_136988.1:18556835-18559335 GCF_032717465.1 Coenobita brevimanus
AACAGCCCTAACCCTTCAAACAGCCCTAAAACAGCTCTTAAAATTTCCAAACACCTTTCTAAACAGCCCTAACCCTTAAAACAGCCCTAAAACAGCTCTTAAATTTCCAAACACACCTTTCGAAACAGCCACGGCTCTCTAAACAGCGATGGTGCTTCTGACAGCCGATCGGAAGCAGTGTGTGGAGTTTAGGGGGAGTTTGGATACTGCTGTGTTTATGTGGTGTGAGTGAGTCAATTTGAGAGAGAGAGAGAGAGAGAGAGAGAGAGAGAGAGAGAGAGAGAGAGAGAGAGAGAGAGAGAGAGAGAGAGAGAGAGTGAATAGGTGGATACACACATAGATGAAGATATGCGATAGATAGATAGATAGATAAATAGAGAGAGAGAGAGAGAGAGAGAGAGAGAGAGAGAGAGAGAGAGAGAGAGAGAGAGAGAGAGAGACTGAACTTGTGGATATATATATACAGAATGATGGAGAAAGAATTAAATATATATGCATGAGAGAGAGAGAGAGAGAGAGAGAGAGAGAGAGAGAGAGAGAGAGAGAGAGAGAGAGAGAGAGAGAGAGAGAGGGGGATGGAAGGGGAAGGGAGAGAGAGAGAGAGTGTTGGAGAGGGATGAAGGGAGAGAGGATGAGAGGTGTAGGAGGATGGAGAAAGCGCGTTGAGAGAGAGAGAGAGAGAGAGAGAGAGAGAGAGAGAGAGAGAGAGAGAGAGAGAGAGAGAGAGTGTCAGTTGGGCTTGAGCTTTGAAAGTGGTAGGACGTGTCGCTCTCTCTCTCTCTCTCTCTCTCTGCAAATGAAGTGTGTAGATCCGAACTCTGGTGGGAGACGAAGGAGAAGGGGAGGAATACGTGTAAATCTATTCGTATCCTCGAAGGGAGAGTGACAGCCAAATTTAAACCAACCCCACACTGGCGATGTACGGAGGGGGAAATCGTGATGGATGTGGATGTGGAAGTGTTTGTGTTAGCATATAAAAGGGCATTCTACAGTGCGACATGGAGGCGATTTGTTTGTGGCCACCCCTTACGGGCCAAGTGTAGACTGAAGGCCTCTTTTGACTGGTAACCAAGGAGACTCATCTTAAAGTAGTGCCAGTGATCAAGTTCCATCGGTTGAGAAAGCTTCCTAACGCCATTTCTTTAGCGATTTATTTTGCTTATTACACCTTATTGTTCTATTCTGTGTTACATAAATCTAACATCGCCGTACTCTGCATAAATAACACAGAAAAAGATATTAACAACCCAAAATAAATCGCTAAGGAAGAGGTGATAGGGAGAATTACGTTAAAAAAAAGTTAACTACCCACATCCAAAAATAAATCGCTAAAGAAGAGGTGATAGGGACAGTTACTTAAAAAAAAAAAAAAGATATTAACCACCCATAACCCAAAATAAATCGCTAATCAAGAGGTGTTCGGGAGAATTACATAAAAAAAAGATATTAACCACCAACTTCCAAAAATAAATCGCTAAGGAAAAGGTGATAGGGAGAATTACTTAAAAAAAGATATTAACCAGCCATATCCAAAAATAAATCGCTAAGGAAGAGGTGATAGGGAGAATTACGAAAAAAAAAAACAAAATAAAAAATAAATCACTTAGGAAGAGGTGATAGGGAGAATTGTGTAAAAAAAAAAAAAAGAAATTAACCACCCATATCCAAAAATAAATCGCTAAGGAAGAGGTGTTAGGGAGAATTACGTAAAAAAAAAAAAAAAACAGAAATTAACCACCCATACACAAAAATAAATCGCTAAGGAAGAGGTGCTAGGGAGCCCCCTTACCCCACGAGAATACGAGCCCAGTTTCGGATTTAAATGACCGCCAACGCCAGGGTTCGAACCCGGGACCCAGCACATACACATATACATTCATACATACATACACATACACATAGCCTACATACATACATACATACATACACATACACACAGGACTACATAGCCAACATACACACATACATTCATACACACGTACATACACACATACATTCAAACGCACACACGTAAAATATAGCCTACATACACGCATACATACATTCATACGCACATACATATACAACCGAGTAAAACAACCCTTTCATGGCGGGCAGAACTCTACTATTCCCTCCCAGACGATTTTATTCAGCTGAGGGGGGGTCATGGGAGCCTGGGGGGGTTGACAGGGTGGGGAGGGGGAGACCGAGAACGAGGCCAGAGAACCCCAACCCCTTCAGGACGAGATTTTTTGTTCTATTTGTTTTCAGACGGTTTTTCAGACGGTTTTTTTTTTAGCTTGGTAAGGGCCTGTGGGAGTCAGGGGGTTGATGGAGAAGAGGAGGAAGAAAATAATAATAATAATAATAATAATAATAATAATTTTAATAATTATAATAATAGTAATAATAATAATAATAATAATAATTTTAATAATAATAATAATAATAATAATAATAATAACAATAATAAAAATAACAGCAATAATAATAATAATAATAACAATAATAATAAAATTAA
>NC_136988.1:18561835-18564335 GCF_032717465.1 Coenobita brevimanus
GGAAGTTATTTGCACTGAGGAAGCACATTATTCTCACTGCATTTCGGTCCTCTCACTGTACTTTGACTCACCAGGCTTGTGTGTTTTTGTCAGCTTGTTGTATAGTATAAACATCAGCTTTGAGTGTTTTTAGCACCTTATCATATAGTATAAACATCAGCTTTGAGTGTTTTTAGCACCTTATCATACAGTATAAACATCAGCTTTGAGTGTTTTTTTATCAGCATATCGTAGAGTTTAAACATCAACTCTGTGCGTTTTTCTTAGCTTATTGTAAAACATCAGCGCAAATGATGATATACAACATATATTATTTCTTTCAATTTCTGGGGCTAATAAAATCCATACAAGTGTTTTCCTCTGTGTGCAAGTCCAGCCTGCCCTCGCGCCATTTTCTCCGATCATGTCACACACACTTACAGAAAACTTGAGGTGCTCGAACGGTTTAATTCTATGGTAGTTTTAACTGAACCTGGCTCAGATTTTTGCCTCTTCATTTTCTTTTCACATAAATAGCTGAAAGAAAAAAAAAAACGTTATGGCTCTACATCGCTTCCATAGCACTTCTTCGTGACTAGCACCAGATTCTACTCTATTATTGCTCAGGATTTCAGAGAGGGTAGTTTTAGACCAAGTCAAAGTGAACGGAATGTACTGTGAAGCGCCATAGCGTCTGACTGAACAAAGTATTTTGAGACAGACTGTTTGTGACGAAAACTGGCCGAAAAACTTTGAACTCTTAGTGATAAAAAAAAATCTATATAACGAAGCGAATCATTCTGAAAAACTCTAACTTAATGATATAAAAAAGCCATGTAACTGAGCGAATTATTTTGAAAAACTCTAACTTCTAGTGGTATAAAACTTAACATTAAACAACTGGATGAAGAATTTTGAACCACAGAGCCAGTGAACGAAACATTTTGAACCACTGAGAGAGCCAGTGAACGAAACATTTTGAACCACTGAGAGAGCCAATGAACGAAACATTTTGAACCACTGAGAGAGCCAGTGAACGAATCATTTTGAACCACTCTGAGAGCCAGGGATATAAAAAGCCTTCGTATTTTATCTGTGAGTGAACGAAAGATTCTGAACCCCCCTGTTTGCTAGGGATACAAGGCCTTCACGTCACCCACCTGAGCGAATCATTTTGAACCACACTGTACCTATCACAAGACTGGACGAAACATTTTGAAACCACCGGAAGTAATTTTCTACAGGTAAGCCATACGTGTCTATCTACCTGTAATTATAGCTATTTATCTATCTAAATCAATATCTATCTTTTTATAATTAAATCTACATCTATCTATTTATCTATCTATCTATCCTTCTGCCCATCTCCATCTATCTAGCCGTCTAGCTATCTATTTTCTATCTCTATCTCTATATATTGACCTATCTATCTATCTATCTATCTATATCCACCTTTTTATAGTATTTATCTATCTACCTAATTTCTATATTTATCTATCTGTGTCCACCTATCCGTCTATCTATCTATAACAATCTCTCTCATTCCCCACACTGCCATTTAAATCAGGAGAGAATGCAAAGGTGTAATAAGCAAAATAAATCGCTCACGAAAAGGCGTTACGTGTTTTTTATTTATTTACTTAGGGGTTATTGGCTGTCGACTAGTTATACCGTTAGTCTGTCTGTCTGTCACTCCTGCTGAGGGGAGGGGAGGGGAGGGGAAGGGAAAGGAGGGGGGAGGGGAGGATGAAGAAGGGGTGAGGAGAGGGGGGTGAGGGTGAGGGGGGGAGGGGGATGAGGGAGGAGAGGAAAGGGGGTGAGGGGAGGCAACGGCAGGGCGGGGGATGAGGGAGGGGAGGGAAGGGGAGAGAAGGGGAAGGGAGAGGGGAGGTTGAAGAAGGGGTGAGGAGACGGGGTGAAGGTGAGGGGAGGGGAGGGGAGGGACGGGGAGAGGGAGAGTGTGAATAAGGGGTGAGGAGAGGGGGTGAGGGTGAGGGGAGGGCGGGGGATGAGGGAGGGAGGGAAGGGGAGGGGAGGGGAAGGGAAGGGAAGGGAAGGGAGGAAAGGGGAGGGGAGGGGAGGGAAGAGGAGGGGAGGGGAAGGGAAGGGGAGGGGGGAGGGGAAGGGAAGGGGAGGGGGTAGGGGTGATGGGGGAGGGGAGGGGTCCATGGAGGGGGTCACTAAAGCCTATGGGATACACCTTATAAAAAATCATTAGTGAGTGACTGACCGACTTGGCCGCTAACAGAGACGCGCCTAAAAATAAGTCGCTTAAAGAATGGGGTTAAGGTCCAACAGATTTTTCACCCCATTTATTTCTCTTGGATATCCGCCCCTGATGGCTCTTCCCTCCCCCCTCCCCTCCCCTCCCCTCCTCTCCCTCCCTTCCTCTCCTCTCCCTTCCCTTTCCTCCACTCCCCAACATCCCCTCCCTCCCCTTCCCTTCCCTCCCCTCCCTTCCCTTCCCTTCTCTCCCCTCCCCTTCTCTAACCTCTCCCTTCCCTTTTCCTTCCCCTCTCCT
>NC_136988.1:18569335-18576835 GCF_032717465.1 Coenobita brevimanus
CAAAAGAGAGCCAAATTCAGGTTACCGTACCGTGTGAGGAGAATGAGAGACTGACGAGGAGAGTGTATGGGAGTGAGGTGGAGGGAGAGAGGGAGGGAGAGACCGAGGATGAGGTGGACATTTGGGGTGGAGAATGGGCAGCTTGAAGGCGGAGGACAGGGTGACATGGAGGCGATTTGTTTGTGGCCACCCCGTAAAAGGATGAAGTCGTCTGAGTATAGATAGATAGATAGATAGGCAGACAGACAGACATGAAATATTTTAGGCAGACAGACAGACAGAAAAACACAAAGACAGATAGATAGATAGATGGATTAGGCAGATAGATAGATAGATGGATTAGGCAGATAGATAGATAGATGGATTAGGCAGATAGATAGATAGATGGATTAGGCAGATAGATAGATAGATGGATTAGGCAGATAGATAGATAGATGGATTAGGCAGATAGATAGATAGATGGATTAGGCAGATAGATAGATAGATGGATTAGGCAGATAGATAGATAGATGGATTAGGCAGACAGATAGATAGATGGATTAGGCAGATAGATAGATAGATGGATTAGGCAGATAGATAGATAGATAGATGGATTAGGCAGATAGAGAGATGGATTAGGCAGATAGACAGACAGATGGATTAGGCAGATAGATAGATAGATGGATTAGGCAGATAGATAGATAGATGGATTAGGCAGATAGATAGATAGATGGATTAGGCAGATAGATAGATAGATGGATTAGGCAGATAGATAGATAGATGGATTAGGCAGATAGATAGATAGACCTGTACTTGCCACAGCAACAATTCAAACACCTTTCGTCTCTCTCCCCAGTCTTTTACGTGACATCACCGAGGTTCTGCCGTGCCCTGCGCTGCTTCCTGTGAGTGAGTCCCTGTGCTGGCAACAGTGAAAGGACAGTGACAGCCGCCTATCTTCCACGGCCCACCATCCTCCTCTCGCGGGATAGGGAGGGGGGAGAGAGGAGCGTTTACATAGCGCAGGAGGGAAGGGAGGAACGTCTGTACAGGGCAGCTCCACCGCCTGTATCTGTGGCACCACGTGAAGGCGACCCCCTCCAGTGTGTAGAGGGTAGTGTAGGGGTGGTGTAGTGTAGAGGGTAGTGTAGGGTGGTGTAGTGTAGAGGGTAGTGTAGGGGTGGTGTAGTGTAGAGGGTAGTGTAGGGGTGGTGTAGTGTAGAGGGTAGTGTTGGGTGGTGTAGTGTAGAGGGTAGTGTAGGGGTGGTGTAGTGTAGAGGGTAGTGTAGGGGTGGTGTAGTGTAGAGGGTAGTGTAGGGGTGGTGTAGTGTAGAGGGTAGTGTAGGGGTGGTGTAGTGTAGGGTGGTGTAGTATGAGTGTCCAGTGTAAGGGTGACCCATGAGCAGGACTAGTGTGATGCTGGTGGTCTGCCACGTGGCTCAGGGGACACCACCAGGGAGGCAGGGCTGAGGGACCGCCTGCCGTATTCCGCGTGCACACCCGCCTCACGCCCATGGTGGTGCGGTGAGGGGCGGTGGGCGGGGTGGGCGGCATGGTGGCATGACCCAGCGGGTGTGGGCGTGGGCGGTGGTGCTGGGTGCCGTGCTGCCATGTGCCACCGCCGCTGCCAAGACCCGCGTTGTCACCACCAAGTACGGAGACGTGCAGGGGGTTATACGTCACCTGGGACACCTGCTGGGGGACGTCGAGGTGTTCCTGGGGGTGCCTTATGCCAGCCCGCCGGTAGAGGAGGGGCGCTTCACCCCCACTAACACCCCCACGCCCTGGGAGGGGGTGAGGGACGCCACCACACCGCCCCCTGTGTGCCCCCAGCTGCTGCCCCACCCAGACCAGGAACACATGCCACGCGCCAGGGCAGAGTTCCTGACGAAGGTTAGGCCCGGCCTGGCCAACCAGAGCGAAGACTGCCTGACCCTGAACATCTACACCCCCATCATGGGTTAGTACACCACCACCACCACCATCAACACCATCACCATCACCACCATCACCATCACCACCAACACCACCACTATCATCATCATCATCACCACCACTACCATCACCACCACCACCATCGCCACTATCATCATCATCACCACCACCACCACCACCACCACCACCATCATCATCATCATCATCATCACCACCACCACCACCACCACTATCATCATCACAAACACCACCACCATCATCAACCCACCACTACCACCACCACTATCATCATCATCACCACTACCACCACCATCATCATCATCATCATCATCATCATCATCATCATCATCACCACCACTACCATCACCACCACCACCACCGCCACTATCATCATCATCATCATCACCACCACCACCACCACCATCATCATCATCATCATCATCATCATCACTCTTCTCTCACCTATGCATACACTCAAAATACACTTCCTTCACTAATATTATTTTTCAAGTCAAAATACTTATCAATAAAATTTTCATTTTTGTATTTCACTCCTAAAAATGTATTGTATTCTCTCTCTCTCTCTCTCTCTCTCTCTCTCTCTCTCTCTCTCTCTCTCTCTCTCTCTCTTTCACAAATCCACACTTCTTCTTTTCTTGGTCTTTTTTCGCCCTGTCTCCTCACCTCGCTCCCTTTCCCCCCCTCTTCTCCTTCCTCCCCACACTCACACCCTCTCCCCACCCAATCTACCCACTCACACACTCTCCCCACCCAACCATACCCACCCTCCTCACCCAATCTACAAACACACACACACTCCCCACCCAATCTACCCACTCACACACCCTCCCCACCCAACCATACCCACCCTCCCCAACCAATCCCCACACTCAACACCCTCTCCAGTCTATCCACTCACACACCCTCCCCACCCAACCATACCCACCCACCCCCCACTCAATCCCCCCACTCACCCCCTCTCCCCACTAATCTCCCCACAGTCATACCCGGGTCAGAAGTCTATCCAGTCATGATATACTTTCACGGGGAGAGCTTCAGTTGGGGATCCGGCTCCCTCTACGATGGCTCCGTCCTGGCCGCCTACGGGAGGGTAGTGGTGGTCACCCTCAACTACAGGCTGGGGCCCCTGGGTGAGTATGTGGGGGGAGAGGGAGACCGAGAATGAGAGAGAGAGAGAGAGAGAGAGAGAGAGTGTGTGTGTGTGTGTGTGTGTGTGTGTGTGTGTGTGTGTGTGTGTGTGTGTGTGTGTGTGTGTGTGTGTGTGTGTGTGTGTGTGTGTGTGTGTGTGAGAGAGAGAGAGAGAGAGAGAGAGAGAGAGAGAGAGAGAGAGAGAGAGAGAGAGAGAGAGAGAGAGAGAGAGAGAGAGAGAATGTATGAGAAAATAATTATGTACTCGTATGTAATGTGTATGTGCATTTGAGAGAGAGAGAGAGAGAGAGAGAGAGAGAGAGAGAGAGAGAGAGAGAGAGAGAGAGAGAGAGAGAGATGGCACGGTAATTTTGGGACAAGTCAAAGGGGAGTGTGTGAGAGAGGATTTTTAAGAGAAAGTGAGGCAGGAATGTATGAGAAGAGTATGAAGAGAGTGGAGTGAGTGAGAGGAGGGTATGAAGAGAGTGGAGAGAGTGGAAGAGGAGAAAGAGAGCCTATGGATGGGAAGAAGAGGATGACCAAGAGGCAGGGGGTGTATGTGTGTGAGTGTGTGAGAGTGTGTGGGAAAGGGTATGTGAGAAAGAGTGTGTGAGAAAGAGTGTGTGTGAGAAAGAGTGTGTGTGAGAAAGAGTGTGTGAGAAAGAGTGTGTGTGAGAAAGAGTGTGTGTGAGAAAGAGTGTGTGAGAGTGTGTGTGAGAAAGGGTGTGTGAGAAAGAGTGTGTGAGAAAGAGTGTGTGTGAGAAAGAGTGTGTGAGAAAGTGTGTGAGAAAGAGTGTGTGAGAAAGAGTGTGTGAGAAAGAGTGTGTGTGGGAAAGAGTGTGTGAGAAAGTGTGTGTGAGAAAGAGTATGTGAGAAAGAGTGTGTGAGAAGGAGGTGTTAGGGTGATTATTGAGAGTAGCTACGCATCCTAACAAGATCTAAACACACCCACACCCACACACTCACCCACCCCACACGCACACACACTTTACAGAACCTAACAACTTTACGGTCCCCAGTCCACCCCTGTTACCACTGAGCCACCTCCCAGGGTTCCTCAACACGCACGGAGGGGGCGGCGGCGTGGTCAGCAACTTCGCCCTTCTGGACCAAATCGCCGCGTTGAACTGGGTTGCGGAGAACGTCAACCAGTTCAACGGAGATCCTGACCGAGTGACCTTATTCGGGAGAGACACCGGGGCCGCCTGCATTTCCTACCTCATGGAGAGTCCGATCGTTCCCCCTGGTGAGTAGGTCCCGGGTTCGAATTTCGTACTGGCAGTCATTTAAGTGCCACACCCTAAATTTAAGCATCACACCCTAAATTTAAGGTCAAGGGTTCGATTTTCGTACTGGCAGTCATTTAAGTGGCACACCCTAAATTTAAGCATCACACCCTAAATTTAAGGTCCTGGGTTCGATTTTCGTACTGGAAGTCATTTAAGTACCGCACCATAAATTCAAGCATCACACCCTAAAT
Organism: Coenobita brevimanus; assembly: GCF_032717465.1. Lineage (NCBI taxonomy): Eukaryota > Metazoa > Arthropoda > Malacostraca > Decapoda > Coenobitidae > Coenobita > Coenobita brevimanus. The sequence goes on from NC_136988.1 coordinate 18,573,879, forward strand.
TTAAGGTCCTGGGTTCGATTTTCGTACTGGAAGTCATTTAAGTACCTCACCCTAAATTTAAGTACCGGTACCACACCCTAAATTTAAGTACCACACCCTAAATTTAAGTACACCCTAATTTTAAGCACCACACCCTAAATTTAAGTACCACAGCCTAAATTTAAGTACATCCTAAACTGAAGCACCATCCCTAAAAATCTAACCTGGTCTAATTTAAGGTCCTGGGTTCGATTTCGTACTGGCAGTCATTTACGTACCTCTCCTAAATTTTCTCCACCAAACTGACCACTTTATGAGATTAACTCTATCCTGTCCTCACCCTAATGACCTCACCTGGCCTAATCGATCCCCTAACACCCTCACCTAGCCTCCTTAACCCAGCCTAATCCCAGCACTTGTATTCCTTGCTGATGCTGGGTTCAGTACTTCGCTCTGCAGTCATTTAAGAACATATTCATTGCTCATACTTAAAACAATTTCTGCTCTCTCTCTTTCTCTCTCTCTCTGGCCCTATCTATAATTATGTCTGTCTGTCTGTCTCTCTTTCTCTGTCTGTCTCTGTCTCTCTCTGTCTGTCTTTCTCTCTCTCTCTCTCTCTCTCTCTTTGTCTGTCTCTCTTTCTCTGTCTGTCTCTGTCTCTCTCTCTCTCTCTCTCTCTCTCTCTCTTTGTCTGTTTGTCTGTCTGTCTTTGTCTGTCTGTCTGTCTCTCTCTCTCTCTCTTTGTCTTTGTCTTTCTGTCTCTCTCTGTCTGTCTGTCTGTCTGTCTCTCCATCTCTCTGGGCTTATCATTCATTTCCTGTCTGCCTGTCTGTCTCTCCCCCCCCCCTCTCTCTTTCCCTCCCTCAATTACATTTGTGAAATCTTAACACACAAAGAATCCAAATCTGTCCCTGTCACCTTCCCAATTACATTTTTCTTTATTTTATCTGTAAAAAAAAAAACACACACACACAAATAAATCTATGCTGACGAAATGGTAAATTGTGAATATAGTTACCTTCAAAACAGTGGCTCTACATCCTTTCCACAGCACTTCTTCGTGATTAGCGCCTTGCATTCGTGTTAGCCTAGTCTCTCTCTCTCTCTCTCTCTCTCTCTCTCTCTCTCTCTCGCTAAGGTGGAGAAGTGTCAATTTCAAGGCAAGTTACAGTGAAGGGAGTACATGCATCTTTGTATCATGTCTATTGCCTGGTTATACACACGTCCCTCAACTCCCTCCCCATCCCCCGAAAGGACGATGGTGGACTGCAGGAGGAGGTGGACTTGAGGGACTACTACTACTACTACTACTACTGCTATTGTTATTATTAGTTATTATTATTATTGTTATTATTATATTATTATTATTATTGTTCTAAACATCATTACTATTACTACTACTACTACTATTACTTTTACTAACACCATAACTACTACTATTACCACCACTACTACTACCATTACTACCACTATCCCACCCTCCTACCCACGCACAGGTCTGTTCGAGCGTGTGGTCTTGCTGTCTGGTTGGTCAGGGTGTCCTTGGTCTAGCGTGGCTGCCCCTCTCAGCATGACGCTACGCCTTGCCCTGGCCGCGAGGTGCCCCGTGCCTGATACGCCTGACACCATGCACCCTGATACCGTGTCCTGCCTACGAGCGGCGCCCCTGGACACCCTCATGCAGGCGGCGAGGCAGGTGGAGCCCCCGAGTTTCATGCCGGCGTGGGGGCCTAGCGAAGATGGGGTGGTGGTGGCGGCAGCGCAGCGGGCACCCACGCTCAGCCGTATGCGCGCGCAGGTTGGTGTTGCCATTATTATTATTATTATTATTATTATCATTATTACTATTATTATTACTATTATTATTATTATTATTATTATTATTACAGGTTATTATTATTACCTTCCATCTGGTGCATTCTAATTCTCCATCTAGCGCATTCTAACCCTCCATTTGTGCAGTCTATCTCTTGCGCATTCTCTCTTGCGCATTTTAATTCTCTTGCTCATTCTAACTCTTGCACATTCTCTCTTACACATTCTCTCTTGCTCATTCTAACTCTTGCACATTCTAACTCCCTTGCACATTCTAACTCTCTTGTGCATTCTAACTCTGCCTCATGCTCCTCGTCAGGTGATGCTGGGGTTCACACCGTGGGAGGCGTGGGCGTGGCTGGGTGAACGCCTGCTGAGCCAGGGCGTGAACGAGGCCACCTTTGAGCGAGTGGCCAGGACGTGGGTCAGGAACACGCGTCAGCACCACCTGCGGGAGGTGCTGGCGGCGGCGATGCAGGAGTACACGGACTGGACGGCGGTGACCCCTGACCCAGCCATGCAGCGTGACCTCCTCCTGCACCTGCTGGGGGACTCGGGTGTGGTGGCGCCCCTACACCAGGCAGCGGACGCCCTGGCCACACACACCAGCGTCTTCCTGTTCCTGTGTGACCTCGCCCTCCCGCACAAGGTAAGGTCATGGTGTTCCTTCCACAGCCTTGAGGTCAACTGCTCTGTAGCCTTGAGGTCAACTACTTCCATAGCCTTGAGGTCAATGCTTCTGTAGCCTTGAGGTCAACTGCTTATGTCTCACTCTTGAAATGAACAGATCTTGAATTTGGCTCTCTGAATGGATCTTGAATTTGGCTCTCTGAATGGATCTTGAATTTGGCTCTCTGAATGGATCTTATATTTGGCTCTTTGGGTCTTAAATTTGGCTCTGTGAATGAATCTTAAATTTGGCTCTTTGAACGGATCTTGAATTTGGCTCTTTGAACGGATCTTGAATTTGGCTCTCTGTTATCTTGTTTTTGTTTTTTCTTGGAGGGAATAATTTCCAGGTTCCTGGCCTTGGGTTCCTTCTTCCTTGCAAAAAAAACAAAAAAAATCCCAACTCTACATAAAAAGACCAAGTTTAGCCTTTCAGCCCTGGGTTCTTCCTTTTTTCAACAATACACTCCTGCACCCCCGCATATCCCTACCCT
>NC_136988.1:18586835-18594335 GCF_032717465.1 Coenobita brevimanus
TTTGGAAGCTTCCGGTGTTGCTGTTTTCTGATGATACAGTATTGTTGAGTGAAGATGAATGGGAGTTGCAAGGTTTGGTGAATGAATTTTGGACAGTGTGTAGCAGGAGGAAGCTGAAAGTTAATGTAAACAAAAGTAAAGTTATGGTATTCGAGAGGAATGAAGTCACAGAGTCTGCAGTGAGGTTGGATGGTGAGGATATTGAGAATGTGAGTGCATTCAAGTACTTGGGTAGTGTGATGAGGAAGGATGGAACTTTGGGGGATGAAGTGCGTGAAAGGGTACAGCAGGGAAGGAAGGTTGTTGGTTCACTGAAAGCAGTGATGAGAAATAGGGAGGTGAGTATGGAAGTTAAGAAGTCACTGCATGATGGTATTGTGATCCCTACCCTGACGTATGGAAGCGAGGCGTGGACCTTGCAAGAGGGGAACAAGTCAAGAGTGAGAGCAGTGGAAATGAGTTACTTGAGAGGAGCATGTGGAGTGATGTGGAGGGACAAGTTGACGAATGAAGAAGTGAAGGAACGCTGTGGGGTGGATGTGGATGTGGTTGAGAAGATTAGGAGAAATACACTGAGGTGGTTTGGACATGTGGAGAGAATGGAGAATGAAAGACTGACTAAGAGGGTGTATGTAGGTGAGCTGGAGGGAGGGAGAGGGAGAGGTAGACCGAGGATGAGGTGGAGGGATGGAGTTGAGAGGTATATGAGGGAGGGGGGGGTGAGTTGGGGGGAGGGTAGTCAAATGGTGGGTGACAGAGCGACTTGGAGGCGTTTTGTCTGCGGCCACCCTTTGCGGGATTAGGGCGTCGGGCTATAGATAGGTAGATTATTATGTTTCTTGTACAGCACCTCCAACACTACTACCACTACTACTGTACACCTACTACTACTACTACTACTACAAATACTCATTCATTTATCATCATCCTTACAAATCCACTCATTCCCTCATCATTCTGTTTATCCATTCGTCACTTTCACTCATCAATCCACTCCATCACTGTCATCCATCCATTCGTCACTTTCACTACCAATCCACTCCATCCCTCTTGTCACCGTCGTATTCGTCCATTCGTCACCTTCACTCACCAATTCACTCATTTTCACTTATTCGTCTATTCGTCACTTTCACCATCAATCCACTCCATCACTTTCGTCATCACCCATTCGTCACTTTCACCAATTCACTCATTTTCACTCATCTTGTTCGTGCATTCGTCACTTTCACCATCAATCCACGCCATCACTTTCATCCATCCACTCGTCTCTTTTTCCATCAATCCACTCCATCATTTTCGTCACTTTATCAATCCACTCTATCACTTTCATTCATCCATTCGTCACTTTCACCATCAACCCGCGCAACCCGTTTCGTCATCATCCTATTCGTTTATTCGCCATTTTCACTCACCAATTCACTCATTTTCACTCATTCGTCACTTTCACCATCAATCCACTTCATCCCTTTCGTCATCACCCATTCGTCACTTTCACCAGTTCACTCATTTTCACTCATTCGTGCATTCATCACTGTCACCATCAATCCACTCCATCCCTTTCGTCATCACCCATTCGTCACTTTCACCAGTTCACTCATTTTCACTCATCTTATTCGTGCATTCGTCACTGTCACCATCAATCCACTCCATCCCTTTCGTCATCACCCATTCGTCACTTTCACCAGTTCACTCATTTTCACTCATCTTATTCGTGCATTCGTCACTGTCACCATCAATCCACTCCATCCCTTTCGTCATCACCCAGTTCGTGCATTCGTCCCCACTAACCCTCTCTCTCGTGCTCAGGTCGCCTAAGATGCTGCACGTGCAATGGGCGGGCAAAGGCAGCTCCTACTCCTTCCCCAGGTACGTGGCTTAATTACCTGTTGCTCACCTGGCACGGCACTGTTATTAATCCTATACAAAAAGAACAGGAGTGAACAAACAGGAGTGAACAAACAGGGGTAAACAGGGGTAAACAAACAGGGGTAAACAAACAACAGGGGTAAACAAACAAACAGGGGTAAACAAACAACAGGAGTAAACAAACAGGAGTGAACAAACAGGGATAAACAAACACACAGGAGTAAACAAACAAGGGTAAACAAACAGGAGTAAACAAACAACAGGAGTAAACAAACAAACAGGAGTAAACAAAGACCACGAGTAAACAATCAAAGGAGTAAACACACAAACAGGAGTAAAAACAAACAAACAAAGGAGTAAACAAAGAACAGGAGTAAACAGGAGTAAACAAAGAAACAGGAGTATACAAAGAAACAACAGGAGTAAACAAAGAGGACTAAGCAATGAACAAGTAAAAAACAGTAAAAAAAATGTCAAAACAAGATTATAAGCAAAATAAGAAAAATCACATCAACAAGGTAAGGGCATTCAGAGAGCGCATACCCCCGCCAACGCCTATATATACCACACAACTCATATCACCACCAAAGTGTCACCAACTCTTCCTTGTCCCATGACCCACATATCCACAAAATCTCAATGAAATCCATTCATAACTTTCTGAGATATTTTGCGCACAGACAGACAAACACACAAACAGAAACAAACAGTGGTGAATACAAAACCTCCTCCAGCTTCGTTGGTGGAGGTAATAAAAAAAACACGGAGTAGAAATATGAAAAATAAAAACGAGAGAGAACAACAAACATTAAAACAAAACAAAAAAGAAAAATAATATAAAAAATAATCAGAAGCAAAAAAACACGTTAATATATATATATATTTGAGGAGGCGTGGGGGGGGGGTTTGAGATCGAAGTACACTCGTCATTATATTCCATCTACAAACCCCCACGACTACTACTGCTACTACTACTACTACTACTACTACTACTACTACTACCACTACCACTACTACTACAAACAGCACAGCAAAAACGACCCTCTTACAACCCCTCCTCCCACTACAACCGCTGATCCTACAAACAATAACAGTAACAGTAATCGTAACCATAACTACAGGTCAGCGGGGAGATCAGGCAGTGCAGCCGCCTTCGCCAACAGGGAGACGTCCTTCTGTGTGGCCCCGTCTTCGCTACAGCAGATGGAGGGACGGTGTAGGGCCCCCTCTGTGCCTACGATCGGTGAGTAGCGATGAGAGTTCGCATCAAGTTCCGTTTCTTCTGGACTGGCTTCGTTTCGCTGCTTCATTTGGAGCTGGGTTTGCTTTGCTTTAGTTCGGTTCGGCTCGGTTCAGTTCGGTTTTGTTTTGTTTTGTTTGGTTCGGTTCGGTTCGGTTTTGTTTTGCTTTGCTTTGTTTGGTTCGGTTCGGTTCGGTTTGGTCTTGTTTCGTTTCGTTTCATTCAGTTTTATTTCAAGACTTCCCCTCAGCCCCATTTGTTTCTTCGTTTGATTAAAACAAGTCAAATGCCTATCAACGGTACGTGGATAAATAAAATAATCAGTTCTTCCTAAATCTCAATCGTCCCAAATCTGAACGAACACAAAGCGGAAAATTCGAGCCATCTGAAACACACACTAGTAGAGAGTGGGTTTTTTTTTCCACTGTACTTCGTCTGTCGTGAATTTTTCTTCAGAGGGAACTGGGAAGGTGATTAGTTCTCCGACTGTACAACCCGCCACTGTCAATGTTACATCCAGATCCCTAATTTTTATTACTGGTTGAAAAAGGACGAAGGGGTGTCTAAAGATCTCAGAGCCCCGAGAGTCGAACCCGGGTCTTCTTACTTGCGTGCTAGATGTGCTAACCAACTTAGCACCGTCTCTCTCTCTCTCTCTCTCTCTCTCTCTCAGCAGGAAATAACTATACATACTTCCATTCACCCGTTTACATACGAAAGGACCTTCCGCTTCCTTATTCTGCTATTCCACAGTCAGCGTTTCCCCCCCACACGCCTCTCCCCCATCCCCCTGACCCACACCCCTCTCCCCTGGACCTCACGCCCCTCTCCCCATTCCCCATGACCCCACACCCCTCTCCCCCTGATCCCACACCCTTCTCCCCCATCCCCCTGACCCCACATCCCTCTCCCCCATCCCCCATGACCCCACACCCCTCTCCCCCTGATCCCACACCCTTCTCCCCCATCCCCCATGACCCAACACCCCTCTCCCCTGGACCTCACACCCCTCTCCCCCTGACCTCACACCCCTCTTCCTCATTCCCCTGACCCCACACCCCTCTCCTTCCTCCCCCTGACCGCACATGCCTCTCCTCCACCCCCCTGACCCCACACCCCTCTCCCCCTGATCCCACACCCTTCTCCCGCATCCCCCTGACCCCACACCCCTCTCCCCCATCCCCCTGATCCCACACGCCTCTCCCCCACCCCTCCTGACCGCGTCCCAGCCAAATTAGCAATCTCAAGACCCACATCTGGTGCTGAACGAAGGAGGGACCGCCGTTTGGAGCAAGATTTTACCTTTCCCGGTGTTACGGTAAATGTCCACGCTTACACGAGAGAGAGAGAGAGAGAGAGAGAGAGAGAGAGAGAGAGAGAGAGAGAGAGAGAGAGAGAGAGAGAGAGAGGAAACAAAATATATTCAGTAATCCTGCGTTAAGTGAGGACAGGACAGGAAGGGTTTAGGATGTGTCAAACTTAAGATGAATTTAAGATGTAAATTAAGATGAAGTGTATATAAAGTAATTTTACGTGAAGAGAATAATCAAAGCAATCCTGATCAAATTAACCTAATCTAACTCAAGCCAACCTAACTCGACCTAATCTAACCCAATCTAACCCCTTCTAACCCAACCAAACAGAACCTAACCCAACTCACCCAGGCCAAGCGAAATCAACCTAGCCTATCCAATCCTAACCCAGCCTCGCCTAAGAGAATAACCTAAATCAGTCTAATCTAGATAAACCCAATCTAACCAAGCCAGGTATAAATTAACCTAACCCAATCTAATCTAACCAAATCCAACCCAACCCAATCTAACCAAACCTAACTCAAACTAACCCAATCCAACCCAACCCAACCCAATCAAACCAAATCCAACCCAACCCAACCCAACCCAATCAAACCAAATCCAACCCAACCCAGTCGAACCCAACCCAATCTAACTCAGTCTAACCCAATCTAACCCAACCTCACCTTTCTCAACAGATCAACAAACAACGCTTGACAAGGCAACGCTGCTACGCCCTTGGTCAATACCCTGTGACCCGCCCGCCGTACCTGAGACCAGCGTGGGCGGAGACGGGCGGCCGAACGGGTGGGCGGGGTTCGTGAAAGACGTGCCTGGCTTGGGGGAGGTGCCTGGCTTGCGGGAGGTGCCTGGCTTGCGGGAGGTGCCTGGCTTTGACGTGCCTGAACCGCCCCCGCCCCCCAAGTCGTCCACGCTGATGAGGAAGGAGAAGAAGGTGACGATAAGGATGGATCAGGCGGGGCAGAGGTTGTGATGATGGATGGGAGGTGACTGATACCTGGCTTCTTCCTCTACTTTTCTTATTTCCTTCTTATTTCCCTCTAATTTCCTCCTTATTTCCTTTTATCTCCCCATCTCATTCTCGGTCCGCCTCTCCATCTCGCCCCCTACGACTATGAAAACGTTCGGACGGTGTAAGAAACGTTTCCTTCACAACGTTTGTACCACATTGACCTAAACGTTCCCAAAGAAAACGATGAGGCGGAGAAAGTGGCTAAAGCAAATGAGAAAGTGTAAAGACAGCCCTAAAGTGGCAAGGCGTGGCACGAAACTAAGTGGACATGGACGTGAACCAGTGACATAAGAAGTGTACTGAACGAAAATAAGTGGCGCAAAGGTGTACTGAGTGAAATTAAGTGGTAAAAAAGTGTACTGAGCGAAAGTAAGTGGTAAAAAAGTGTACTGAGTGAAATTAAGTGGCAATGATGAGTACTGAATATAATTAAGTGGAAAAAAGTGAGCGACAGTAAGTGGTAAAAAAGTGTACCGAGCGAAATTAAGTGGTAAAAAGTGTACTGAGCGAAATTAAGTTGTAAAAAGTGTACTGAGCGAAAATAAGTGGTAAAAAGTGTACTGAGTGCAATATAAGTGGTAGAAAGTGTACTGACTACAATTAAGTGGAAAAAAGTGAGTGATGTTAAGTGGTAGAAATGTGTACTGAGTGAAATCAAGTGGCAAAATGTGTACTAAGCGAAAGTAAGTGGTAAAAGTGTACAGAGGTAAATTAAGTGGCAAAGTGTCGTGGGTGAAATTAAGTGACAAGTGTACTGAGTGCAACTAAGTGGCAAAAAGTGTACTGGGCGAAAGTGTTAAAAAAGTGTACTGAATGAAACTAAGTGGCAAAAAGTGTTCTGAACGAAAGTAAGTGGCTTAAAAGTGTACTGAGCGAAAGTAAGTGGTAAAAAGTGTACTGAGTGAAATTAAGTGGTAAAAAAAAGTGTACTGAGTGAAATTAAGTGGTAAAAAGTGTACTGAGTGAAATTAAGTGGCAAAAAGTGTACTGAGCGAAAATGTTAAAAAAGTGTACTGAGTGAAACTAAGTGGCAAAAAGTGTACTGAGTGAAAATAAGTGGTAAAGAAGTGTACTGACTATAATTAAGTGGGAAAAAGTGAGTGAAGTTAAGTGGCTGAAATGTGTACTGAGCGAAAGTAAGTGGTAGGAATGAGTACTGAATGAACCTAAGTGGCAAAAACTGTACGGTACTGAGCGAAATCAAATGGTCAAAACGTGTACCGGGACTGAGTGATATTAAGTGGCAAAGTGTACTGAGTGATATTAAGTGGCAAAGTGTACTGAGTGATATTAAGTGGTAAAAAAGTGTACTGAGCGAAATATAGTGGGCAAAGGTGAGTGAGTTAAGTGGTAGAAGAGTGTACTGGGCGAAAGTAAGTGGTAAAAAAGTGTAGAGTGAAATTAAGTGGTAAAAAAGTGTAGAGTGAAATTAAGTGGTAAAATATGTACTGAATGAAATTAAGTGGCAAAGTGTACTGAGTGATATTAAGCGGTAAAAAAGTGTACTGAGCGAAACAGAGTGGGCAAAGTGTATTAAAAATAATTAAGTGGCAGAAAGTGTACAGAGCGAAAGTAAGTGGTAAAAAAAGTGCACAGGATGAAATTAAGTGGGCGAAAAAATGTACTGAGGTAAATTAAGTGCCAATAAAGTGTACTAAGTGAAATAAAGTTACAATAAAGTGTACTGAGCGAATTAAGTGGCAAAAAAGTGTACTGAGCGAATTTAAGTGGCAATAAAGTGTACTAAGTGAAATAAAATGGCGAAAAAGTGTACATGATGAAATGAAGTAGAGAAAAAAGTGTATAAAAGGAAACTTAAGTGACCAAAAAAGTGTACTGAGTGAAATATAAGTGCCAATAAAGTGTACTGAGTTAAATTATGTGGCAAAGAAGTGTACAGGATGAAATAAAGTACCAATAAAGTGAATTAAGTGAAATTAAGTGGCAAAAAAGTGTACTAAACGAATTTAAGTGGCAATAAAGTGTACTGAGCGAATTTAAGTGCCAATAAAAGTGTACTAAGTGAAATATAAGTGCCAATAAAGTGCACTGAGTTAAATTAAGTGGCA
>NC_136988.1:18599335-18609335 GCF_032717465.1 Coenobita brevimanus
TTACTTTCGACCTGTGATGGGCTGTGGATCACTGAGGGTCCATGTTAGTCAAGTGACCACCATCGGGATTTTTTTAATGTACCAGGGGTCACTGCTTCAGGATGAAACTTGTGTACTTGTCCCATATGGGAGAGTTCCCTGTCTCAGTGGAGTGAACGGAGCTAGGGCCTGATTGACTGCTGCCTACCTTAAAAGCGCCAGGCAAGGCTACCGCACCACCCCTAAACATCCACACTGTGCAGTCCCCTCGTGTCTACAGGACACCCCGTAAACTTAACATAGCGTCACGTCACGTCATTATACGTTTTTCGATTTACCCAAAGCAAATGAGGTAATATACAGTAAGCACAGATTAGGATCTGCACAGATAACCCTGAGTTAACGGTCACTACTTTTACTTTCGACCTATGATGGGCTGTGGATCACTGAGGGTCAAGTGACCACCATCGGGATTTTTTTAATGTACCAGGGGTCACTGCTTCAGGATGAAACTTGTGTACTTGTCCCACATGGGAGAGTTCCTTGTCTCAGTGGAGCAAACGGAGCTAGGGCCTGATTGACTGCTGCCTACCTTAAAAGCGCCAGGCAAGGCTGCTGCACCACCCCTAAACATCCACACTGTGCAGTGTGTAGCTTCCACGTTATGTCCACAGACTTCCCATTAACTCAATGTAACCGGTTTATAATGTCATGCCGTAACTATTATTTTATTTGTTTACTTTCTCTTTCAGGTTACTCAATCGGGTAGCTTATAGATAAAGTATTATAGAATGTGACTTTTCCTTTCCAGTGTTTCCTATAAAATTTCCATGTCAGTTTTTCCAGGCTGCATGGTGGTTTTTCTCACTTTTTCCTGGAGGGTTTGGTGGTGGGGGGAGCCTTCTTGCTTTACTATCCTTATCCTTCAACATGTAGAGTTAGATCTTGTAGTCATAGTCTTGCTTTACTATCCTTTCCTTCAACATGTAGAGTTAGATCTTGTAGTCATAGTCTTGCTTTACTATCCTTATCCTTCAGCATGTAGAGTTAGATCTTGTAGTCATAGTCTTGCTTTACTATCCTTATCCTTCAGCATGTAGAGTTAGATCTTGTAGTCATAGTCTTGCTTTACTATCCTTATCCTTCAGCATGTAGAGTTAGAGCTTGTAGTCATAGTCTTGCTTTACTATCCTTATCCTTCAGCATGTAGAGTTAGATCTTGTAGTCATAGTCTTGCTTTACTATCCTTATCCTTCAACATATAGAGTTAGATCTTGTACGAGTAGTCATAGTTTTCTCTAACAAGCAGCCTCGAAAGGACCATAAGGTCTGTTGCTGTTTGCTTTCCTGTGTAATCCTATGTAATCCTCCTCCTCCTCCTCCTCTTCCTTCTTCCATTCTTCTTCTCACCATACCTGCCTTGCTCCCACATATTTCCACATATACATATTTCATTCCCAAAAGTTTTCGCCCTACGTTCTATAAATTATAGACCATAATCTGAGGATGGAGAGTGAGAGACTGACGAGGAGAGTGTATGTGAGTGAGGTGGAGGGGGGAAGAGGGAGGGGGAGGCCAAGGATGAGATGGAGTGGATAAGTGTATGATAGGAAGCGTTAGGAGAAACACATGAGGTGGTTTGGCCATGTGGAGAGGATGGAGAGTGAGAGACTGACGAGGAGAGTGTGAGTGAGGTGGAGGGGGGGAGAAGGGGGGGGGAGGCCAAGGATGAGATGGAGGGATGGAATGGAGAGGTATATGAGAGAGGGGGGTGTGAACTGGGAGCAGGGCAGTGAAATGGAGGGGGACAGGGCGACATGGAGGCGATTTGTTTGTGGCCACCCCTTACGGGATTAAGGCGTCTGGCAATAGATAGATAGAATTTGACTACTAACCCCGTGGTAAAATAATAATTAGTGAAATGCGGTGAAGTTTGGGTTAATTAAGGTGGGTCATTTAGAGTAATTACCCAAACTCGATCAACCAACCACCTCATCAGTCATAATTGCATAGGCTGGTAATTATCTATCTGTTTATCTATCTGTGAGAGAGAGAGAGAGAGAGAGAGAGAGAGAGAGAGAGAGAGAGAGAGAGAGAGAGAGAGAGAGAGAGAGAGAGAGAGAGAAAGTGTGTGTGTGTGTGTGTGTGAAAAACTGCATGACAATAAGCTTTAGCCTTGTTACGAAGCGGGAATGAGTCTCCTTGGTTACTAGTCAAATCCACCCTCCAATCTGACAACACCTGGCCATCACCTGAGCTAGAAGGGGTTAGGAATGAGTCTCCTTGGTTACTAGTCAAATCCACCCTCCAATCTGACTACACCTGGCCATCACCTGAGCTAGAAGGGGTTAGGAATGAGTCTCCTTGGTTACTAGTCAAATTCACCCACCAATCTGACTACACCTGGCCATCAACGGAGCCGAAAGGAAATAAAAGAAACTAGATATATTGACACTGTAGAGAGATAAACAGGAAATTTGAGGTTAACAATGCGACAGTATACTCCCTTCACTCTAGCTTGGCCCAAAATTGCCATCTCTCCATCTTGAATGCTGAGTTGTAAGAGGAGATTAACAACAGAATATGATGCTAGTCACGGAGAAGTGCTATGGGAAGGATGTATTGTAGAGCCGTAGTATTGTCCTGCCACTGAGCTACGTGAAATAAGCTGCAAAAGGACAAGATGCTAGTCACGAAGAAGTGCTATGGGAAGGATATAGAGCCGTAGTATTGTCTTTTTCTGCCACTGAGCTACGTGAAATAAGCCGCAAAAGGACAAGATGCTAGTCACGAAGAAGTGCTACGGGAAGGATGTAGAGCCGTAGTATTGTCTTTTTCTGCCACTGAGCTACGTGAAATAAGCTGCAAAAGGACAAGATGCTAGTCACGAAGAAGTGCTACGGGAAGGATGTAGAGCCGTAGTATTGTCTTTTTCTGCCACTGAGCTACGTGAAATAAGCTGCAAAAGGACAAGATGCTAGTCACGAAGAAGTGCTACGGGAAGGATGTAGAGCCGTAGTATTGTCTTTTTCTGCCACTGAGCTACGTGAAATAAGCTGCAAAAGGACGAAAATCTGGGCCAAGTTAAGGTGAAAGGAGTATGGCATCCTAACACCTCTTCCTTTGCGATTTATTTCTGGATATGGCTGGTTAATATCCTTCAGTACTACCGTATATTTATGCAGAGTATGACGATATTGGAAGGATTTATGTAACAAGAAAGTGGACAATGAGGTGTAATAAACAAAATAAATCGCTCACGAAAAGGTGTTAGGGAGCTTCCTCAACTGACGAGAATTCGGGTCTATATTTGCCACTTTTTTTTTTCTAGTTGAAGTGAGTGAGAAGAAAGTGGACAAAGAGGTATAAGAAAATAAATCGCTTCGGAAGAGGTGTTAGGGAGCTGAAATTTGGTCTCGATATGACCTCTGACCTTGAACCATGGCCTATGACCCTTGACCTATGTACACCGGAATCGAATCACGCACACACACACACACACACACACACACACACACACGATGTACGTGCTTATTTCAATCCTAGTCGTGTAATCTTGGGCGACTCCTGTGATTCGCAAATTTTACCTGGAGTTCGCAAATTTTCCCTGGGGTTCGCAAAAATTTTCTGGGGTTCGCAAAGTTTTCCTGGGGTTTACAAAGTTTTCCTGAGGTTCGCAATTTTTCCTGGGGTTTGCATATTTTTCCTGGGGTTCATAATCTTTTCCAGAGATCGCAATTTTTTCCCTGAGGTTCGTATATTTTTTATGGAGTTCGCAAAAACTTCCTGGGGTTCGCAAATTTTTCATACGGTTCGCTTCCTTCTTTTGGGGCTCGCAAACTAACGTGTGCGCACCTGGCAGGGTATGCAATGCAGGTGTGTTAGGGAAGGTGTTGATGTTAGGAATTCAGTTACAACAACAACAGTAACTACTACCACTTCCCCGGGGGACCGAAGCCACTCCCAGGTTCTCGAGCCCCGTGAGGGCCCGGGGGGTTTGCGGTGGTTTGGCCCCCATGCTGTCCTCCTTCTCTGCTTCGACAGCCTCTGGGGGGTAGATCCACGGCGAAGACGCCACCGCTCCTGACATCCACCCTTCTGAATCCTATTTCCCTTGTGAGGACAGGGTCCACCTGGCCAGGCTGAGATGTGGGCACCATCCAGCCCTCTTAATTTACCAGAAGAGGCTGGATGACTCTGTCGCTGATGCCTGTCCAGGATGCAACACAGCACCCCATACTATTAAGCACATTATGCAAGACTGCATTGCACACAATCTGCAACACAGCACCCCATACTATTAAGCACATTATGCAAGACTGCATTGCACACAATCTGCAACACAGCACCCCATACTATTAAGCACATTATGCAAGACTGCATTGCACACAATCTGCAACACAGCACCCCATACTATTAAGCACATTATGCAAGACTGCACTGCACACAATCTGCAACACAGCACCCCATACTATTAAGCACATTATGCAAGACTGCATTGCACACAATCTGCAACACAGCACCCCATACTATTAAGCACATTATGCAAGACTGCATTGCACACAATCTGCAACACAGCACCCCATACTATTAAGCACATTATGCAAGACTGCATTGCACACAGTCACCTACGCCAACAACACAACATACACTCTTTGAGAGCTCTGTGGGAAAGCCTGGTCTCGGCCGTGGCCTTCCTTAGGGACTCGGGGCTGTTCGGCCAGACTGCCTAGGGAACAACTACTACTACTACTACTACTACTACTACTACTACTACTACTACTACTACTACTACTACCACCACCACCACCACCACCACCACTCCAACAACAACAACAACAACAGCTACTACTACTACTACTACAACTACTACTTGTACACAACGTCTTCCAGGGAGGCAGCTGAAGGGTTAAGAGGATTAATACCATCGATCAGAGGACGCATCTCTCTCTCTCTCTCTCTCTCTCTCTCTCTCTCTCTCTCTCTCTCTCCGTACTTCACCAGCATGGAAAGGGGTTAATTTTGGCTGTCACTCTCCCTCCAAGAAAGTTCGGTTCTGCAGTGGATCCTATCAGCATTGACACAGACACAAGTAGCTAAATGGACTCAGTTATAGTAGTAGTAGTAGTAGTGGTAGTGGTAGTAGTAGTGGTAGTGGTAGTAGTAGTGGTAGTAGTAGTAGTAGTGGTAGTAGTAGTAGTAGTGGTAGTAGCAGTAGTAGTAATAGTGGTAGTAGTAGTGGTGGTGGTGGTGGTGGTGGTGGTTTGTAATAGTAGTAGTAGTAGTAGTAACAGTAGTAGTAGTGGTGGTGGTAGTGGTTGTTGTGGTCTGCAATAGTAGTAGTAGTAGCAGTAGTAGTAGTAGTAGTAGTAGCCCACTTTAATATTACGGCTCTACACCCTTTCCACAGCACTTCTTCGTGACTAGCATCATATCCGGGTCTTAATCACCTATTGCAGGTCAAAGATACGCACATGTCAATTTTAGACCAAGTTTAAGCGAAGAGAGTATAGGGGAGTGAGACTGACAAGGAGAGTTATATGCAAAAACATTACATCAAAAGAACTGGAGGTCATAGGCGGAGGGAAAAGAAGAGGTGATTACTGCATGTATAAAAGAAACAGTATGAATTTTTTACATTAAAGTTAAATAAGAGGTGAGAGTGTGTTGTCTGACGGGTGCTGCGTGCCTGCCGTCATGGGGGAGGATGTAAATAGAGTCAAAGGGAGTAGCAGGGTGTGTGTGTGTGTGTGTGTGTGTGTGTGTGTGTGTGTGTGTGTGTGTGTGTGAGAGAGAGAGAGAGAGAGAGAGAGAGAGAGAGACATAACTATTCCCTCACTTTAACGTGCAACACATTTTCAGTCACGCACCTCCTCTCACTTCTCGTCAAAAAAATATATATATAATGTTTCTGTACTTCTTTTGAGTCGAGGATTTTGCCTTGCCCACTCACTCACTTTCTCACTCTCTCACTTTCTTTAATGCCTTCTCTGTCTGTCTGTCTCTACCTAAATACCGGAACGTATTAATCTATGTATCTGTCAGCCTCTCTCTCTCTCTCTCTCTCTCTCTCTCTCTCTCTCTTTAATTTTCTTTCTCTGTGTCAGGCCTTCTGTGATGCTTTTGTCTCTCTTTCAGCCTAACTACCTACTTTCTTAACTCTCTCTCTCTCTCTCTCTCTCTCTCTCTCTCTCTCTCTCTCTCTCTCTCTCACACACACACACTCACATACACACACACACACACAAAGCCGTCCCCGTAACACACAAGAAACCGTCCGCCAGGTGTGAGAGAGAGAGAGAGAGAGAGAGAGAGAGAGAGAGAGAGAGAGAGAGAGAGAGAGAGAGAGAGAGAGAGAGTAAATATGTACAGGCCAGATTGCAGAAGAGAGTGAGTGACCTAGAGAGTTGCATATAAGTGGATTGCAAGGATCAATATTGCAAAGAATGTTATTGCTCTCTCTCTCTCTCTCTCTCTCTCTCTCTCTCTCTCGAAAATGGATCTCTTAATATACTATTTTATTTTCTTATATATATATGTATTTTTGACTTTGAGAGGCATGTCTAAAATTGAAAAAAAAAAAATGATTCAGTAAAAAGACGATGATGAGAACAACAACAACATCAATAACAATGACAATAACATCATCATCAGCATCAATAAAATCATCAATAACATCAATAGTATCAAAAATAACGACATCAATAACATACCTAATCTGCAATGACTTCCTTTGTCTGAAAAAAAAAAGAAAATCAAAAATAGATTATATATAGATATTTTGATGGGATTTTGATTTTTACCTGTGACTATTAATTTGCAGGTGTGTGTGTGTGTGTGTGTGTGTGTGTGTGTGTGTGTGTGTGTGTGTGTGTGTGTGTGTGTGTGTGTGTGTGTGGTGATGGGTGAGAGGGTATGGTGTGGTGGTGTGTGGTGATGGGTGAGGGGGTATGGTGTGTGTGTGTGTGTGTGTGTGTGGTGATGGGTGAGGGGATATGGTGTGTGTGTGTGTGTGTGTGTGTGTGTGTGTGTGTGTGTGTGTGTGTGTGTGTGTGTGTGTGTGTGTGTGTGTGTGTGTGTGTGTGTGTGTGTGTGTGAGAGAGAGAGAGAGAGAGAGAATGTGTTGGATACTCATGTCCCTGATGGTGTGCCTTGTGTGTATGCTTCTGTGTGCACAAATATTGTACGTACGTGCACACACATACATATACCTGACAGTTACATACATACACACATACAATAGGCGCTTATACAAAATTCTCTCTCTCTCTCTCTCTCTCTCTCTCTCTCATCACCTCGTCCCCTCATCTCATCTGGCGCTCTCATCACCTCTCAGCTGCCTGCTTCCCTCTCTCCTCTCTCTCTCTCTCTCTCTCTCTCTCTCTCTCTCTCTCTCTCTCACACACACACACACACACACACACACACACACACACACACACATGCATAAAAAAACAGCTAATTACTGTAACGATGGTAACGCTAGTCACTCTCTTGTCTTTAATTTACTTATATATTAACAAAATTGACTTACGCAAATAACACCCTTCGCGTAAGTACCACCAAAGAGGCGTAAGTAAAGAATAGTCTATCTTTTTATCTATCTATCTTATCCACCTACTTATCAATCAGTCTATATTTATCTATCTATCTATCTATCTATTTGTCAGTCCAGCTATCTATCTATCTATCTAACTGTCTACCTATCTATCTATCTATCTACCTGTATATCTATCTGTCTGTCAATCTGTCTATCTACCTGTCTGTCTATCTATCTATCCATCTATCAATCAATCAACCTATCTACCTATGTGTATGTATGTATGTATCTATCTATCTGTCTGTCTGTTTATCTATTAATCCATCTATCTGTCCATCTATCTATCTATCAGTCTGTCTATCCGTCTATCTATCTATCTGACTGTCAATCTGTTTATCTATCTATCTATCTTCCTATCTATCTACGGTATCTATCTATCTATCTATCTATGCCTGTATTCTCGGCTGTCTATCTATGTTTATCTATCTGTCTACTGCCTGAGGCTTACACAAACATGCTTTCACTCTCGCTTCTCTTCTTTCTCGCTCCCTCTCTCTCTCTCTCTCTCTCTCTCTCTCTCTCTCTCTCTCTCTCTCTCTCTCTCTCTCTCTCTCTCTCTCGATAACACAGACACTAACACAAAATTACCAGAATTAGGAATTAACACACACACACACACACACACACACACACACACACACACCACTTCCACACACACACACACACAAACACAAAAAACAAAAACGTACACCACTTACACACACACACACACACACACACACCACTTCCACACACACACAGCAAAAACAAACACCACTTCCACACACAAACAGGCAGACATACAGCACGCAAGCAAACCTCCGCATTATACCCGACACACACACACACACACACACACACACACACACACACACACACACACATAATAACCAGGGCCGGTGCACACAAAGAGGCTGAGGAAAGTTGTAAAGAAATCCACCTGAGGAGAGACAAAGAAAGAGCGGCAAAGATTCTCTCTCTCTCTCTCTCTCTCTCTTCCTCATCCCTCCTATCCCTCACTCATATCCTTTCCTTCACCCCTACCCAATCCTCCCTTACCTTCTTATTCATCCTCTCTCTCTCTCTCTCTCTCTCTCTCTCCCCAAACCCACAACCCCCCCCTCTCTCTCTCTCTCTCCCTCTCTCTCTCTCTCTCTCCTTTACACCCACCTAACCCAAGTCCTTAGAACTTAGGTGGTCCTTTTCTGAGAGCCTTTCATCTCTCTCTCTCTCTCTCTCTCTCTCTCTCTCTCTCTCTCTCTCTTTTGAACCTGGGTGATTATTATTTGTTTACCTTTCATACACACTCTCCTCACTCCCCCCTCCCCCCCCTCTCTCTCTCTCTCTCTTTAATCCCAGTCTTTAGAAGTTGCAAGCCTTCTCTTTACGACCCTTTCATACGCACACACTCACATTCTCTCTCTCTCTCTCTCTCTCTCTCACCCCTAACCCCCTTTGCTCCTCCACCTCTCCCTCCTCCATCATACTCCCTCCTCCCTCCCTACTCCCCAACCCTCCCTCCCTTCCTCCTCCTCTTTCTCTCCTCCAGTACACCTCTCTCGCCCTTCATTCCTCCTTCACACCATTTCTCTCTCATTCTTTCTTTCTTTCTTTCTCTCTCTCTCTCTCTCTCTCCGGACCAAACTTCTCACAACGACACTTCCATTCATTAAGTCTCTAAGTTTGTCTCCCTGTTTGCAAAGAAAGTTGGCATTTTAACTTATGTCCCTTTAAACTTATGTCCCTTTAAACTTGTCCTTTTAATCTTATGTCCCTTTAAACTTATGTCTCTTTAAACTTATGTCTCTTTAAACTTATGTCTCTTTAAACTTATGTCCCTTTAAACTTATGTCCCTTTAAACTTATGTCTCTTTAAACTTATGTCCCTTTAAACTTATGTCCCTTTAAACTTATGTCCCTTTAAACTTATGTCTCTTTAAACTTATGTCTCTTTAAACTTATGTCTCTTTAAACTTGTCTCTTTAAACTTGTCACTTTAATCTTGTCCCTTTAAACTTATGTCCCTTTAAACTTATGTCTCTTTAAACTTATGTCTCTTTAAACTTGTCTCTTTAAACTTATGTCCCTTTAAACTTATGTATCTTTAAACTTATGTCTATTTAAACTTGTCTCTTTAAACTCATGTCTATTTAAACTTTCCTACTGGTGCTGGAAAGGGAGGCCTTCACGTGGTGGCACTGATATAACTGGGTGGTGGAGCTGCCTGGTTATACACACGTCCCTCAACTCCCTCCCTATCCCCCGAAAGGACGATGGTGGACTGCAGGAGAGATGCAACTTTAGCCTACTACTACTACTGCTGCTACTACTACTACTACTACTACTACTACTACTACTACTACTACCGAACTACTACTACTACTGCTGCCCTTTCCTCCCGCCTTTCCTATCCCATTCCACACACACACCCTTCATATCCCC
>NC_136988.1:18616835-18624335 GCF_032717465.1 Coenobita brevimanus
TCCCTCCCTCTCCCCCTCCTCCTTCCCTGTCCCCTCTCCCTCTCCTTATTCCTTCCATCCCTCTCCCCTCTCTCTCTCCACCTTCCCTCCCTCTCCCCTCTCCCTCCCCTCCCTATCCCTCCTCCCTCCCTCTTCCATTTCCCTCCCCCTCCCCTCCCTCCCCCTCCCCCTCCCTTTCCTCCTTCCCTCCCCCTCCCCTTCCTTCCTCCCCCTCCCCCTCTCCCTCCCTCCCTCCCTTCCATATTTTCAGTGTCATAAAATCTGTCTTTCTCATGTCTTCCCCCTGACCCCCCCTCACCCCATAACTACCCCCCTCTCTCTCTCTCTCTCTCTCTCTCTCTCTTTCTCTCTCTCTCTCTCTCTCTCTCTCTCTCTCTCTCTCCACGTGGCCGGGCAAATTTTGAAAGAGAGGAAAAGTTGGAAATTGAAGATTAAATGAGAGAGAGAGAGAGAGAGAGAGAGAGAGAGAGAGAGAGAGAGAGTCACCGTATACAGAGTTAATCCAGCCTTACTTCAGGGGATTTTTTTTTTATCTATCTATCTATCTCTGTCTATCTATCTGCCAGACGTCTTAATCCCAAAAGAGGTGGCCACAAACAAATCGCCTCCATGTCGCCCTGTCATCTACCATATGGCTGTCCTCTCTCCACCTCACCCCCCCTCCCTCCCTCTACTTCCTCCATCCCTTCGCCTCCTCCTCCTCCTCCCCCTCACCTCCTCTCCCCACTCCTCACTCACATACACTCTCCTTGTCAGTCTCTCATTCTCCATCCTCTCCACTCTGTCCCTCCATCTCATCCTTGGTCTTCCCCACCTCCTCTCCCCACTCCTCACTCACATACACTCTCCTTGTCAGTCTCTCATTCTCCATCCTCTCCACATGGTCAATGGATGAAGAATGAGAGACTGACAAGGAGAGTGTATGTGAGTGAGGTGGAGGGGGAGAGGAGGGAGAAGGAGGCCAAGGATGAGATGGCTAAATTCTCTCCGGGTGAGGAAGCTCCCTAACACCTTTTCCTTAGCGATTTATTTTTGCGTATTACACCTTATTGTCCTATTCGGTGCTACACAATCCCTCCAATATCGCCATACTGTGCACAAAATAACGTAGAAAAGGGTATTAGCCACCGGTATCCAAAAAATAAATCGCTAAGGAAGAGGTGTTAGGGAGCTACCTTAGCCTAATGAAAAGATTGGGACTGAACTTGCGACCTTCCGGACACCAGGCACCTTCTCCTACCACTAGGCCACCTCCCCTTAAGATACATATAATTCTTAACACCGTCTCGTTACCGATTTAAATCCTACCGAGACTTTGGTAAGTTAGTCAGCAGCACGCACGCACACACACACACACACACACACAGACACACACACACACACACACATACACACACACACACACACACACACACACACACACACACACACTCACACGCACGCACGCACGCACCTGTCCTGTATGTATCTCCAATATGGACGGTGGGTATAAGTGTCGAAGCGGTGCTATGTGATGGTGTGATGTAGGTACAGAAACAAAAGGCTAAATTCTCTCTCTCTCTCTCTCTCTCTCTCTCTCTCTCTCTCTCTCTCTCTCTCTCTCTCTCTCTCTCTCTCTCTCTCTCTCTCTCACGGGAAATATGATACAGGATTTATTGGCGTTCGGATCATTTAACTTCAGAATTTCGAAGCTCCGAATGATGAAGACGATTGTATGGCGCCTTTCACTGATAGATAGACAGATAGATAGATAGATAGCTAGATGAACTGACAGATTGACAGACAGATAGATAGATACGGTAGGTAGATAGACTGATAAATGGATAGATAGACAGATAGAGATTGATAGATGGATAGATAGATGGATAGATAGACAGATAAACAGAGATTGACAGACAGATAGATAGATACGGTAGGTAGATAGACTGATAAATGGATAGATAGACAGACAGAGATTGATAGATGGATAGATAGATAGAGATAGATAGATAGACAGATATACAGACAGATGGATAGATACGGTAGACAGATACTGATAAATGGATAGACAGATATATAGATAGATGGACAGATAGATAGACAGATTGATAGATGGTTAGATAGACAGATAGATAAACAGATAGACAGATAGATAAATGGATAGACAGATAGAAAGATAGGCTAGATAGATAAATAGATAGATGGATGGACGGATAGATGGATGAATAGATAGATAGACAGACAGACAGACAGACAGATAGATGGATGGATGGATGGATAGATAGATATTTACTACCTCATGTTGTAGTGGGGAAATGATGATGATGATGATGATGATGATGATGATGATGATGATGGTAGTACTGACCTTACATACATACACACACACACACACACACACACACACACACACTCACACACACTTTATCTATCTATCTACAATGCTCTTCAATGCTCCTAGATAGACATTAAATGCTCCCTTTCATGTGGCACTGAGAGAGAGAGAGAGAGAGAGAGAGAGAGAGAGAGAGAGAGAGAGAGAGAGAGAGAGAGAGAGAGAGAGAGAGAGAGAGAGATTATGGGATTGTTAGAGAGAGGAGGGATTAGTGAGAGTGGGAGGGGGGAGAGAGGGAGGAAGGAAGGTAGGGAGGTAAGTAGGTAGGTAGGTAGGGAAGAAGGGTTAGAACATAATCATCATCATCACCATCATCATCATCATCACCATCATCATTATCATCATCATCATCATCATCACTTTCAACATCATCATCATCATCATCATCACCATCATCATTATCATCATCATCATCATCACTTTCAACATCATCATCATCATCATCACCATCATCATCATCATCATCATCACTATCATCATTATCATTATCATTATCATCATCATCATAATCATCATCATAAAAAAAAAACTAATTCCGTAGTAGTAACAGTAGTAGTAGTAGTAGTAGTAGTAGTAGTAGTAGTAGTAGTAGTAGTAGTAGTAGTCCCAGGTTCATCTGTAACGTGAACCCAGTGGACTGCAGGCTGAAGTTGCCCTCCTCCTGCAGTCCACCATCGTCCTTTCGGAGGATAGGGTGGGAGCTGAGGGACGTGTGTATGACCAGGCAGCTCCACCGCCCACAGTGCCACCACGTGAAGGCGCTCCTCTCCATTTTAAGTAGTCGTTCCTAAGAGGGCGAATTTACTCTTGAATGACTGCCCCTAGTGCCTCTTGCCCGCACTTTTTCCACTTTACGTTCCTCTTTAATCCCTTCACATCGAGTACCTCCTCTCCTTCGTCCTCTTACTGGCGTCGGGGGGGCGGGGGGCTGGAGGGACGCCTTCACGTGGTGGCACTGATATATGAACGGTCGGTGGAGCTGCCCGGCTATGCATGTTATTCTCAGTTTGGTGACTTTGGTTTTTTGTTACTATATATGTATGGTGACTTCCTCCTCTTCCTCCTCCTCCTCCTCCTCCTCCTTCTCTTCCTCCTCCTCCTCCTCCTCCTCCTCCTCTTCCTCTTCCTCCTCCTCCTCTTCCTCTTCCACCTTCTTTTCCTCTTCCTCCTCCTCCTCCTTCACTTCCTCTTCCTCCTCCTCCTCCTCTTTCTCTTCTTCCTCCTCCTCCTCCTCCTCCATCTTAAGTGCCAAGTTGTAGTGCAGTTATACCTAAAATCATGATGCTAGTCAGGAAGAAGTGCTGAAGAAAGGATTTAAGAAGTGGTGCGTGAAATAAGCTACAAAAGGACGAAAATCTGAGCCACGTTAGGGTGAAAGGAGTATAGCAGAGGATGTATTTGTGGTGAGAGAGAGAGAGAGAGAGAAAGAGGGAAAACACACACACACACACACACACACACACACACACACACACACACACACGAGAGAGAGAGAGAGAGAGAGAGAGAGAGAGAGAGAGAGAGAGAGAGAGAGAGAGAGAGAGGTCTTTAGGGGGACACACACACACACACACACACACACACACACACACACACACACACAAATATTCACGCAGCTATTTCAACATCAACACAGGCAGCTTTATTAAAAAAATACACGTAACTGACTCTAACTCTCTCTCTCTCTCTCTCTCTCTCTCTCTCCAGTCGGACGTACACATACAGCTCCCCTACACCTACACACACATGCAGTACACGCACACAGGCAGACTCTCTCTCCCTCTCACACACACACACACACACACACACACACACACACACACACACACACACACACCTTGCCACACCTCTTAAAGCGGAACATCATATCAACAACTGACAATACTGCTCTACACACCCCTCACCCCACACCCCACACCCCACACCCCTCACCCCACACTCACCCACACCCCTGACTCACCCACCGCACACCCTCCCCTCACCCATCCACTCCACACCCCTTACCCCACACCCCTCACTCTACACTCACCCCTCACTCACCCCACACCCACACCCCTCACCCACCCACACCCTCCCCTCACTCACCCCACACCCACCCCACACCTACCTCTCACCCACTCACCCCTCACCCACTCACCCCTCACTCACTCACTCACCTGGTATATACTATTCTTATTACCTTTTACTACTATTGTTCATTATTACTATACATCTTTACTATTTATTATTATTATTTACTAGCGTGGACGGGAATACTGTCGAATGCTGGTGATGATGATGATGATGGTAATAATGATAATGTTTGTTATTATTATTATTAACTCCACATTCTTTGGGGTTCTTAATGATATTGTAGATATTATTATTATTATTATTATTATTATTATTAAACCTGCCACATGCTTGTCGTAAGTTCTCTCGTTTTTGTCAATGTGCATAATTCCACTTACAAAGCAACTGGCCATTACTGTCAGGCTCTGTGGCAGACAACCTTCAAACTTTGTCAGGTTAATGAGCCTGTTGGCGGCTACTTCTGGCCAAATACACTGGCAATGCATCCACCGGAGCACCGGATATTATTCACAATGTCAAACAACGCATCCAGGACGCTGTCTCAGAAATCACTTAAGACAGCACCTGAAATGTTACTACAGTACAGTACAGTACAGGGTAAGGCAGCAGCACAGTACAGGGTAAGGCAGCAGTACAGTACAGTACAGTACAGGGTAAGGCAGCAGTATAGTACAGTACAGTACAGTACAGGGTAAGGCAGCAGTACAGTACAGTACAGTACAGTACAGGGTAAGGCAGCAGTATAGTACAGTACAGTACAGTACAGGGTAAGGCAGCAGTATAGTACAGTACAGTACAGTACAGTACAGTACAGGGTAAGGCAGCAGTACAGTACAGTACAGTACAGTACAGGGTAAGGCAGCAGTACAGCACAGGGTCAGGGCGGGCCGGGTCAACAAAGGTCACGCTGCCTTATCAATGTTACTACAGTGCAGTACAGTACAGGGTAAGGCAGCAGTACAGTACAGGGTAAGGCAGCAGTACAGTACAGGGTCAGGGCGGGCCGGGTCAACAAAGGTCACGCTGCCTTATCAATCAGGGGTAAATCTTATACAACATGCTAAGGCGTCACGCAGGGCGGGAAGGAGTCGGCTGCCAATCGCTGGATTATTCTCTGAGATCCTGGGTCAATAATTGGCACTTTTCCCGATATTCCGGAGGTCAACTGATTATCCCTGAAGGATTAAGGCCGGAGCCAGCACACCTGTGATGACCTAAGGTGACCTGCACAAGATTACTCACCTTGACCTTGACCTCAAGGTGAAGGATTAAAGCCAAAGCCAGCATACCTGTGATAACCTAAGGTGACCTGCACAAGACTAGTGACCTTGACCTCAAGGTGAAGGATTAAGGCCAGAGCCAGCACACCTGTGATGACCTAAGGTGACCTGCACAAGATCAGTCACCTTGACCTCAAGGTGCCTTTACAGCTCGGCTTCCAGTAGGCAATGACTGGGCCAAGTTTTTATCCATTAAAATTGGCCTGGGACAATTTTACGGTGTTGTAGTTACTGTCATTATTATAATCACAAACAGAGGCTTACAATCACACAATAATAATAATAATAAAAAACTCAACTGAATCATTAAGGCGAGTGGAAAAATACCTGTTACAGCCTCACCTGTTGCAGTGTTTTCCAGTTTTTTGTTTTGCAACTAATGTTTTTAGTGGCGAATTCCATGGCCTCTCTCTCTCTCTCTCTCTCTCTCTCTCTCTCTCTCTCTCTCTCTCTCTCCTCTCTCTCTCTCTCTCTCTCTCTCAATTACACTTTCATGCTCATTACCTCGCCCACTCACTCAGCCTCTCTTTCTCCCAACTCACTCTCTTTCTCTCAATTTCAGTGGCTTACTCTCTCTCTCTCTCTCTCTCTCTCTCTCTCTCTCTCTCTCTCTCTCTCTCTCTCTCTCTCGTTTATAGACTCATAATTTGATACCTAACTGTTACTATCTCATTCTACTACTACTACTACTACTACTACTACTACTACTACCCCATCCATCTTATGTGTTGAAAGGACGGCTCAGTCTGCTGGTGTGGGCGTGGGTGTGGCAGTGGGAGATAGATAGATAGATAGATAGAGACAGGAATGCAATATATAAATACCCTGATAGACGTAGATAGATAGACAGATCGACAGAAATGCATTAAGACCCAAATAGATAGATAGATAGACATAGATAGATAGATAGACATAGATAGATAGATGGATAGATAGATAGACAGACAGGAATGCAATATATAAATACCCAGATTGACATAGATAGATAGACAGATAGACAGAAATGCATTACGACCCAAATAGATAGATAGATAGACAGATAGATAGATAACCAATATACTAAATGTCCAATATTTTCTTCCAAATATTTCCAAACTCTCGTCTCAAGTTTGTCCCTCCTTTGTTTCTTTCTTTTTTCTTTCTTTTTTTCTTTCTTTCTTTCTTTTTTCTTTCTTTCTCTCTTTCTTTCTTTCTTTCTTCCTTTCTTTCTTTTTTCTTTCTCTCTTTCTTTCTTTCTTTCTTTCTTTCTTTCTTCCTTTCTTTCTTTTTCTTTTTTCTTTCTCTCTTTCTTTCTTCCTTTCTTTCTTTCTTTCTTTTTTCTTTCTTTCTTTCTTTCTTTCTTTCTTTCTTTCTTTCGTCTCTCTTCCAATACTTTTCACACTTTTCTCCCTCTCTCTCTCTCTCTCTCTCTCTCTCTCTCTCTCTCTCTCTGTCTCTCTCTCTCTCTCTCTCTGTCTCTGTCTCTGTCTCTCTCTCTCTCTCTCTCTCTCTCTCTCTCTCTGTCTCTGTCTCTGTCTCTCTCTCTCTCTCTCTCTCTCTCTCTCTGTCTCTCTCATTTCCCTCTCTCTCTCTCTCTCTCTTAATTTTTCGATTTCCAGAATATATAGGTCAGTGCCTCTCTCTTTTCTCTTTTCTCTCTCTCTTCTCTCTCTCTTTTTTTTTTTTTTCACTTTTTTTCACATGGATTTGAAGCCTGTTTTTTATCTGTTTTTTTTTTTTTTTTTTTCTTTTCGTCCAGGCTTCAGGGACTCTCTCTCTCTCCCTCTGTCTCTG
>NC_136988.1:18634335-18651835 GCF_032717465.1 Coenobita brevimanus
AAAGTTACAACAGGATATTAATCAGGAAAATCATTGAGAATTTCACAAGTGGTTATGAGGTAGGAATGAGTCTCCTTGGTTACTAGTCAAATTTAGCCGTACACTCTGATGTTAGGTTATTAAGTGAGCGGAAAAGGAAGGTGTGTGTGTGTGTGTGTGTGTGTGTGTGTGTGTGTGTGTGTGTGTGTGAGAGAGAGAGAGAGAGAGAGAGAGAGAGAGAGAGAGAGAGAGGAAGGGAGATTGTGAAGTGAGGAAGTGAAAGAAGTGTGTGTGTGGAGAGAGAGAGAGAGAGAGAGAGAGAGAGAGAGAGAGAGAGAGAGAGAGAGAGAGAGAGAGAGAGAGGAAGGAGATTGTGGAAGTGAGGAAGTGAAAGAAGTGTGTGTGTGAGAGAGAGAGAGAGAGAGAGAGAGAGAGAGAGAGAGAGAGAGAGAGAGAGAGAGAGAGAGAGAGAGAGAGAGAGAGAGAGAGATTGTGAAGTGAGGAAGTGAAAGAAGTGTGTGTGGAGAGAGAGAGAGAGAGAGAGAGAGAGAGAGAGAGAGAGAGAGAGAGAGAGAGAGAGAGAGAGAGAGAGAGAGAGAGAGATTATCTGTGAAGTGAGGAAGTGAAAGAAGTGTGTGTGAAGAGAGAGAGAGAGAGAGAGAGAGAGAGAGAGAGAGAGAGAGAGAGAGAAAGTGAGACAGGATGATTCACAAAGCTCACACACACCCTCACTGCCTCCAAAAATTTAATCAAAAACTTTCGACTTAGTTACAAACTTTTGATAGAATCCTCCACCTAAGGAAAGAAAAAAAGAAAAAAACAAAGGCTGATCCGATGCTCCGCCCAGATCAAGCCCGCAGCAGCATCGGTCTTATACCATGTCAGTGAGTGATTTATTTTGTTGTGCAGTTCTATCTATCTATTTATCTGTCTGTCTCTGTCTGTCTGTCTATCTATCTATCTACTGTATCTCTCTCTGTCTGTCTGTCTATCTATCTATCTACTGTATCTCTCTCTGTCTATCTGTCTATCTACTGTATCTCAAAGTCTATCTATTGTATTTATCTATCTATCTATCTGTCTATATCTATCTATCTCTGTCTATCTATATCTATCTATCTATCTATCTATATTGCATGTCTTTCTCTGCCTCTGCCTCTGTTCGTGTTCTTGTCTGTCTGTCTGTCTGTCTGTCCATCTATTTATCTATCTATCTATTTACTGTATCTATCTATAGTGCTTGTCTTTCTCTGCCTCTGTCTGTTTGTTCTTGTCTGTCTGTCTATCTATCTACTGTATCTCTCTATCTATCTACAGTGCTTGTCTTTGTGTTCTTGTCTCTGTCAGTCTCTCTCTCTCTCTCTCTCTCTCTCTCTCTCTCTCTATCTATTATAATGATAGATACGATGCTCTAAACCCCTTCAGTACTGGCATCCATTTTTTTCAATTATTATTATTATTATTTTTTGCCATCCATCATCCAATCCTACGTTGCCCCATGAGGAGCGTAGGAGCCCGGGGCTAGGCAGTTGGTCCTGACATTTAAGATGGGAGTGACCAGCCTCACTCATCCCTGAGTGGCATTACGTGAGCAATAAACCCCAACCACCCCTTGGATATAAACCTTCACCGGCTCAAACCGACTGGAGCGCCGTAATTACCCACTTAACCACCAGGCGCCATAATTTGGTGTTATGGTTACCACCCAGCGTAGTAAATGGTTTCCTGGTGTACAGGAAACCATTTGGCTTGTCACTCAGTGTAGAGTCACCCACAGGCAGAAGGAAGAGGAAAGAATGAAGGAAAGAAAGACAGAAGAGGGAGTGTAAAGTCACCCACAGGCAGAAGGAAGAGGGAAGAATGAAGGAAAGAAAGACAGAAGAGGGAGTGTAAAGTCACCCACAGGCAGAAGGAAGAGGAAAGAATGAAGGAAAGAAAGACAGAAGAGGGAGTGTAAAGTCACCCACAGGCAGAAGGAAGAGGAAAGAATGAAGGAAAGAAAGACAGAAGAGGGAGTGTAAAGTTACCCACAGGCAGAAGGAAGAGGAAAGAATGAAGGAAAGAAAGACAGAAGAGGGAGTGTAAAGTGACCCACAGGCAGAAGGAAGAGGAAAGAATGAAGGAAAGAATGACAGAAGAGGGAGTGTAAAGTTACCCACAGGCAGAAGGAAGAGGAAAGAATGAAGGAAAGAAAGACAGAAGAGGGAGTGTAAAGTCACCCACAGGCAGAAGGAAGAGGAAAGAATGAAGGAAAGAAAGACGAAAGAGGATGGAAGGAAAGAAGGATGGAGGAGAGGACAGGGCAGACACCCGACAGCAGCACTACATCGAGTGAGTGAATGGTGAAAGCCTCCACCTACCACAAGGTTTATTATACAATTTATTATAAACGAGACAATTACCTTCATGAGACAGGTAATTTCCTTAATTATAATTACCCTTTATTACTTTATTATTATTATTATTATTATTATTATTATTATTATTATTATTATAGATGTTGGTTTTTATGATGAGATGATGATGATGATGATGATTATCATTATAATTATTGTTATTACTATTTTATTATTATTATTATTATTATTATTATTATTATTGATGTTGAGTTATTATTATTATCATTATTACCGTATAATTATTATTATTATTATTATTATTATTGTTTTTATTATTATTATTATTATTATTATTATAGTTGTTCTTGATATAGGCCATTACTATTATTATTATTATTATTATTATTACCATCATTATTATCGTCATCATCACTGTAATCATCGTTATCATTATTATTATTGTTATTATTATTATTATTATTCAGGGAGATTTTCAGACAAGCATAGATAACAATTACCTTCATTAAGCCATTATAAGACCAAAATATATATAATTAAGCCCACTAATGACCCATAGAAAAATATATAAAAAAGCAGGTCATTAGGGAGGTAATTATCCCCAAACGCCTTTTCATCAGTGGTTTATCCTTGTTTTAGATGATTTTCTTCCATGAGAGAGAGAGAGAGAGAGAGAGAGAGAGAGAGAGAGAGAGAGATTTGAAAGGATTAATCTCTGCAATAACTGGGGTTTGATAGACTGATAGATCGATAGACAGATAGATGGATGGATAGATAAATGGATAGATGGATAGATAGATAGATAGATAGATGGATGGATGGATAGATGGACAGACATAGATAGATAGACTGACAGATAGATAGATGAATGAATAAAGATACATAGGATGGATGGATGGAAAGATAGAATGATAGATAGATAGATAGATAGACACAGATAGATTGACAGATGCTGTAAACACATATGAATCAACAGTACATAGATAAAGATGGATAGATAGATACTGTAGCCTGAGATAGATAGCCAGACAGACAGATAGATAGACAGACAGATAGATAGATAGCCAGACAGATAGATAGATAGACAGATAGATAGCAACAGATAATAACCATAAATGCATGAAATTGAAAAAAACAAATGCTTAAGGTATCTAAAAATAAATCCATTTTCTGTGTACCACAACAATACGGTTTTCTGTAATACCTTCAGGGATAACTAAAGGAAGCTGTGATATCCCAAATAATTCTCTCTCGCTCTATCTATCTATCTGTCTATCTATCTCGCTCTTTCTCTCTCTATCTATCTGTTTATTTCTCTCTCTCTTTAATCTCTCTCTCCCTCTCTCTCTCTCTCTCTCATCTCTTCCATCTGGTTCTCTCTTCTCCTTTAGCACACTCCCTCCTCCTCCTTTTCTTCCTCCTCCTATAACAGAACAGAGGAAAGAGAAACAAGTGAAGCTGCTCTCTCTCTCTCTCTCTCTCTCTCTCTCTCTCTCTCTCTCTCTTCTCTTCCATCTGGTTCTCTCTTCTCCTTCGGCACACTCCCTCCTCCTCCTCTTCTTCCTCCTCCTCTCCCTCCTCCTCCTATGATGGAACAAAGGAAGGAAAAGCTAATACGGAAAAAAATAAATCATATATCAATTAACTGACGTCCTTCATTCAATGGGTAACATCTATTATTAAAACTAACTCTTGTTAAAACTGCCTACTTGGCCTAAAATTGCCCTAAAGACCTAAAATTTCCCTAAAGATCTAAAATTGCCCTAAACTTGGCCTAAAATTACCCTAAACTTGGCCTAAAATTGCCCTGTGCTTGGCCTAAAATTGCCCTAAACTTGGCCTAAAATTGCCTAAAACTTGACCTAAAATTGCCCTAAACTTGGCCTAAAATTGCCCTAAACTTGTCTTTAAATCTCTTAACATCTGAAAAATTGTTCAAACATTCTTAAAATTGCCCTAAACTTGGTCTGTGAGAATAGTTCCGGGCCCGTGAGAACAGTTCCAGTGCCGTGAGAATAGTTCCGGGCCCGTGAGAACAGTTCCAGTGCCGTGAGAATAGTTCCGGGCCCGTGAGAACAGTTCCAGTGCCGTGAGAATGGTTCCGGCATAAGAGGCTTCGTAACACCTCTTCCTTTGCTATTTATTTTGCATTTACACGTTAACATTCTCTCTCTCTCTCTCTCTCTCTCTCTCTCTCTCTCTCTCTTTAAACAGACGAAACAACAAATTTACTAAAACTATCAATCTATCTATTGCCAGACGCCTTAATCCTGTAAGGGGTGGCCACAAACAAATCGCCTCCATGTCGCCCTGTCCCCCGCCATTTCACTGCCCTCCCCCCAGCTCATGAAATACAAGACAAGAAATAAGAAAAAAATTCATACCTTTGTGCCCAGGTAGACTTCGGCAGGTGAGAAGCGCTGTCGTAAATCACATTAAATTCACGTAATATCACCAAGGACGAAAATATAATGGGTTTTAAATCACATTAAATTCACGTAATATCACCAGAAGACGAGAATATAATGGGGTTTATATCACATTAAATTCACGTAGTATCACCAATGACGAGAATATAATGGGGTTTATATCACATTAAATTCACGTAATATCACCAGAAGACGAGAAAATAATGGGGTTTTAAATCACATTAAATTCATGTGATATTACCAAAAGACGAGAATATAATGGGTTTTAAATCACGTTAAATTCACGTAATATCAGTAGACGAGAATATAATCAGTTTCAAAATCACATTAATTTCACGTAATATCACCAGAAGACGAATTTATATAGAGTTATTAAATTCACGTAATTTTTGAAAGCTGCGCCATTTTTCGCGCAAGAACAATATGGCGTCGTTTTTCGAAATTTTCCTTGCAATTCAGATTTCATACACTTCCTGCATTTCACTGATTTCATACATATCCTGCATTTCACTGATTTCATACACTTCCTTGCCCTGATCCGACTTTTGCCACTGTAGTTATATTTTTATCAATATTTTACTTAATAATTTGCCATACCATCAACACAAGGAAAAATAACAATACTTTTCACTTTAGCACGTTTGGTGAGAAGTTTGGAGTGTGCGTATGACTATCTATCTATATCTATCTATATACCTAGGCTGCTTCCCCCAAGGAAAGGGAGGTAGCCGAGACAGGACGACACACTCCCCATTTACTCATCCATTCAAACACATTCATTCGCATCTTAGCCCCAAGTGGAGAACGGACAGATCCTCACCGAACCACACCGCACAAGGGTCAACTGCGCAATGCAATCAGTGACATCCACAGCAGGGCCCGACAGCAGAGCTGGTTTACCCCTGCCACATCATAACAGACCCATCCCCTTACCCGCACCTGACCTGACTAGCTGATCAGACCAAATGCGGGAGAATATCCCCTCAGGGCTGCGTCATCACTTATTCATTCACAATTTCTCTCCATTTATTTCTGTCACGCACAGCCACTCTTCCTTGCTCAACAGACATCCCTCTCGCATCCAGTGCTCTCTTCACACTGTCCATCCATCCTATTCGTGGTCTTCCTCTCAGCCTTACACCTCTCACATCAGATCTAGTTATCTTTTTCACCAATCGCTCATTATCCATTCTCTCCATATGCCCAAACCATTGCAACACCCTCTGCTCAACTCTACCAGCCATCTCCCGAACAACTCCAGTTCTCCTTCGCACTTCATCATTTCTCACTAGATCCATACGCGTCACTCCACACATACTCCTCAGACACCTCATCTCCATTACATTCAAACTTTTCCTCTCTGCTACACCCATATTCCATGTTTCAGCCCCATATAATGCAGTCGGTACCACAACACCCTCATACAACCTTCTCTTTACATCCATTCTAAGCAAACGACATCTAAACACTTTTTTCATTCCTCCCAGCACCTTTCCTATTTTATTAATTCTAAACTTCACTTCTGCATCTATTCTTCCATCCACAGCAACATGTGACCCTAGATATTTAAAACACTCTACCTCCTCAAGCAACTCGCCATTCAAAGCTATATTCATCCCCCTACCATCTACCAACCTCGTACACTTCATCACTTTACTCTTATTCTCATTTACTTTCAATTTCCTCCTTTCACACACCCTTCCAAACTCCTCTACCAACTGTCTCAATCTCTCCTCTGAATCAGCCAACAGTGCAGTATCATCTGCAAACAGCAACTGCTTCAGATACCACTCTTCACCATCAACATTCACCAGACTCAGACCTCCACCTAAAACTCTTGCATTCACCTCCCTTACAACACCATCCATGTAAATATTAAACAACCAAGGCGACATCACACATCCCTGTCGCAGCCCCACTCTCACAGGAAACCAGTCACTCACAGCATTTCCAACTCATACACACGCTCTACTATTTACATAAAAACTTTTCACCCTTTTTAGTAACCTACCATCAAGTCCATACAATCTGAAAACAGTCCACAAAGCCTCCCTATCAATTCTATCATACGCTTTCTCTAAATCCATGAATGCCCAAAACACATCCTTGCCTTTCGCTAAATACTTTTCACACACTTGTCTCACAGCAAACACCTGATCCACGCATCCCCTCCCTCTCCTAAAGCCACACTGCTCTTCACCAATCACTCCCTCTGTACCCTCTCTAACTCTCATAATTAACACTCTACCATAAACCTTACCTACAACATTCAACAGACTTATACCCCTAAAGCTAGTACATTCATACTTATCACCCTTGCCTTTATACAACGGGACCACACAAGCACTTGCTCAGTCAATTGGCACCATACCTTTCACAAAGCACACATTCAACAATCTTACTAACCAGTCAACAATAGTCACTCCACCACCCTTCAGGCATTCCACAGCACACCCATCCATACCTGCAGCTTTCCCTGTTTTCATCTCCTTTACTGCCTTCTCCACTTCCTCCTTCGTGATCAAAGAATCATTCAACTCTCCCAACACATTTATTCCTTGCACCCTTCCATCTGCCACAATCTCAGCCACCCTTTCCTCCTCTACATTTAACAATCTTTCAAAATACTCTGCCCATCTCTTCCTTACTGCATCCATCTCAGTTAACATCCTTCCATCCTCTGCTTTTACTCGTTCTTCCTTCCCAGACTCTCCCTTTCGCACCCTTTTCAACTCCTTCCAAAACATTTTCTTATTCTGTTGAAAATTCTCTGTCAGCCGCCTACCCCACCTCTCATCTGCTGCCACTTTAGCATCACGCACAGCCCTTCTCGCCCTATTCCTCTTTTCCTTATACCTTTCATATGACATCTCATCCTTCCTCTGCAGCCACACTTCATATGCACGTCTCTTCTCAATCACAGCCATACTTACTTCCTCGCACCACCATTCACTTCCTTTTCTTACACCACCACCCACACGTCTCACACCACACACCTCTTCTGCATGCCCCACCACAGCACTCTTAAACAACTGCCATTCCTCCTCCACACTGCCATTTTCCCGATCTTTCACTGCGTTCCACTCATCATTCAATTTCTCCTGATACTCTATCTTTTTCTCTCTTTTATCCAACTCACTCACTTTCAAAACCTCCCTGCCACACCTAACCCTCCTAGCTCTCACCCATCTCTTACCTACTCTTAACTTTCCCTCCACCAGGTAGTGGTCAGACATACCTCCACCCTCCCCTCTCAGAACTCTCACATCCAACAATCTTCCTATTACATTCCTAGACACATCCACATAGTCCATCAAAGCTCTATCAACAACCCTTCCACCCTCCTGTCTCACCCATGTATACTTATAAATATCTTTCTTCTCAAACAGCGTATTTCCAATCACCATCTCTCGCTCAACACACATCGCTATCATTCGTTCCCCATTTTCATTTCTTCCAGGCACACCATGCATACCAACTACACCTTCAACTGCTACATTTCCCACTCTAACATTCAGATCTCCCATCATTACCACATTCACATTCGCTCCAAAACTCTGCAGACACTCATCAACATCATTCCAGAAAGACTCCCTCTCTTGTTCATCCCTTTCACTACCAGGCCCATATGCACTCACAAACACCCACAACTCACGTTCAAATTTCGCTTTCACCCACATCAGTCTCGATGACACCTCCTTCCATTCAATCACACATTGCTGTACTTCCGGACTCACTAACAAGGCCACACCTTCTCTTGCCCTTCCTCTATCAACACCTGACAATATTCCATTCACACTTCCAAACATAGACTCACCCTTCCCTTTCATCTTCGTTTCACTCAAAGCTAACACATCCAACTTTCTTCTCACAAACATTCTCCCAATCTCCTCCCTTTTAGCCTCAATCGTACTACATCCACGCACATTCATAGACCCAATCTTCAGGGTACGGGGATAACTCCATCCCCCATCCCTTTCTCTGGCCTGTCTCTTTTTAGGAACTAAAAAACAGAGGAGGGGGTCCCTAGTCCCCTCACCCCGCCCCTTTTAGTCGCCTTTTACGACACGCAGGGAATACGGTGGCAGTATTCTTCCTAACACAACCTGGCCGCAGAGTAGTAGTACCACCCCATAGTGCGGCCAGACTGTGTCCCCCCCGCCACAGGGGGTATGACGAGTACTAAAAATCCACTCTGTAGGCGATTTACTGGCTCTAATCCCACTTTCTTGAGGGTACTTATAGTTATATCAAGAGTCTAAGTAATAATATATAACAATAACACAGTATAGTTAATCCACGGGGGTGATAAAGGGTCTGCACTGTGAGAGAGACGCGAAGAACACCCACTCCCTAACGAGGCTTAATCGCCACTGCGCTGCTTCTTTCGCGTTGCGAAGTCTAAAATCACAAATATCGCTAAACTTGCTCCATAGAATCGCTAGAGTGTCATATATATACAAGAAAATCAAGCAAATTACTAGGAAAAGTTTCAAAATTACCAGGACAAGGCGAAAACAGCAAAAAAGTAAATAAATAAATAAGAATACCACCAACGAGACGGTACATTCTGACCATTTGTCGAATCTTGAATGTGCGTGTAATTCCTACTTGTTTATTTATACATTAATTATACAGCTAAAATAATCAACTATATTTCTTACCACATCTTTTTTTGTAACATTACTTAAAAAATCCTCAAACTATTACATTGTTTGCGTGTAAAAAGAGAGATAGAAATGTAAATAAAAATAGGGGTTATTAATTCCATCTTGCGACAGTTGGCATTTATATCTGAGTGATGACGTCAACACCAGCGATTTAAACGTATTTTAAACTTTTAAAAATCTTTGCTTTCCCTTTAAATGATGTCCTTGTTGCTTCCAGACGATTTTATACCAGACGATTTTCTTCAGACTGGCTCGTATGCTCCCTAACACCTCCCTGACACCTCTTCCTTAGCGATTTAGTTTTCAATATGGGTGGTTAATACCCTTTTGTTAGGTATTTTGACAAAGTTTGGCGATATTGGAAGGATTTACGTAACACGGAAGAAGGCAGGAAGGCGTAATGAACAAAATAAATCGCTTAGGAAAAGGTGCGTGATTACATTGTCTTTGTTATTGTTTTTGTAATAAAGGAAAGGTAAAACAATAACTTACATTTATTGTTTTTATTCTTAGTTTTTATTACTCATCTTAAATGTGGATAATTACTTGGCTAACAGTATTAAGTGTAATAACCCAGCGATATTTATTATTATTATTATTATTATTGCTGCTAGTATTATTATCAGGTATAATAAAATAGTAGTAGTAGTAGTAGTAGTAATAGTAATAATAATAATAATAATAATAATAATAATAATGTTACTGTTATTATTATTTTATTATTATTATTATTATATCATCATTGTTACTATTATTATCATTATTATTATCATTATCATTATTATTATTACTATTACTAGGCTATTATTATTATTATTATTATTATTATTCTCCAGGATAACCAACAGGACTCAGCGTAATATCTATCTATCTATCTATCTATCACCCAAACATCAATATCTATCACATACACATAACAAGCCAGTGTAAGGTAATATATGGAGTATATTTCTGCTGAGTATACGCAAGCAAGCAATACCGTATACTTTTCAATTAATTACTTTCTTATATACTTTGCTGAGATCATATTTTTTCGTGTGTTTTTTTTTTTTTTGCGTGTGTTGTGTTTTTGTGGTAGTGGTGGTAGTGGTGGTAGTAGTGGTGGTGGTGGTAGTAGTGGTGGTGGTAGTAGTGGTGGTAGTGGTGGTAGTAGTGGTGGTGGTGGTAGTAGTGGTGGTGGTAGTAGTGGTGGTAGTGGTGGTGGTAGTGGTGGTGGTGGTAGTAGTAGTAGTAGTGGTGGTAGTGGTGGTGGCAGTAGTGGTGGTGGTGGTGGTAGCAGTGGTAGTAGTAGTAGTAGTTGTTGTTGTTGCTGTTGTTGTTGTTGTTGTTGTATTACTTGGATAGCTATGGACTTATTCAATAATATAGGACATGTGGTTATTATCTATCTATCTGTCTATCTGTCTGTCTACCTATTGCCAGACGCCTTAATCCCATAAGGGGTGGCCACAAACAAATCGCCTCCATGTAGCTCTGTCCCCTGCCATTGCGCTGCCCTGCTCCCAGTTCACACCCCCCTCTCTCATATACCTCTCCACTCCATCCCTCCATCTCATCCTCGGCCTTCTTCCTCGACCCTCCACTCCACACACACATACTCTCTCCTTGTCAGTCTCTCATATCCTCTCTCCAGCTCACACCTCCCTCTCTCGTATACCTCTCCACTCTATCCCTCCATCTCATCCTAAGCCTCCATTTATTGAAAGTGATCTTGTAATTATAGCAGGCTTCGTTTGGCCATGTGGAGAGGATGGAGAGTGAGAGACTGACAAGGAGAGTGTATGTGAGTGAGGTGGAGGGGGGGAAAGGGAGGGGGAGGCCAAGGATGAGATGGAGGGATGGAGTGGAGAGGTATATGAGAGAGGGGGGTGTGAGCTGGAAGCGGGGCAGTGAAATGGCGGGGGACAGGGCGACATGGAGGCGATTTGTTTGTGGCCACCCCTTACGGGATTGAGGCCTCCGGCAATAGATAGACAGATCGTTTAGAAGGTACAAATCTCACCAACGTTTCCAAGCTCTTTCAATACAGCTTAAGCTCTATAAATGGTGCTCACATATATGATAAAAGCTTCACTGTATAGTTATGATGTTTACTGGTTATTCCATTATCTATCTATCCATCTATCTATCAGTCTATCTAGTTATCTATCTATTTGTGAGAAAGAGCTGAGAATTTTAGAGCTTTGTGGGATAGAGCTGAGAATATCTAAGCTTGAGAGAAAGAGAGAGAGAGAGAGAGAGAGAGAGATGAGAATATTAAAGCTTTTTGGGATAGAGCTGAGAATTTTGAGAGCTTAATTTCAAGGCTAAAGACATGTGGTGTGTGTATCCGTGGCGTAGAGCTGGGACGTACAGTAGAGCTGTGGCGTGGAGCTGTGACGTAGAGCTGTGACGTGGAGCTGTGACGTAGAGCTGTGGCGTGGAGCTGTGACGTGGAGCTGTGACGTGGAGCTGTGACGTGGAGCTGTGACGTAGAGCTGTGGCGTGGAGCTGTGGCGTGGAGCTGTGGCGTGGAGCTGTGGCGTGGAGCTGTGGAGTGAAGCTGTGACGTAGAGCTGTGGCGTAGAGCTTAGAATTTTGAAGGCTTAAATTCAAAGACAAAGTCATGTGGTGTGTATGTGTCTATGGCATAGAGCTGTGGCGTAGAGCTGTGACATAGAGCTAGGACGTAGAGCTGGGATGTAGGGCTGTGGCGTAGAGCTGGGTTGTAGGGCTGTGGCGTGGAGCTGTGGCGTGGAGCTGTGGCGCAGAGCTGGGAATATGGAAGCTTATTTTATGTCCAGAGGTGTGTCGTAGAGCTGTGGCGTGGAGCTGTGACGTAGAGCTGTGGCGTAGAGCTGTGGCGTAGAGCTGTGACGTAGAGCTGTGGCGTAGAGCTGTGGCGTGGAGCTGGGAATACGGGAGCTCACTTAATATCGCCATCCTCGTTGTCCCAGGGCAAGATGGTGTTCATGTTGCCTACGTCTTGCGTGGCTCGGGTCTTCATCTTCTGAGACGCCACGGAGGTCTTGGGTCTCTGCCGCTGCTTCGGTCCGTCCTCCGGTCTCGCCTCCGACTGCAGACCAACGGCGAGGTCATCCTTGGCCCTGGTTTCGTCCTCCACGCTGCTGGTGCTACTTGAAGGTGCTACTCTGTTACGTCCCCCTCGAGTCTTCTTCTCCGCCCACTTGTCCTCCGCCTCATCCTCGTCCTCCACTTCTATCTGGGCCTCCACGTCCTCCTAGGCGAGTAATATCCCTCTTAAGTAAGGGCAAGAGTCAACACACTACACTTAGAATTTTACGTAAATTGATAACGAGTGGAGAGGTATATAAAGTGGAGTGGAGGGGTATGTAAGAGAGGGTGTGTGTGTGAGCTGGGAGCAGGGCGGTGAAATGACGGGGGACAGGGCGACGCGGAGACGATTTGTTTGTGGCCACCCCTTACGGGATGAAGGCGTCTGGCAATAGAAAGATAGACACCGAACACACGGAGGGAAAAATTGCACTACCAAGAGATGTTCCAATATACTCATCCTCTTCATGTTTTAAGAAAAAGTAAAAAAAATAAATTAAATATATCAAAAGGCAACCCTGAATTTAAAAAAAGTATGAGGAGACGAAAAATCTAGAGAAATATAGAAATGCAGTCTATATGAAATTTTGAGATGTTGTGTGAAGCAGTTTTCTGTGACTTAAAAAGATGCTATACTCCTTTCACGCTAACTTGGCCTAAAATTACCTTCTCTTCGTCTTCAATGCTGAGTTGTTATAATAGATTGACACTAGAACATGATGCCTGCCATATCCTGTGTAAAAGATGTACTGTCGAGCTATTGAATATAATGCTAGTCATGAAGAAGTGTTATGGATAGGATGTAGAGCCGTAACATTGCCTTTTTCTGCCACTGAGCTACGTGAAATAAGCTGCAAAAGGACGAAAATCTGGGCCAAGTTAGGGTGAAATGATAAAAAATAATAATAATAAAAATAATTACAACAACAATAATAATAATAATAATAATAATAATAATAATAATAATAATAATAATAATAATAATAAAAAATAATAATAATAATAATAATAATAACAATAATAATCAGAACTCTACCTGCATCTTCGCCAGCTTCTCGGTGCAGTCCTCCTGGATGGGTGGCTGAGTGGTGGTGGGTGGCTGTGGTTGTGGTGGTTGTGGTGGCTGCGGTGAGGTTGGTGGGGGAGGGGCACTCAGGGGGGCAGCAGGTCTTGGGGTGACGGGCGCGTACTTCTCCGTGAACGTCATGGTGAATCTGGCCGGAGTCTTACGTGCTGACCCAATGCGTCTCATCTTGGCCGAGGGGAGGCGCGGCTGAGGTAAGATGCTGGGGGTAGCTGCCTGAGAGCCTGCCTTACCTTTGGGATCCTTTGCTGAGGTGGTGCCTGGTTTGCCGGGTATGGATCCTGCCTTCGCCACAGGGGCTGCGGTGGCTGCCTGGGTCTCCGCCTGGATCACAATTCTAGGCTGGGTCAGGCGACGTGATGCCACCAGGTCTGTGTCGGAGTCGGAGTCTTCGGCTGTGGGGACGAGCGACGCCGCAAGTATCAGCTGCTCGTCATCCAGGAAGGCAGGGTTGTCGTGCCCCTGGTCCACCGGCTTTTTCTTCTTTTTCTTCTTTTCGGGAGGGGCGCCGTGACCCAAGGCTCTAGTGGGCGGGGCGAGGGTGGCAGAGGGACCACCATGCTGGCCGTGCGAGGGCTTCAGCGGGTCATCGTCCACGCCATCGCCGGAGAAGTCCAGGTCGTGCGTGAAGGCCAGCTGGTCGATGGCCCCTGTCAAGGCCCCGAAGCCGTCCATCTCGTTGTCCGGATCAATGTCGTCCGTGGCAAACTTGGTCTGGTGCAACGCGTCACCCATGATGTCCACCGTGGCAGGGCCCTTAGCGTCACCCAGCAGCCCACCGTAACCCTTCTTCTTGGACGGCCTGGGGGGACGAAGGGGGCATTATATTTCAAACTCAAATTTCAGACTCGAGTTATTTGAATAGGGGGTCTTTAGAGTCACCCAGCGGGCCACCGTAACCCTTCTTCTTGGAGGGCCTGGCGGGAGGAAGGGGGCAATATATTTCACACTCAAATTTCAGACTTGAGTTATTTGAATAAGGGGCCTTTAGCGGGAGGAACAGGACATTATATTTCTCACTCAAATTTCAAACTCGAATTTTTTGAATAGGGGGCCTTTAGCGGGGGGAACAGGGCATTTATATTTCAAACTCAAATTTCAGACTCGAATTATTTGAATAGGGGGCCTTTAGCGGGAGGAACAGGGCATTATATTTCAAACTCAAATTTCAGACTCGAATTATTTGAATAGGGGGCCTTTAGCGGGAGGAACAGGGCATTATATTTCAAACTCAAATTTCAGACTCGAATTTTTTGAATAGGGGGCCTTTAGCGTCGCCCAGCAGCCACCGTAACCCTTCTTCTTGGACGGCCTGGAGGGAGGAAGAAGCAACTACATTTTTACACCTAAATATATGACTCAATTTTTGCGAGAAGGGGAAATGTTTTTATGAATGGACTTGTTTACTGAGCTAGGATTCATGTAGGGCTTAAACTGCCCCTCACAGACAGACAGACACACACACGTGGATAGATGCAGACACACACATACACACACACATCATACATACATAGACAGGCAGAAAAACAGACACAGTGACAGACAGACGACCAGATAAACACACACACACACACACACACACACACACACACACACACACACATACAGAAAGAGAGACAGGTAGACAAACACAGCGACAGACAGACGATCACACACACACACACACACACACACACACACACACACACACACACACACACACACACACACACACACACACACACACACACACACACACACACACACACACCTACCCTTTGACAGGTGTGCTCGCTGCCGTCTGTAATCCCCACATCTCCCTCCTCAGCACCTCTCCGCTGATGCCACGCCGGGCCAATGCATCGATGGTTACCCTGCCGACACGCTGCAGGATAGATAGATAGATAGATAGATAGATAGATAGAAGGGTGGATGGATGGAAAGATAGATGTATGTATGGATGAAGGCAATGGCATTAAGAGAATGATAGATAGATAGATAGATAGATGGATAGATAGATGGATAGATAGATAGATAGATAGAAGGGTGGATGGATTGAAAGACAGATGTATGTATGGATAAAGGCAATGACCCTAAGAGAATGATAGATAGGTAGATAGATAGATGGATAGATAGATAGACAGATAGATAGATAGATAGATAGATGGATAGAAGGGTGGATGGATGGAAAGACAGATGTATGTATGGATAAAGGCAATGACGCTGATAATGATAGACAGATAGATAGGTAGATAGATAGATAGATAGATAG
Source organism: Coenobita brevimanus (assembly GCF_032717465.1). NCBI lineage: Eukaryota > Metazoa > Arthropoda > Malacostraca > Decapoda > Coenobitidae > Coenobita > Coenobita brevimanus. Next base: position 18,650,160 of record NC_136988.1, read on the forward strand.
ATAGAGGAATAGACAGACAGATGTATGTATGGATGGATAAAGGTAATTTCACTAAGAGAATGATAGATAGATAGATAGATAGACAGACAGATAGATAGATAGATAGATAGATAGACAGATAGATAGATAGATAGATACATAGATAGACAGATAGATTGATAGATAGATACATAGATAGACAGATAGATAGATAGATAGATAGATAATAGATAGATAGATGCATAGATAGATAATAGATAGATAGATAGATGGACAGATAGATAGATAGATAGATAGATAGACAGATAGATAGATAGACAGGTAGATAGATAAATAATAGATAGATAGATGCATAGATAGATAATAGATAGATAGATAGATGGACAGATAGATAGATAGATAGATAGATAGATAGATAGATGGACAGATAGATAGATAGATAGATAGACAGATGTAAATAATAGATAAAGATAGGATGACTGACTAATATAACAATGTAACTTGAAAAATAACTCCCAATCACCACACTCTTCGTAAATAAAAAATAAATCGCCAAGGAAGAGGCGTTAGGGAGCTTTCTTAACACACGGGAATAAAACTCTACCACCTTCCAGTTACTTAAAGACCTAACACCCAAACTCTGCCCTATCCAAGAACAAATCGCAAAGGAAGAGGTGTTAGGGAGCTTTCTTAACACATGGGAATAAGGCTCTTAGCACCCACCTTCCAGTTACTTAGCGCTCCCTTCTGTTGCTTTGCCTTCGTCATATCCTTACATTTCCAAAAACAAATCGCAAAGGAAGAGGTGTTAGGGGGCCTTCTTAACCCACAAAGGGCTCGTAGCACCCACCTTCCAGTTACTTAGCGCTCCCTTCCGCTGCTTCGCCTTCGTCTTATCCTTACACTTAATCACCATCACACCAAGACTCTGCCATATCCAAGAACAAATCGCAAAGGAAGAGGTGTTAGGGAGCTTTCTTAACACACGGGAACAAGGCTCGTAGCACCCACCTTCCAGTTACTTAGCGCTCCCTTCCTCTGCTTGGCCTTCGTCATATCCTTATATTTCCAAAAACAAATCGCAAAGGAAGAGGTGTTAGGGAGCTTTCTTAACACACGGAAATAAGGCTCGTAGCACCCACCTTCCAGTTACTTAGCGCTCCCTTCCGCTGCTTGGCCTTCGTCTTATCCTTGCACTTAATCACCATCACGCCAAGACTCTCCTCTCCATCGTCGCCGCCGCCACCCAAGGGAAGGCTGTACACGTAGAGGTAATCCTTGGCCTTCTCCTTGGATATGGCGCGTTCCAGGGCTATCACGATTTTAGCCCACTGATTAGATGGGATTAGGGTAGGATTAGGATTGGGATTAGATTAGGATTAGGATTAGATTAGGATTATATTAGAATTACAGTAGATTAGTATAGGATGAGATTAGGATTAGGATTAGGATTAGGATTAGATTAGGATTAGGTTTGGATTAGATTAGGATTAGATTAGGTTTGGTTAGATAGGGGTGGAGTAGGTCATATTAGGATTAGAATAGGATTAGATTAGGATTAGGTTGGGATTAGATTAGGATTAGGATTTTATTAAGTTAGATAGGATTAGATGTGGATTAGGATTGGATTAAGATTATAGTAAGTTTAATTTGGTTACGTTAGGATTACAGTAGGATTAAGTTAGAATTAGATTAGG
>NC_136988.1:18654335-18656835 GCF_032717465.1 Coenobita brevimanus
ATTTTCATTTATTAGAAGTGGCGAGATAACTGATTCATTATTGAGCATTATATGTCTATGTTAATTTCTATATATATCTATGAAGAGTATGTCTTTATCTATGTTTATATCTGTACCTATAGCTGTCTATGTAGAGAGAGAGAGAGAGAGAGAGAGAGAGAGAGAGAGAGAGAGAGAGAGAGAGAGAGAGAGAGAGAGAGAGAGAGAGAGAGAGAGCACCCAAACCCACATCAAAATCCCTAAGGTCATATGAAGCAAATCAAGAGAGTGAGAGAGAGAGAGAGAGAGAGAGAGAGAGAGAGAGAGAGAGAGAGAGAGAGAGAGAGAGAGAGAGAGAGAGAGAGAGAGAGAGAGAGAGAGAGAGAGAGAGAGAGAGAGAGAGAGACATGGACAGAGAGATACGAGACAGAGAGACGGAAACAGACAGAGACACAGAGATATCAAGCACCTAAACCCATATCAGAATCTCCTAAGGTGAAATGAAACAAAGCCATCGAGAGCGAGACAGAGAAAGAGGGAAACAGAAAGACAGAGACATACAGACAGAGAAACAGACAGAGACAGAGATAAAGAGACAGAAGGAGACCGACAGAGAAACAGAGACAGTGACACACAAACGCATGTCATAGTCTCCCAGCGTTAAATGGAACAGTGCCATCCAAGTGCTTCGATACCTAGACAAGTGCAGGAGAAATCTATAGGGGCCCTTGTAGAGAAAGCAGAAGGCCTACAGAGACAGAGACAGAGACAGAGAGAGACACAGAGAGACAGAGACAAACAAACATACATCATAGTCTCCCAGCGTCATATGGAACAGTACCATACAAGTGCTTCGGTACGTTTAGAACTTGCTGGAGGGGTCAGCTTTGGGGGCCTTGTAGAGGAAGTAGAAGGCCTACAGAGAGAGAGACAGAGAGACACAGAGAGACAGGGAGACAGAGACACCAAGCTGAAACATACATCATAGTCTCCCAGCGTCATGTGAAACAGTGCCATCCAAGTGCTTCGGTACGTGTAAAACTTGCTGGAGGGGTCAGCTTTGGGAGCCTTGTAGAGGAAGTAGAAGGCCTCTGTAAAGCCGAGTAACATGATGCTGTAGATGATGCTGAAGGTGAACATGTCTCCGGAGATCATTTTGTAGATCATCACCACGAAGGGCCCCGTCAGCTTCAGAGCCCTGTGGAAGAATAAGACAAGGATAGTAGCTTCGTTAGTTTCAGAGCCTGTGAAAAAAAGAAAAAAGATGAGATGGAGAGATGGAGAGGTATATGAGAGAGGGGGACGTGAACTGGGAGCAAGGCAGTGAAATGGTGGGGGACAGGGCGACATGGAGGCGGTTTGTTTGTGGCCACCTCTTACGGGAATAAGGCGTCTGGCAATGGATAGAAAGATAGGAAAGAATAATGAGAAAAGGATAGTAAATTCGTGAGTTTCAGAAGGACAGGAGTTTCGTTAGTTTCATAGTGCTGTGATTTTAATAAGACAAGGATAGCAGGCTTGTGGCAAATACTGAATAAATATGAGAAAAAAATATCAGTATTATATGCAAAATCTTAATTCGTTGAGAGGAATAAAAAAAAAGATAAAGATTTACTGTAAAAAGATATCAAATTATTATACGATATTTATTTATGTGAGAAGTATTGGCTCAGGAAGATTAATAAGACAAGGATAGCAGCTGGATGTGACAAAGATAACAGTGATAAAGAAATAATATTATGAGAAAGAATTAGCTTATGACAGGAAAGAATTGAATGTTGGATGAATAAATACCAATGTAGTATAGGACAGACAGACAGACAGACAGAGAAAGAAAGAAAAAAAGAAAGAAAAATAAAAAGATAGATAGATATATAGGAAGATAGATAGATAGATGTCGATAGATAGATAGATAGGTATATAGATAGACAGACAGGAAGATAGATAGATGTCGATAGATAGATAGACAGACAGACAGATAAACAGAAAAAAGAAAGGAAGAAAGGAAGAGACAGGCAGACAGAGAGAGATGACAGACAGACAGACAGACGAGAAACAGATAGATAGGTAGAGAAAGAAAGAAAAGAAGAAAGAGAAAGAAAGAAACATAGACAGACAGATAGACAGAAAGAAAGAAAGAAATACAGATAGACAGATAGGCAGACAGACAGACAGAAACACAGGCAGACAGATAGCTAGACAGACACACAAACACCAACCCACACAAACAACTAGAAAAAATCACAAAAAAGAACATACACACAGCATTGCAACTCACCCAGCAAAGAACATGAGCATAAACCACGACCCAGCAGTTGCAAAGGCCATCAACTCATCCTCAATCACCCTCATGATAGGATCTTTCTTGGGACTGAAGAAGTAGACGATCCGGAAGGGCACGCACAGGAGAATGAAGAGGTTGGCAGCCATGAATATTGCCTTGGGAGGACTTGAGGCCTGGGGGAGAGAGGGTGTGTGTGTGTGTCTGTTTGGTGTGGGTGTGGATAGGCTGGGATGTGTA
>NC_136988.1:18661835-18664335 GCF_032717465.1 Coenobita brevimanus
ATCGGCTCCAAAGTCCAGCAGTTTATTATATACTGTCTCGTTGCCCAGACACGCGGCCCAGGCGAGGGGGTACTCTCCCAGGTATGCCAGGCCCTCGTAGTCCGTGTTAGCAGGTCCAGGTGGTGATGTTACCTGCTGATCACGAGGCAGGAAGAAGCTGCCTGGTGGAGGAGGAAATTGACTGGGAAGAATTATTTTATGTACTAGGAAGAGAGAGAGAGAGAGAGAGAGAGAGAGAGAGAGAGAGAGAGAGAGAGAGAGAGAGAGAGAGAGAGAGAGAGAGAGAGAGAGAGAGAGAGAGAGAGAGAGAGAGAGAGAGTTATCAGTGGTGGGGTAGGTGTTGGATGATACTGATGTTTTGCACACACACACACACACACACACACACACACACACACACACACACACACACACACACACACACACACACACACACACACCTATAACCCCCTGGACACACACACACACACCTGTAACCCCCTGCACACACACACACACACACACACACACACACACACACATACCTATGGCTCTCTGGTGTATATCGGCATTACAGGCAAGTAGGATAGTGACTAATTCATTGTTGGTGTAGGCGATGGCCAGGTGTAGGGCACTGGCACCTGGGGAAAAAGAAAATTATTATTATTATTATTATTATCATTACTATTATTATTTTCATCCTCCTCATTATTATTATTATTATTATTATTATTATTATTATTATTATTACTATCATCATCATCATCATCATCATTAACAAGAACTGCGGTCTCTTTACCACTCTAAATCATCATAACCATCATTATCGTCATCACCATTATTATCATTATTATTATTATTATTATTATTATTATTATTATTATTATCATCATCATCATCATCATCATCACCATCATCATCATCATCATCATCATCATCACCCTTAATCTTAACTATACACATTCCCACCAATACCCCTCTTTCCTCCACTAACACTTACCCAGATACTCCTCGTCCTCCACCACGTCAAGAGCGAGTTTGGAGAAGCACTTGAGCAATATCCGGACCAAGTTTTAGCTCTGAATATGCCTCTCAGTGACGTAGAATCTCTCTCTCTCTCTCTCTCTCTCTCTCTCTCTCTCTCTCTCTCTCTCTCTCTCTCTCTCTCTCTCCAAATATTCCTCTTTCTCTTCCAGTAAAAAAAATAATAATAAAAAGTGTAGCAATGTCTCTCTCAGTGACTCCTCTTCAAATAATCCTTCTCCAGTCCTTCCCTCCTTACCCAGATACTCCTCGTCCTCCACCACATCAAGGGCGAGTTTCGGGAAGCGCTTGAGTAGTATCTTGACTGAGTTCTAGCTTTGGTTACCTCAACTATACCTCTCGTTCTTGCAGTGAAAAAAGACGATCAAAGAGTGTAGCAATGTCTTTCTCAGTGACTCCTCTTCAAATAATCCTTCTCCAATCCTTCCCTCCTTACCTAGGTACTCCTCGCCCTCCACCACGTCAAGGGCGAGTTTCGGGAAGCACTTGAGTAGTATCTTGGCCACCCTCGTATGCGCCTTCGTGTCGCACATGATCAATACGTGTAGCAGCGTCTCCCCCAACGACCCTCTGAACTGCATCTGCCAACAGGCTTCGTGATCCTTCCACTTATGCAAAGGGTCAAATGGACTCTTACTCTCCATACTCACTACCATCTGTGGACGAGAAAAGGCTATCACGCTCCTGTTTACGTGTGGAGCATTATATTTTTTACTTACACCCCTTCCCTTCCGTACTTGGCCAGCTTGGGGAAAAAGGTTAATTTTGGCCGTCACTCTCTCGTTGCCTTGTACCGTGAGAGAGAGAGAGAGAGAGAGAGAGAGAGAGAGAGAGAGAGAGAGAGAGAGAGAGAGAGAGAGAGAGGTGGAGAGGGATGGAGAGAAAGGCTGTGGTGGTGGAGGAAAAGTTTCATTCATTCATTGCCACACGCCATGTATCCCAGACGGGGTGGCCAAGGGCTTAGAGTTAATTGTTTTACAGGGAGGGGCACTAATCCTCCATCAACCCCACTTGTAGGTGGCAGGGAAAAACAGAGGTAGGGATTGGTGAAGACAGTGATGGAAAGAGAGGGAGAAAATGGATGTTGCTACTACTACTACTACTACTACTACTTTTACTACTATTACTACTACTACTACTACTACTATTATTATTATTATTATTATTATTATTATTGTTATTTATTATTATTATTATTATTATAGCCACAACAACAACAACAACAACAACTACTACTACTACTACTATTACTACTACTACTACTACTACTATTACTACCACTACCACTACTACTATTACTACTACTACCACTACTGCTACTCCTCCTCCTACCACCACCACCACCACCACCACCACTACTACTACTACTACCACCACAACCTTTGCAGCACTACCTACTCAAAGCCATCATAGTTTGCGTGGTTGTTTGTGCAATTGATCCTTGCAATCAATGCCAAACAATCAATCAAGCCTTTAC
>NC_136988.1:18681835-18701835 GCF_032717465.1 Coenobita brevimanus
TTTATCACTTTCTTTAACATTGCGAGATAGGGCGATGGCGGAGGTATGTGCTCCAGCGAGTGCCATTCCAGTTATTATTATTATTATTGTTGTTGTTGTTATTATTATTATTATTATTATTATTGTTGTTGTTATTATTATTATTATTATCATCATCATTGTTCTTCTTCTTCTTCTTCTTCTTATTATTATTATTATTATTTTTATTGTTATTATTATTATTATTATTATTATTATTATTATTATTATTAATATTATTGTTATTATTATTATTATTATTATTATTATTATTATTATTATTATTATTATTATTATTGTTATTATTATTATTGTCATTATTATTATTATTATTAATATTATCATTATTATTATTATTATTATTATCATCATCATCATTATAATTATCTTCATTATCACTAAAACTCACTCTTAAATCAGCATGACTGTCAGGATACACACACTCTGCCCCTCTCATGCTCTCGCCAACTCTACATGTCACTCTAACACACTCTACATCAGAATTATAGTTGGATGGGGCTAGGAGAAAGAACACAGGCAAAGGAGTATCTATCTATCACTATCTATCGCTCACCTAGCCTGAGTTAGGATGAGGATATAGAGAGGAGTTTATCTATCGACGTCTATCTATCTATCAACCTCTCTGTCTATCTATCAGCCTCTCCTTCTGTCTATCTATCAACCTCTCTGTCTGTCTATCTATCAATCTCTCCATCTGTCTATCTATCAACCTCTCTGTCTATCTATCAACCTCTCTGTCTATCTATCAACCTCTCCTTCTGTCTATCTATCAACCTCTCCTTCTGTCTATCTATCAACCTCTCCGTCTGTCTATCTATCAACCTCTTCCACTGAGTTAAAGAGATGAGGAAAGGACTATCTATCTATCACTATCTATCGCCCTCTCCCACCCTCCCAGTGGTCATGTATCAAGGTAGAATTCCCTCCTATAATCGCTCCCGTAACATATTCCAATAACTGACTGAGCCCTAATATTCTATCATATATATTTATTTCTGTATCGCCTGTCAATAAAAGTCTACGGAGATTTTCACCAGTTTTCATCTGCCTTATCGATGTGGATGTGTGTGTGTATGTGTGTGTGTGTGTGTGTGTGTGTGTGTGTGTGTGTGTGTGTGTGTGTGTGTACATATTTACTTACAGTGCTGTCCCTGGTCTGTGTGTGTGTGTGTGTGTGTGTGTGTGTGTGTGTGTGTGTGTGTGTACATATTTACTTACAGTGCTGTCCCTGGTCTGTGTGTGTGTGTGTGTGTGTGTGTGTGTGTAATTCACCGGGTCGGTCAGGATCACTTGATGGTCGTGATCGTCAGCTTTTACCCTCCCGGAAGGGAGCTGAGAGCTCATATAGTCCGATCTAAGGGCAAGGCTGTGACCTTCACACACGCACACACCCGTCCCCTTGCTCAAGGGGGACAGTAACCACCCACTTCGTCAGTGAAACTTTTCGCAACCTGAGCGAGGCGCGAACTCCCGTCCACCAGTTGGCAAGCGGGAACGTTACCACTGCACCAGCGAGCGGTGTGTGTGTGTGTGTGTGTGTGTGTGTGTGTGTATAGCATGACCTTGGCTCGTATTTTTTTGGTTAAGGAAGCACCCTAACACCTTTTCCTTAGCGATTTATTTGGCTTATTGCACCTTACTGTCCTATTCTATGTTATATAAATCAAATATCGCCATACTCTGCATAAATAAGGTACAAAAGAATATTAACCAGCCATATCCAAAAATAAATCGCTAAGGAAGAGGTGTAAGGGGGATAACATGTTCATTATTAGTTGCAATGACCACGTAACAGTGATGGAACAACGTCCGAAATTGTTGCAACACCTTCATTTGGGAGTGGTGGCCATCATCCACTCACTTGATGTAGCGCTGCCTACTTCTTCCTTCACCTTTATCATTCTTTTTCTGTGTCTGTCCTCCTCTCATCCTATTTCTCACGATCATTCACTCACTTGATGTAGTGCTGCCTACTTCCTTCATCACATCTATCATTCTTTTTCTGTGTCTGTTCTCCTCTCTTCCTATTTCTCACCATCATCCACTCACTTGATGTAGTGCTGCCTACTTCTTCCTTCACCTTTATTGTTCTTTTTCTGTGTCTACCCTCCTCTGTTCCTATTTCTCACCACCATCCACTCACTTGATGTAGTGCTGCCTACTTCTTCCTTCACCTTTATCATTCTTTTTCTGTGCCTGTCCTCCTCTCTTCCTATTTCTCCCATCTTTCCTGTCACTTTTTATTACTCTTCTTTTCTTTTCAGGTGGCTTTACATTGAGTGACAAGCCAAATGGTTTCTTGTAAGCCAGGAAACCATTTACAACGCTGGGTGGTAACCATTTAACTAATCAGTGCGTGTTCCCTACGTGTCTAGAAGTGGGTTGGTGGAGGGTTAGTGCCCCTCCCCGTAAAACAACCAACTCAAACGGGCACCCCTTATGGGATTATGGCGTCTGGCTTTAGATAGATAGAATAGACCTGCCCTTCACACACACACACACACACACACACACACACACACACACACACACACACACACACACACACACACACACACACACACAATATAAACACTAGATCGGAGACAAGGAAAGCGCTCCATTTCATCCCATCTACATGATCGTTTTTCCATCATTTTTTGCCCCCACTGTACTCCAAATCCACAAATGCCTAATGCTCGAGTGGCAGGATAGAAATACCTCAGTTTATATATCCATTTGGCTGGGAGAGGAAGGTCCTGTGAGAGGTGATGTAAACTGAATGTTGTTGTGTATTTAACGCATTAAGTTGAAGATGTGAGTTGAAGTATATGAGGGAGGGGGGAGTGAGTTGGGGGGAGGGCAGTCAAATGGTGGGTGACAGAGCGACTTGGTGGCGCTTTGTCTCCGGCCACCCTTTGCTGGATTAGGACTTCGGGCTATAGACAGATAGATAGATAAATAGAGTTGAAGATTATGGGCTTGATTATAGGAAAGCTTTTGGGGTAGGACAGAAAATGGCTGGGAATTATCTTCTATTTATTTTATTTATGATGATTTTATTGTTAAGAGGAACCTAGAACATGACAATAGATAGATAGATAGATAGATAGATAGATAGAGTTGAAGATTATGGGCTTGGTTATAGGAAAGCTTTTGGGGTAGGACAAAAAATGGCTGGGAATTATATACTATTTATTTTATTTATGATGATTTTCTTGTTAAGAGGAACCTAGAACATGACAATTGTACAAACCACCACAATCACTGTTTTGTCCCTGAATAAACTGCTTTGTTTTCTACTCACTTTGACAGATGCTTTTATATATCCTACGAAGGCTCACTGTAGGCAAGGGTTTATATAGTGAGGGAGGGAGGAGTGAGTTGTGAGGGAAGGGCAGTCAAATGGTGGGTGACAGAGCGACTTGGAGGCGTTCTGTCTGCGGCCACCCTTTGCGGGATTAGGGCGTCGGGCTATAGATAGGTAGAGAGATAAAGCTTCAGGCTGAGAGTAGCACTGAGGTGAAGTTCTTGAGGGATGTGTCTGTGAATGTCATAGTTTAATTCCAGTTTGGCTTTACCTGGCAAACTAACTCCTTTTCAGCTCAGTTGATGGCCAGCTGTGGTGAGACTGAAGGATTGGTTTGATTAGTAACCAAGGAGACTTACTCATTGCCTCAAATATAAGGCTCATCAAATTTCGCGCAACCACAACTTATAAATCGGTGGACCAGTTCTATCAGATGAAAACAAAGTGAATTTAGTGTGCTGAGCTGAAGGTGTGCTCTGATGGTACAGGTGTTGTGGGATGTGTAAAGAAAATTGAAGGTATTTGGTGATGGCAAGGTATGGACGCCAGTGAAGCATCAAGATGAGTGATCTTGTCAATTTGCAAAAGGAATATGTTAGTTTAATGCCTAACTGTATGTAAAGCTTCCTGTAGGTGTGTAAAGGAAATATTATAACTTTTTAATGCTCTGGACTGAACTATGTGCCCGGTTGTAGTAAAGCTTCTTGCAGGTGTGAATGGCTAGTATTGTAATTTATCTCACCTGTTGAACTGAAACTAAGCACCTACACACCTGGTTCTTGTGGTTTATCATGTGTGTTGAGTTGAAAATATGGGATAGGGTGCAGTGACGAAGTGGAGGGTCTTGGAAAATTATACCCAACATCTTAGTGTATTTGTGTTAAGAGGTCTGTGTGGGGTGTGTTGTTGTAAGGGCTTTGCAGTGTACAAAATGCATCTAATATAAAATACAGGACAGATTGCAGTGTCAAAGTCAACGTCCCTGCCAGAAGGAAAGGGAGTATCACCATTTGCCTGTGACGCCCAGAGTGAGTTCTTGTAGGAGGTAAAGCAAGTATCAAGGCTTTATTAACGCCCTCAGCTGTAGCCTTGAGTCGGAATGTAGCGCTGGAGTGGAAGTTCTTGCTGGAGGTAAAGCAGGTGTCTCGATTGATCTGCAGTGACCGTAGTAAGTTATTTTAGGATTTCCAGTGAATATTCTAGTTTTATTAACGCGCTGAGTTGATCTGAGGATAGAATTAAAGGGGAGATTCCTTGTGGTGGTCTAGTTTAATTTCTGTACTGAGTTGATCCGAATGCAGCATCGAAGTAAATAATTTGAGGATTTACAATGAATATACAAGTTTCATCAATGCGCAAAGTTGACCTGAGGGAAGAAATGAAGAGAAGTTGTTTTGTGGTGAAGTCTAGCTTAATTTCTGTGCTGAGTTCATCCGAATGCAGCGTCGAGGTGAATGTTCTTGCCGGAGGTGAAGCTGGTGCCTCCATTTATCGTCGACGGCCGGAGTAGAGGATGCTGACCCACCGCGCCAGCTGCTCGTGCTCGTGGTGGCGCTCCGTGGCCAGGACGCAGGTGGTGAAGTCGTCAGTGGAGAAACAGTTCCGGCTGCAGGTGGAAATGGCTAAGTAAAGTTCCCTCACTCACTCACTTTCTCTTACACTCTCTCACTCTCACACCTCAGGCAACCCTCACCCTTTCTTTCTAACACTTTCACTTGTACATCTTAGGCACACTCACTCACTCTCTCTTTCTTACGCTCTCTCACTTTCACACCTTTAGCTCACTTACCCTCTTTGTCACACACACTCACTTTCACACCTTAAGCTCACTCACTCAGTCACACTCTTTCACTTTCACACTTTAGGCTCACTCACTGTCTCTCACACTCCCTCACTTTCACACTCTCTTTTTCCTCACTAACCTTCACACTTCACACTTATACACCTCACTCTTCTACTTAAATGGTAGTACTTAAATCCACTGCATCTAACCCATGTACAGTCGCCACCAAAACTCCTGTCCTCATCTCCAACTTGCCTCTCAATGGATTTCGAAAAGGAGTGTGGGGAATGAGAAGCAGGGAGCAGGGAAATGAAATGGCGGGGGACAGGGCGACATGGAGGCGATTTGTTTGTGGCCCTCTTGCTGGATTTAGGCGTCAGGCAATAGATAGATAGATATATAGACACAGATTTTTTTTGGCCTGTGATCGAGTCCCGTGTCTTTCAAGGGAGATTCAGAGGACTATTTTTTCAAAGTTCATGGAGAAAGGACAAGCAGGATAGGTGACAGGAATTTTGACTGCGACTGTACTTTTTTTTTTTTTTTTTTTTTTTTTTGACAGGATGAGAAGTTGTTGGTGAAAAGGCAGTTCGGGGAGTGGAAGGAAAATGTGTTGACTGCAATGTTGAAATTATTTAACTCCCATCAGATCCTCAACTCCCTTCAGCTCAGTTGGTGGCCAAGTGTAGTCTGATTGAAGGGAAAATTGGACTAGTAACCAAGGAGACTCATGCCTATCTCATGACTAAATTGTTGATTATAATGTCAAATGGATGAAGTGCATTTACCTCTCATCAGATCCCTAACTCTTTGCAGCTCAGTTGATGGCCAAGTGTAGTCTGATTGAAGGGAAAATTGGACTAGTAACCAAGGAGACTCATGCCTACCTCACTGACTTTCATGTAACCACGACTTAATATTCAACCTGCAAGAATGGCCCAGTTCCCTCAGATGAAAGTGAGAATGACCAGCCTCACTCATCCTTGAGTGGCATTACGTTAGCAATAAACCCCAACCATCCCTTGGATATAAACCTTCACCAGCTCAGTCCGATTGGAGCGCCGAACTTAACCATTAAACCACCAGGCGCCATAATTTGGTTATATGGTTACCACCCAGCGTAGTAAATGGTTTCCTGGTGTACAGGAAACCATTTGGCTTGTCACTCGTGTAGAGTCACCCACAGGCAGAAGGACAAGGAAAGAATGAAGGAAAGAAAGACAGAAGAGGGAGTGTAAAGTCACCCGTAGGCAGAAGGACGAGGAAAGAATGAAGGAAAGACGGAAGAGGATGGAAGGAAAGAAGGATGGAGGAGAGGAAAGGGCAGTCGCCCGAGAGCAACACTACATCGAGTGAGTGGATGGTGAGCGTCCCCCACCTACCACTATAACTATCGCTGCCTCTTGTAATCCAATTCTACTTAGTAAATCTCTCTCACCTTAAGGGATTTACGGGAAAGAATTCTATCGTAAGTAAACCAAAATCTTAAGAAAAAAGGAAGATCGTAAGCAAGAAAAAGTCCTTAAGATTAGTTCCTTAAATCCTCGTCCGTTTAAGAAGCTCCCTAACACCTCCTCCGAAGCGATTTATTTTGCTTGTTACTCCTTACTATCCTCTAGTCAATTAAATCAGTCAGATACCACCACACTCAGCATTAACCCCACCCCACCCAAAAAAAAATGATATTGAAAAAAAATGATAGGAAGGATATTGTTCAGTCGTACTCAAAAATAAATCGCTAAGAAAAAGGTGTTAGGGAGCCTCCTTACCCCACGAGAATAAGGACCGAAGACATTAAGAAAACTCTCTCTCACTCTTAATAAAACTCTCATTGACTCTCACTCTTAATAAAACTCTCATTGACTCTCACTCTAAAACTCTCTCTGACTCTTACTCTAAATAAAACTCTCACTGACTCTTACTCTAAATAAAACAATCAATGACTCTTACTCTAAATAAAACTCTCTCTCTGACTCTCACTCTAAAACTCTCTCTCACTGACTCTCACTCTAAAAAAAACTCTCTCTGACTCACTCTAAAACTCTCTCACTGACTCAATCTAAAACTCTTACTGACTCTCACTCTAAAACTCTCTTACTGACTCTCATGCTATATACTCACTCTAAATACTCACCCTCACTCTAACTAAACCTCCCTCTCTCTCTCTCTCTCTCTCTCTCTCTCTCTCTCTCTCACTGCCTGGAATACAATACTCCGTTCACTCTAACTTGGCCTAAAATTACCATCCCTCCATCTGGAATACTGTGACAATTCATTAACTATAGTGCTAGTCACGAAGAAGTGCTATGTAAAGGATGTAGAGCCGTAATTTTTTCTGCCACTGAGCTACGTGAAATAAGCTGCAAAAGGACGAAAATCTGGGCCAAGTTAAGGTGAAAAGAGTACAAGTTAAGAGAGTACAAGGGAAAAGAGTATAGGTAAAGAGTACAAGGGAAAAGAGTACAGGTAAAGAGTACAAGGGAAAAGAGTACAGGTAAAAAGAGTACAGGTGCAAAGAGTACAGGTGAAAAGGGTACAGGTAAAAAAGTACGGGTAAAAAGAGTACAGGTAAAGAGTACAGGTGAAAAGAGTACGGGTGAAGAGTATAGGTGAAGAGTACAGGTGAAAAGAGTACAAGGGAAAAGAGTACAGGTAAAAAGAGTACAAGGGAAAAGAGTACAGGTAAAAAGAGTACAAGGGAAAAGAGTACAAGGGAAAAGAGTACAGGTAAAAAGAGTGCAGGTAAAGAGTACAGGTGAAGAGTACAGGTGAGAGGCGTACAGGTAAAAGCCTCATAAACTCACCTGCAGTTCACCTAGATGGAATTATCCCTGAACAGGTTGGCACAATCCTCACAGGTAAAAAGAGTACAAGGGAAAAGAGTACAAATAAAGAGTACAGGTGAAAAGTACAGGTAAAAAGAGTACAGGTAAACTAATCAAAGCCTCATACACTCACCTGCAGTTCACCTCGATGGAATTATCCCTGAACAGGTTGGCACAATCCTCACACACCCACGACACCTTACGATAGAGTTCCCTGTTGCCCACCAAGCCGGGGCAGTGGCCAGACACGGGGATCGAACCCACAGCCATCATCACAACCCCCACAGCCAGGCACACCCACACCCACGAACGCTGCAACGAAATAATAATAATAATAATAATAATAATAATAATGATAAAAGCTTGAGGTGAACTGAATCTTAATTATAGCCAAAGACGGGAATCGAACCTACATCCATCACAACAACCCTCCCCCCCCAGACACCGACACCCACGAACGCTGTCCAAGAAATAATAATAATAATAATAATAATAATAACAAAAATAGTAATGGCAATAGTAACGATGATAACAATAATAATAATAATAATAATAATAATAATAATAATAGCAATAGTAATGATAATAATGATGACAATAGTAATAATAATAATTCTGACAAGTAATGATAATAATAATAATAATAATAATAATAATAATAAAATCGAACCTACAGCCGTCACAACAACCCCCCCAGACACCGACACCCACGAACACTGCAACGAAAAAAAGAAAGAAAAATAGAAAGATAGAGAGATAGAAAAAAGGAGAGAGAGAGAGAGAGAGAGAGAGAGAGAGAGAGAGAGAGAGAGAGAGAGAGAGAGAGAGAGAGAGAAAGAGAAAGAGAGAAGGAAGATGGAAAAATGAAGAGACAGACAGACAGACAGACAGACAGACAGAGACACAGACAGACAGACAGACACAGAGAGACAGAGACAAAGGCAGACAGAGACAGAGAGACAGAAAGATAAAAAATAGGAGAGAGAGAGAGAGAGAGAGAGAGAGAGAGAGAGAGAGAGAGAGAGAGAGAGAGAGAGAGAGACAGACAGACAGACAGACAGACACAGACGCCGACAGATAGATAGATAGATAGATAGATAGATAGAGAGAGAGAGAGAGAGAGAGAGAGAGAGACTCACCTGTACGCCAGAGTCACCTGTCCGCATCTCTGCCTCCAACTCAGTAAAATGGCCGACTGTCTGAGAAGGAGGTCCTAAGATGGTGCTATATAAGGGAGAGAAGGAGGGAGGAAGGGAGGAAAGAAATGGAGGGAGGGAGGGAGAAAAAAGGGAGAGAGAGAGAGAGAGAAAGAGGGAGAGAGAGGGGGGGGGAAAATAAAGTGGAAAGGGAATGGGAGGCGAAGGAGGAAAGGAGGGATGGAAGGAGGGTGGGAAGGAGGGAGGGAAGGCGGGAAGGAGGGAGGGAGAGAAATAGGGAGGAAGGAAGGAAGGATGGAAGGGAGGGAGGGAGGGAGGGGGGAAGAAGTCAAGTGAAGAAAGTACAAAAAAGTGGGAGAGAGAGAGGGGGGGGGGAAGGGAATAAGGAACTGAGCGGAAGGGGAAGGGAGGGACAGGAAAGGGAGGTGGGGAGGGAGAAGGGGGAAGTGTGGGGGAAGAGGAAGAGATGAATGGAGGGAGAGAAAACGAGAGGAGGGAGGGATTTTTTTTTTTCCCTAACTACCATTGCGGCAGAAACCTATGGTCATGAGGATTATATATATATATATATATATATATATATATATATATATATATATATATATATATATATTTATATATATATATATCATCAGCCGTTTGAGTATCCACTGCAGGACCGGCCTATCCCTACCGAAGTTGGGACGATACAGCCAATGTATCTCTACCAAGTGGCTTAGGCTGTCTGGTAGAGATTGTATGTAGGGTGAGAAGTGCTTGTAAGTGTGATTGTAGTGTTGTAGTGGCTTTGGATGTGTGTGTAGTCTGTGAACCAAGTGTAATCGGCCAGCGCAAGCCGACTGGGTGCAAGCATACTTTATAGTAAGCGACATTGGTTCAACCACAGCACCCCCTATGTCCGCCAAGCAGTACGTGGCCATGAGAACGCTCCCAAAGTTTTTTACCCTGGCGGGGAGCGATCCCTCGCTCTCCAGTGTACGAAAACACACACTTTACCACTGAGGCTCCATATATATATATATATATATATATATATATATATATATATATATATATATATATATATATATATATATATCCAAGTAAATTTTTTTTTTTTTAATTGTAGTTTTGATATATATTTAAATCTTTATATATCTTTTTTCCTTTTTTCCGTATTAATATAGTTATAAAGTAAGAAATAAAAGACATCTTATCTGATATCGTACAGCTGCTGAACCCAACAGACAAAAGGCTTACTTGTACTGAGAGGGAGGGAGGGAGTGGGAGGCGGGGCTAAGTAGGTGAGAGGCGGGGCTAAGTAGGTGAGAGGCGGGGCAGAGGAAGTGGGCGGAGTTAGTCTATCTATCTATCTTTTAATATCGACATAGTTTTCATCAACAATATTATGAGGTTATTGAGGAGTTTCATCGGTCAGAATAAATCGGTAAGGAAGATGGATTAAGAAACTGAGACAAATGTATAAAATATCAATAGGAGGATTTATAAGTGTAATCCCCTGTCTGGTAGGATTTCAAACCCCCCCACTCCCCCTACCCTCCCCTCCCTCTCCACGCCTCCTCCACGCCCCCTCTCCCTATTCGCGCCTCCTCCACGCCCCCTCTCCCTATTCGCGCCTCCTCCACGCCCCCTCTCCCTATTCGCGCCTCCTCCACGCCCCCTCTCCCTATTCGCGCCTCCTCCACGCACGTCCCCCATTCCTCCCCCTTCCCTCTCCCCCTGTCCACGCTTCCTCGACGCCTATCTCCGTCAGCACGGGGACAAACCAGCGCTAATTACGTTATGCGTGGCCACCGAGGCGTTGAATTGCGTTGCCTGTCATCGCCATCACCATCACCATCATCATCACCATTCCTTACACCCGCAGTCGGATAATTCAGCTTGTAAATTACCGCTGATGTTTATTTATGTCTCTCTCTCTCTCTCTCTTTGATCTTATGGTGTGTGTGTGTGTGTGTGTGTGTGTGTGTGTGTTGGTCTGAAAGTGCACTTATGTATGTATGTATGTTTGTGTGTATGGTTATATGTATGTATGTATGTATATATGAATGCATGTATGTATGTATGGTTTTATGTATGTATGTATGTATGATCTTATGTATGTATGTAAATATGTATGAATGTATGTATATATGTGTGTATGGTTGTATGTATGTATGTATGTATGTAGTAGTCGCAGCAGCAGCAGCAGTAGTAGTAGTAGTAGTAGTAGTAGTAGTAGTAGTAGTAGTAGTAGTAGTAGTAGTAGTAGCCCCAGGTTCATCTGTAACGTGAACCCAGTGGACTGCAGGCTGAAGTTGCCCTCCTCCTGCAGTCCACCATCGTCCTTTCGGGGGATAGGGAGGGAGTTGAGGGACGTGTGTATAACCAGGCAGCTCCACCACCACACGGTTATATCAGTGCCACCACGTGAAGGCCTCCCTCTCTCGTATCTTTGCGAGAGAGAGAGAGAGAGAGAGAGAGAGAGAGAGAGAGAGAGAGAGAGAGAGAGTAAACACATTCAGAGTGCTGGTCATTAAGGGCTATTGGAGTGCAGGGAAGCATAGGATTTTCGTCTTCTTTTACACCTTTCCGTCGCGTCGCCTCTCCTGAAGTCAACTCATTTAGGCTCCGAAATTACTTATCCCTTTACCGCACAATTTTCGCTTCATCCTGGCACTTTAAGACGGTTTTATCTATCTGTCTATCTATTTGTATCTCTCTATCTAGTTATCTATCTATTCATCTACTGTACTATCTATCTATTTATCTGTCTATCTATCTATCTGTCTATTTATCTACCTACCTACTTTTCTATCTATCTATCTCTCCATCTATCTACCTATCTATCTATCTAGTTATCTATCTATTTATCTACTTATCTATCTATCTTTCTATCTATCTATCTATGTGTTTATCTCTATTTATTTATTATTTCTGCATATTTTATTATTATTATTATTATTATTATTATTATTATTATTATTATCATTATTATTATTATTGTTATTATTATCATCATTATTATTATTATTATTATTATTATTAATATCATTATTATTATTATTATTATTGTTGTTGTTGTTGTTGTTGTTATTATTATTATTATTATTATTATTATTATTATTATTATCATTATTATTTCTGCTTATTTTTATTTTTATCATTATTTTTATTATTATTCCCTTCGTTAACCTCTTCACCTCAAGGATATATATATTTTTCTCATTTATCCTCGATGGAGAGTGAAACTGACGAGGAGAGTGGATGTGAAGTGGAGGGGAAGAGAGGAAGGGGGAGGCCAAGGATGAGAAGGAGGGATGGAGTGGAGAGGTATATGAGAGAGGGGGAAGGGGTGAGCTGGGGGCAGGGCAGTGAAATGGCAGGGGACAGGGCGACACGGAGGCGATTTGTTTGTGGCCACCTCTTACCGGATTAAGGCGTTTGGCAATAGATAGATAGATCCTTGTTAGCTGCAGATGATATTATTCAGCTTTGGAGAGTCCCGAACACCTCTTCCATAGCGATTTATTCTTGGATATGGCTGGTTAATATCCTTTTGTACGTTATTTATGCAGAGTATGGCGATATTGGAAGGAATTTTGTAACACTGAAGAGGACAGTGAGGTGTAATAAGCATCATAAATCGCTTAGGAAAAGGTGTTAGGGAGCTTCCTCAACTGACAAGAATACCGGCCATTCATTGACCACTTCATCATCCACTCACTTGATGTAGTGCCGCCTGCTTCTTCCTTCACCATTATCAATCTTTTTCTTTGTCTGTCCTCCTCTCTTCCTGTTTCTCACCATCATCCACTCACTTGATGTAGTGCTGCCTACTTCTTCCTTCACCTTTATCATTCTTTTTCTGTGTCTGTCCTCCTCTCTTCCTATTTCTCACCATCATCCACTCACTTGATGTAGTGCTGACTGCTTCTTCCTTCATTCTTTTTCTGTCTGACCTCCTCTCTTCCTATTTCTCACCATCATCCACTCACTTGATGTAGTGCTGCCTACTTCTTCCTTCACCTTTATCATTCTTTTTCTGTCCTCCTCTCTTCCTATTTCTCACCATCATCCACTCACTTGATGTGGTGCTGCCTACTTCTTCCTTCACCTTTATCATTCTTTTTCTGTCCTCCTCTCTTCCTATTTCTCACCATCATCCACTCACTTGATGTAGTGCAGCCTACTTCTTCCTTCACCTTTATCATTCTTTTTCTGTCCTCCTCTCTTCCTATTTCTCACCATCATCCACTCACTTGATGTAGTGCTGCCTACTTCTTCCTTCACCTTTATCATTCTTTTTCTGTCCTCCTCTCTTCCTATTTCTCACCATCATCCACTCACTTGATGTAGTGCTGCCTGCTTCTTCCTTCGCCTTTATCAGTATTTTTCTGTGTCTGTCCTCCTCTCTTCCTGTCACTTTTTATTACTCCTCTATCCACTTCAGTAACCACTTCAGGTGACTCTACACTGAGTGACAATCCTCAAGGTGTCCTGCACCCAAAGACACTATATATAACGCTGGGTGGTAACCATATCACCAGACAACGGGATGATGTGGAGCTTGCTATGGTGCCCCTGGGTAAGAGCTACGTATGCGGCATCCACCCAGGAACTGTCTACTACCAGTGTCCACTACCCACTGTCTCCTGCCACCCTCCACTACCAGCATCTGCAACCACTACTACCACCATCTACAACCACTACTACCACTATCAACAACCACTACTGCCACAGTCTTCTACAACTACCACCGTTACCACAATCTTCTACCACCATCGACTACTGCTACTACCACCATCTACAACTACTACTACCACCATCCACTACCACTACCACCACCATCAACTACCACTACTACCACCATCAACTACCACAATCTCCTACCACTACCGACTACTTCTACTACCACAATCTCCTACCACCATCAACAACCACTACTATCACAATCTCCTACCACCACTACCACCATCCACTACCGCTACTACCACCATCAACTACCACTACTACCACAATCTACAACCACTACTACCACGATCTATAACCACTACTACCACCATCAACTACCACTACTACCACAATCTACAACCACTACTACCACGATCTATAACCACTATTACCACCATCAACTACCACTACTACAACCATCAACTACCACTACTACCACAATCTACAACCATTACTACCACCATCCACCACCACTGCTACCACCATCCATTACCACCACTACCACCATCAACTACCACTACTACCACCATCAACTACCACTACTACCACCATCCACTACCACTACTACCACCATCCAGTACCACTACTACCATCAACTACCACTACTACCATCAACTACCACAATCTACAACCACCACTACCACGCTCTATAACCACTACTACCACCATCAGCTACCACTACTACCACAATCTCCCACCACAATCACCCCTTCCCCATTCACCTTACCCTAATCTCACATACACCTGAGTTACGACTAATTAGAGTCTGTTTTTAATCAATGGCCAGGTGACTCATCCCAGATTTCACCCCTCTCCCTCTCCCTCTCTCTCTCTAGGTTAGCTTAGACGATGATTTTGGTGAGCAAATTATCTTGGTTTTTCTTATAGCTCTTCGTCCTCGTCCTCGTCCTCGTCCTCGTTCTCGTTTTCGTCCTCGTTCTCGTTCTCGTTCTCGTCCTCGTTCTCGTCCCCTTCTTCGTCCTCTTCTTCGTCCTCGCCTTTGTCCTCGTCATCATAATCATGGCAATAGTAATAGTACTACTACTAGTAGTAGTAGTAGTAGTAGCAGCAGCAGTAGTAGTAGTAGTAGTAATAATAATAATAATAATCTTCATCATCATCATCATATTTCCCTCTTTCCCAAATCAGTCGTGTGTGTGTGTGTGTGTGTGTGTGTGTGTGTGTGTGTGTGTGTGTGTGTGTGTGTGTGTGTGTGTTTATGTGTGTGTGTGTGTGTGTGTGTGTGTGTGTGTTTGTGTGTGTGTGTGTGTGTGTGTGTGTGTGTGTGTGTGTGTGTGTGTGTGTGTGTGTGTGTGAGAGAGAGAGAGAGAGAGAGAGAGAGAGAGAGAGAGAGAGAGAGAGAGAGAGAGAGAGAGATTCGGTGCAGGGTTAGCAGAGGTCAAGGTCACAGGTAAGGTCAAAGTTCAGGTGGGGGGAGCTGAGGGGCACTTCTTCGTGACAAGCATCAATCTAGCATCACTGAGACTCAGCATTCAAGACGGAGAGGTGGCAATTTTAGGCCAGGTTAGAGTGAAAAGAGTGAAATTAGAGTGAAAAGAGTGAAATTAGAGTGAAAAGAGTGAAATTAGAGTGAAAAGAGTGAAATTAGAGTGAAAAAGAGTGAAATTAGAGTGAAAAAGAGTGAAATTAGAGTGAAAAAAGAGTGAAATTAGAGTGAAAAAAGAGTGAAATTAGAGTGAAAAAAGAGTGAAATTAGAGTGAAAAAGAGTGAAATTAGAGTGAAAAAGAGTGAAATTAGAGTGAAAAAGAGTGAAATTAGAGTGAAGAGAGTGAAATTAGAGTGAAGAGAGTGAAATGAGAGAGGAAAGAGTGAAATTAGAATGAAAAAGAGTGAAATTAGAGAGAAAAGAGTGAAGTTAGAGTGAAAAAGAGTGAAATTCCACCTTTATCAGCCAATCTCCTTAACACGACAAATTACCTTACCTGATATGGGTCTCTGTGTCTATATATACACGTGTGCAAGGAATTTCTCTCTCTCTCTCTCTCTCTCTCTCTCTCTCTCTCTCTCTCTCTCTCCTGTGTATACAGTAAACACATGTTAAGAAAATTTAATCTCTCTCAATCACCACCTTTCTCTCTCTCTCTCTCTCTCTCTCTCTCTCTCTCTCTCTCTCTCCACTGTCATTGAGAGGTCACTGAGAGGAGTCTTCGCGTGGTGGCAATGTGACCCTGAGAGGTGCAGCTGCGGCGTCCACCCGGGGGTCAAACCTCTTCGTACTTCCCTGCACCTCGCCGTGGGAAGGGCGCAGGGTCCCCACACACCATATTGAAGTCCCACAGAAGTTGCGAAGTTGCTTACCCGTGGTCGACGGGTGTGCTCGGCTAAATAGGCTGAGGCGACGCAGCAACAACAGCACTACTACTACTACTACCGCTACTACTATTGCTACTACCACAATTACTGTTTTCACTGCTACTACAACTACTGTTACTCTCACTACTACTACTACTACTACTACTACTACTACTACTACTATTACAACTATTACTACTATAACTGCTACTTCTACTACTACTACTACTACTACTAATACAACTACCATTACTTCAACTACTACTACTACTACAACTACTACAACAACAACAACAACTACTACTACTACTACTACTGACAAAGACAACATTCTTATTTTCTTTTGTCCATATTGAGTTAAGGAAGCTCCCTAACACATTTTCCTAGGCGATTTATTTTGCCTATTACAACTGACTCCAGTTCTGTGTTACATAAATCCTTCAAATATCGCCATACTCTACATACCCAACGTCTGTCTATCTATCTATCTATTGCCAGACGCCTTAATCCAGTAAGGGGTGGCCACAAACAAATCGCCTCCATGTCACCCTGTCCCCCGCCATTTCACTGCCCTGCTCCCAGCTCACACCTTCTCTCATATACCTCTCCACTCCATCCCTCCATCTCATCCTTGGCCTACCCCTCCCTCTCCCCCCTGCACCTCACTCACATACACTCTCCTCGTCAGTCTTCCGCTCTCCATCCAACGTACAAAAGGCTATTAACCAGCCATATCCAAGAATAAATCGCTAAGGAAAAAGTGTTAGGGAGCGTCCTTACCCTAACAACCCTCCTTCATATACTCCTCAAGGAAATGTCAATCTTAACAACGATATTCTTAAGATTTACAAAGCTTTTTATTTCAGCATGTTACTTACTACTGTCTCTTCCTCCTCCTCTTCCTCTTCTTCTTCTTCTTCTTCCTCCTCTTCCTCTTCTTCTTCTTCTTCTTCCTCCTCCTCCTCCTCCTCTTCTTCTTCCTCCTCTTCTTCTTTTCTCCTCCATCTCGTCTTCTTCTTCTTCTTCTTCCTCCTCCTCCTCCTCCTCCTCCTCTTCTTCTACTTCTTCCTCCTCTTCTTCTTCTTCCTCTTCTTCTTCTTCTTCTTCCTCCTCCTCCTCTTCTTCTTCTTCTTCTTCCTCCTCCTCCTCCTCCTCCTCCTCTTCTACTTCTTCCTCCTCTTCTACTTCTTCCTCCTCTTCCTCTTCCTCTTCTTCTTCTTCTTCTTCTTCTTCTTCTTCTCCTCCTCCTCCTCCTCCTCCTCTTCCTCCTCCTTCTCTTTCTCTGCCTCCTCCTCCTCTTCCTCTTGCTCCCCCACCCCCATCACCTACCCCAAATTCATCACCAACACGTGCCGGTCAGACTCGAAGACAAAGCATGTTTCCTACTTGTCCCTGCTCACTCCGTAGTCTGTTTAGGGACCTTTATATCACAGTGACGGTTGGAGGTCGTAAGCGGAGGGAGAGAGGGATTTCGAGGTGCCAGACTTCGAATCCTAATCTCCCTAACATCTCTTCCTAAGCGATTTATTCTTAGATATGGCTGGTTAATATCCCGTTGTTCGCTGTGTGGGTAAAGTGAGGCGATAATTTGGAAGGATTTATAGAACGCAAGGCAGTAAGGTGCAATAAGCAAAATAAATCGCCTAGGAAAAAGTGCTAGGGAGTCGATGAGAGAGAGAGAGAGAGAGAGAGAGAGAGAGAGAGAGAGAGAGAGAGAGAGAGAGAGAGAGAGAGAGAGAGAGAGAGAATGGCTGGGAGGAAGAAGAAAAGAAACAGGGTGAGGCAAAATGAAAATGATACACTTTAGAGTCTGACATTAATTGGGGCATTTCCGAGAGAGAGAGAGAGAGAGAGAGAGAGAGAGAGAGAGAGAGAGAGAGAGAGAGAGAGAGAGAGAGAGAGAGAGAGAGACCAAACTCAAAATCGCTCGTGGAAAAAAATAAAAAAAAATAAAAGTAAAGAAAAAATCGCCATATATAATAACACTATCCTCAACGCACCTCTTCCCCAGCACCCCTAACACCTTTTCCTAAGCGATTTATTTTGCTTATTACTCCCAACTCCTCGCCTGCGTTATATAAATCCTTCCAACATCGCCATACTCTGCATCAATGACGTACAAAAGGATATTAACCAGCCATATCCAAGAATAAATCGCTATGGAAGAGGTGTTAGGGAGCTTCCTTACATCACACAGGTTAGTTTCTTATAAGTAATCTTCCAAGAATTCGCCTATAACTACCTCCTTGTCTCTCCTCCCTCCCTCCCTCCCCCCTCCCCCTCCTCCCCCTCCCCCTCCCCCTGAAGACACTACTGACCCTCCTCCCCCTCCCCCCCTCTCTCTCTCTCTCTCTCACACACACACACACACACACACACACACACTCCTACCTCCACACACCCCACCCAACCCCTCTCAAACAGACACTTCCCCCATCCCTCCCCCTCCCCTTGCCCCCACCCACCCCACACCCCTATCCTCCCACCCCCACTACACTCCCACTACACCCCCCCACCTCCCCCACCCCCCACCCACACACTAATTCACGTTCAGCCTCGCTCAGTGCCTATAGCTTGAGAGAGAGAGAGAGAGAGAGAGAGAGAGAGAGAGAGAGAGTTGGATTGTGTGTGTGTGTGTGTGTGTGTGTGTGTGTGTGTGAAGGTGATAATGAGTATGAGAGAGACAGACAGGTAGATTGAGTTCTAGTACTAGCGTAGCGTAGGTGTGTGTGTGTGTGTGTGTGTGTGTGTGTGTAGGTGTGTGTGTGTGTGTGTGTGTGTGTCAGGGCAGCACGCACCACCCTGCTCGATCTCTAGCCTCACGAATACACGAAAAGATTAACGCTACCTGTTATATTAGACACACCTGTCCTCTCACGCACAGTCACACATAATGTCAGGCTTCGAGTTATTGCTTGACTCTCTCTCTCTCTCTCTCTAACTAACTAACTAACTAACTAACTACACACACACACACACACACACACACACACACACACACACACCTTTCTCGGGGACTTTGATCACTGTCTATTTGTCTGTCGAATGTCTATCTATTTCTCTCTCTCTCTCTCTCTCTCTCTCTCTCTCTCTCTCTTCACCTTGCATACCCTGTTGTAAGCAATTAATTTACACTAGAATAGGTTGCTAGTCACGAAGAAGTGCCATGGGAAGGATTGTAGAGCCGTAGTATTGTCTTTTTCTGCCACTGAGCTACGTGAAATAAGATGCAAAAGGACAAGATGCTAGTCACGAAGAAGTGCTATGGGAAGGATGTAGAGCCGTAGTATTGTCTTTTTCTGCCACTGAGCTACGTGAAATAAGCTGCAAAAGGACAAGATGCTAGTCACGAAGAAGTGCTACGGGAAGGATGTAGAGCCGTAGTATTGTCTTTTTCTGCCACTGAGCTACGTGAAATAAGCTGCAAAAGGGCGAAAATCTGGGCCAAGTTAAGGTGAAAGAGGCATAGTAGATGATGCTAGTCACGAAGAAGTGCTATGGAAGGGATATGGAGGGGTAGCAATTTTTTTTTGAGTGAGTTTTTGGAAATGAAAAGCAAAATAATGAAAATCTGGGCCAAGTTAAGGTGAAAGGATTATTGGTAGAAAAAAAATCCATGTGTAAAGGGATTTTTGTCAGCGTGTGCACCCATCGCCCTGGTGACGCAATGTGACGCCGCGTTACGCCATGAATACCTGAGGAAACACCTGTGCGTAACCTCTTCACCTTTCTCCCTAACACCTTTTCCTAAGCGATTTATTCTGCTTTTTACACCTCAATGTCCCATGCGGTATTATATCAATCCTTCTAATATCGCCATGCACTGCGTAAAGCTCCCTGACACCTTTTCCTAAGCGATTTATTCTGCTTAATATACCTT
>NC_136988.1:18709335-18726835 GCF_032717465.1 Coenobita brevimanus
AGAGTTGACCTGTTGCATACACGAAGGACTGGGAGTGTCGGTGAAAAGGACAGTTCCAGAGTTGACCTGTTGCATACATGAAGGGCTGGTAGTATGGGTGCGAAAGACAGTTCCAGAGTTGACCTGTTGCCTACACGAAGGACTGGGGCTATCCTTCCCTCATACACTCCTTCCCTCCACCCCTCTTCCTTCTCTTTCTCGGTCTGCCTCTCCTCATTCTCCCACGAGTTTCGCCTCTTATGGTCCAAGAATTTAACTTTTTATTATGCACGGTTGAGGCAAAATCTATCTATCTATCTATTGCCAGACGCCGTAATCCCGTAAGAGGTCGCCACAAACAAATCGCCTCCATGTCGCCCTGTCCCCCGCCATTTCACTGCCCCTCTCTCTCATATACATAATCATATACATAATTTTGATCAGTGATATTGTTGCATCCCTCCATCCTTTCATCCACCCATCCATCCATCTATCCATCCATCCATCCATCTTCTCATCCACCTATCCACCCACCCATCCATCCATCCATCCACCAATCCATCCACCCATCCACCTATCCACTCATCCATCCACCTTCTCATCCTCCTATCAATCCATCCATCCATCTTTTCACTCACCCGTCCACTCTTCCATCCATTCACCCAGCCATCCACCTTCTCATCCACTCATCCATCCACCCATCTACCCACCCATCCATCCATCCACCCATCTACCCACCCATCCATCCATCCATCCATCCACCCATCCACCTGTCCACTCATCCATCCACCTTTTCATCCACCCATCCACGTATCCACCCATCCATCCACACGGCCATCCATCCATCATTTCAGCCATTGACCCATCATCCACCTCTCCACCTATATCAATAACATATTTGTGATTGCAGTAATACCTCTACCTTTTATTATTATTATTATTATTATTATTATTATTGTTATTATTATTATTATTGTCATCATCGTTACTATTGTCATTACTATTTTTGTTATTATTATTATTATTATTATTATTATTATTATCATTACTTGTCATAATTATTATTATTACTATTGTCATCATTATTATCATTACTATTGCTATTATTATTATTATTATTATTATCATTTCTGCGACGGCGTTCGAGGGTGTCGGTGTCTAGGGGGGGGGGTTGTTGTGATGGATGTAGGTTCGATTCCCGTCTTTGGCTATAATTAAGATTCAGTTCACCTCAAGCTTTTATCATTATTATTATTATTATTATTATTATTTTTTTTTTTTTCGTTGCAGCGTTCGTGGGTGTGGGTGTGCCTGGCTGTGGGGGTTGTGATGATGGCTGTGGGTTCGATCCCCGTGTCTGGCCACTGCCCCGGCTTGGTGGGCAACAGGGAACTCTATCGTAAGGTGTCGTGGGTGTGTGAGGATTGTGCCAACCTGTTCAGGGATAATTCCATCGAGGTGAACTGCAGGTGAGTGTATGAGGCTTTGATTAGTTTACCTGTACTCTTTTTACCTGTACTTTTCACCTGTACTCTTTATTTGTACTCTTTTCCCTTGTACTCTTTTTGCCTGTGAGGATTGTGCCAACCTGTTCAGGGATAATTCCATCGAGGTGAATTGCAGGTGAGTTAATGAGGCTTTGATTAGTTTACCTGTACGCCTCTCACCTGTACTCTTCACCTGTACTCTTTACCTGCACTCTTTTTACCTGTACTCTTTTCCCTTGTACTCTTTTCCCTTGTACTCTTTTCACCTGTACTCTTTTCACCTGTACTCTTTTTACCTGTACTCTTCACCTGTACTCTTTTTACCTGTACTCTTTACCTGCATTCTTTTTACCTGTACTCTTTACCTGTACTCTTTTTACCTGTACTCTTTTCCCTTGTACTCTTTACCTGTACACTTTTCACCTGTACTCTTTACCTGTACTCTTTACTTGCAGGTGAGTGAGGATTAGTAACCAAGGAGACTCATTCCTGTTATTATGTGCCCCATTTTTCATCCCTGTTTTTCCAGACTTCAATTAACTTCCTATTTTTCAAGAACCAATTTAGCTCCCTGTTTTTGAACAACTTAACTCCCTATTTTCAAAAGCCCATTTAACTCCCTATTTTTCAACAGTCCATTTAATTCCCTATTTTCCAGAACCCATTTAACTGCCTATTTTTACCCATTTATCTCCATATTTTACAAGAACCCATTTAACTCCCTGTTTTTCAACAGCCCAATTAACTCCTCAATTTTCAAGACCCCATTTAACTCCCAATTTTTCAAGACTCCATTTAACTCCCAATTTTCAAGACCCCATTTAACTCCCTATTTTTCAAGAACCCATTTAACTCCCTATTTTTCAACAGCCCATTTAACTCCCTATTTTCAAGAACACAATTAACTCCCTATTTTTACCCATTTAACTCCCAATTTTTCCAGACCCCATTTAACTCCCTATTTTTCCAGACCCCATTTAACTCCCTATTTTCCAGACCCCATTTTAACTCCCTATTTTTCCAGACCCCATTTAACTCCCTATTTTCCAGACCCCATTTTAACTCCCTATTTTTCCAGACCCAATTTTTTTTTTCCTCCCACAGCAAGAACTGTTTCTCCACTGACGACTTCCTCTTCTGTGTGCTGGCCACGGAACGCGACCGGGAGAGAGAACAGCTGGAACGATGGGTCAGCATCCTCAACTCAGGTCGCCGGAAGTAGACGCTGAGACGCCGGAAGTAGACGCTGAGACTCCGCAAGTAGACGCTGGGACTCCGCAAATAGACGCTGGGACTCCGCAAGTAAACGCTGAGACTCCGCAAATAGACGCTGGGACTCCCTTTCAATTCCGCAAGGTCCTTCTGCTCCGCGTCAAGTAAATTCTAATACTTTACTTATATTCTACAAGATCTTACCCTCTACAAGTAAATTCTGATTCTCCACTTACATTCCACAAGATCCTACACTTCTGCATCAAGTTAATTCTGATTCTACACTTATATTACACAAGATCTACCCCTCCACATCAAGTAAATTCTAATTCTCCACTTATAGGCCACAAGTTCTGCCCCCATGTCAATTAATTCTGACACTCCACTTATATTACGCAAGATCTTCGCCTCCACATCAAGTACATTCTGACACTCCACTTAATTCCCACATAATCTTCCCCTCCACATCAAGTAAATTCTAATTCTCCACTTATATTCCACAAGATTTTTCCCCTCCACATCAAATACCATCCAGAACTTTTACTTTGACAATGAATCCCTCTCAAATCTACATTCCGATAAATAATTCTTCTAAATCCAGTGTCTCGGAAGATTGGGTCATTATCCGCAGCTCAGGTCACCGCAAGTCTATCTATCTATCTATCTATACCACGACACCCTAATCCCGCAAAGGGTGGCCACGGACAAAACGCCTCCAAGTCGCTCTGTCACCCACCATTTGACAGCCCTCCCCCCAACTTACTCCCCCCTCCCTCATGTACCTCTCAGCTCCATCCCTCCACCTCATCCTCGGTCTACCCCTCCCTTCACTTCACCTACATACACCCCCTTAGTCAGTCTTTCATTCCCCATTCTCTCCACATGTCCAAACCACCACCATGTATTTCTCCACAAGTAATGATGAAGATTCCTGTACTCTTTACCTGTACTCTTTACACCTGTACTCTTTACCTGTGCTCTTCATTTGTACCCTCTTCCCCCGTGCTCTTTTCCTTTGTACTCTTGTCACCTGTACTCTTTTCACCTGTACTCTTTTCACCTGAACTCTTTTCCCTTGTACTCTTTTCCCCCGTACTCTCTTTCCTTGTACTCTTTTCCCTTGTACTCTTTTCACCTGTACTCTCTTCCCTTGTACTCTTTTCCCTTGTACTCTTTTCCCTTGTACTCTTTTCCCTTGTACTCTTTTCACCTGAACTCTTTTCACCTGTACTCTTTTCACCTGTACTCTTTTCACCTGTACTCTTTTCACCTGTACTCTTTTCACCTATTGAGATTGGTGTTCTGAATGGTGCTTGGGGATTTGTTAGCATGTCTCCCTTAGCGGTCAATTTTGCACATTATATCTCAGTCTCCTGTTGCGTGTCATTATTGCAAAGTACGTTGCAGTGAAATGGCGGGGGACAGGGGGACATGGAGGCGATTTGTTTGTGGCCACCCCGTATTAGGGATTAAGGCGTCTGGCAATAGATAAATAGATAGATGTTGATATTAAATTGATACAAGAAATAATGGAATGTGAAGGTGTAACATGCAAAATACACCAGTAAGGAAGAGATGTGACAAAATCCTCTATGCTGCCTACAACACACCTCTCTGGAAATTCACCCTTCCTTTGACCCCGATACTTAACTTTTCCGAGAACAGAATCTCGACGTGAAGGTTTGTAAGGCTTATTTTGAAAACTAAGTAAAGGCAAAATCATCCCTCAGATCTTTTACAGTCGCTTGCACAATACGCGCCCAAACTACATTGCATTTAACATAACTTAAACTTGGCGAGGAATGTTAACTCTTCTCAGATATTTATAACCAAGCGTTTAGTTAATCATGTCGCTAATGGATATGCGTTCTTTTTCGAGATGTCAAACTTAATGTCACGATCCTAAAGCCAGTGTGGTACAAGATGTGGGTAATAGCACACAGCCAAACACACTTTAATAATAAAATCTAACCAGGCCATACTTTCAATACAATCCAAGGCAGACCAGGATTCCACTGCAAAACTAGTTCAAAATCTGTTCAAAATGGCATCTCAGTATATAAAGCAAAACCAACTAGCATTTTCCAAGTGGCAACAGTCATTCAACCTGCCCGGACTGGTGATTTCTTTGGTTAATTTAGCTTCTTGAAAATTCCTCTCATGATAACGTGCCAACTAAACTGTTTTAAGTATCAGTAAGGAACAGAAAGACGGGGCTCAAGAAGGAATGATCATGAATTACCACTAAAACCTTGACCACAAAGAGTTTATCTAGACGTTAAAGTTAAATTTAGATTGAAAATTTACCGTACGCAGATACAAAAGTCAGCGCGCATAGGTATAGAAGTTAGCCTACGTTGGTGTGAGAGTTAGCATACACGGATAGAAAACTTACGATGTGCATGTATGAAAGTCGCCATAAACAGTTTTGAAATTAAGCATAGACAGATGCAACATTACTAAAACAAATATTTGAAAGTTTTCGTACGCAGATATGAACGGTGGTATATGTAGATTTGAAAGTTACTCCCCGTAGTTGTGAAAATTAACGCATCTAAGCAAGAAACTTTGAATACATAGAAAAATTAGCACACCTGGATCTGAAAGTTAGGATTCACAGGTGTAAAAGTTTGCATAGGATGTTGTGAAATGCCAGAGGGGAATTTTCTGATATTTTTGCGTTTCAATTGCATTTTTTTTTTCATATTTTGTTTTTTCAATAAGGATGCGTCTTATGATTTGCAAAATGTGTAATGAGATGTTCAGATTATATGGACTTTTTTATCTGTTTTAATTAGTAACTCAAAATAATTAGTTATAATATTATCTAATTTATTGCATTATCTATACCTATATTATATTTATTTAATCACACTTTCTTTATAATATGTAATAGCTTTTTACTCATAGGCCCCTGTTCTCCCTAACACCTCTTCCTAAGCGATTTATTCTGCTTATTACACCCTACTAGCCTCTTGCGTGTCATTTAAGCCATTTTGATATAGCCATACCTAGCGTAAGAAACGAGCAAAATTATACTAACCAGCCATATCCGAAAATAAATCGCTAAGGGAGAGGCGTTAGGAGTTAGGAGTGAATTTCGATAATTTTTATTTTCTTATTTACTTTCTACTTTCTTGTGTAATCTATTTTCATGATTAATCTTGTTTCTGGATATGGTAAAAATGAGATGTGATGATGATGATGATGATGATGGTGGTGGTAGTGATGGTGATGATGATGATGATGGTGGTGGTGGTGACGATGATGATGATGATGATGATGATGGTGGTAGTGATGGTGATGATGATGATGATGGTGGTGGTGGTGATGATGATGATGATGATGATGATGATGATGATGATGGTGGTGGTGGTGGTGGTGATGATGATGATGGTGGTGTTGGTGGTTGTGGTGATGATGATGACGATGATGATGATGATGTTGGTGGTGGTGGTGATGATGATGATGATGATGGTGATGGTGGTGATGATGATGATGATGATTATAGTGGTGGTAGTGATGGTGATGATGATGATGATGGTGATGATGGTGGTGATGATGATGATGATGGTGATGATGATGATGGTGGTGGTGGTGATGTGATGTACAGAGTTTATGGGGGAATATGCAAGAGTCACACAATGAATGTAAGAAGAGAGAGAGGCACATTGAATCCATTTGCTTGCTCTCTCTCTCTCTCTCTCTCTCTGGAAGATAAGGGGTTGAGTGACGTGAGAAGGAAATCTTTCCATTTAAAACAATTTTTTTTTTTCATTCCTTTTTTTTCACCCCTTCACTCTGATTACCTCATTATTCATTTTGTCCTTCATGAGCGATTTTATTCAATTTGGGAAAGACTTCTTATAGTGAAAGACTCGATGAAAAATTATATATAAATCTTCTAGTTCCAAAAGTCAGCCAAAAACTGAAACAAAAAATCCATCTGGGAATTTTGGGTGAATAAAATGAATAATCTTTGAGGAGGTGAATAATATGGTTTCTCAGGACTCTTCAGTATTATACAAACCAAATTTATTCATAATTTTCCTGGGCATTAATAATTTTTTACCTCACCCTTTACCTGTTAATCAAATGCTCCTGTACTTTCCTGTTTCCTTTATCTATGTACAGTAATTTCAGTTATTTTTATTACGATTATTTAATGGTTACTGGTTTATTTATTACGCTGTCTTTATACTTTCCTGATTTACACTCATTACTGTACATTAATTCCCTATGAATTTTAACTTTATTTTTACAAGAGACTCTAAGCCATCCTTTCTAGTCAGCACATAGGCTACATAGATTAAGTTATGTATTTTTGTAGTTTTTTGTAATCTCTGTTAAGTGGTTGGTTTTCCAGTGTTTTTTTCCTCTGTAAAGTCCAATCTGTTGTCCTTTCACAATCAAAAGGTCGCCTACACCTCCACACCAGCTGTAATGAAGGAACTTGTTGCATAGAAAGTTCCTGTGAGATGGAACTATAAAGCACACACACACACACACACACACACACAAAAGCTGTAATGAAGGAACTTGTTACATAGAAAGTTCCTGTGCGATAGAACTATAAAGCACACACACACACACACACACACACAAAAGAGTAAATGAAGGAAAGGTGGTTGGTTGAATTGTCGCTCTGATTCTGAGGGCTTCGTATGTCAGTTTTCACCATTCTACTCATTTTACTCTAACTTGGCCTAAAATTGCCCTCTCTCCACCTTGAACACCGAGTTGTATCACTAGATTAACACTGGAATTAGGGTGCTAGTCACGAAGAAGTGCTGTGGAGAGGACGTAGAACCGTAGCACTGTCTTTTCCTGCCACTGAGCTACGTGAAATAGGCTTTAAAGGAAGGAAATCTGGGCCAAGTTAAAGTGAAAGGAGTATAGTATGGCTATTTAAGTTTTTTCCAATATAGCAAGTTCAGTTTGCCACATAAGGGAATAGACGAGTGATACACATAATATTTAAACATCTTTTTTTTTTTTAAATTTAATATGCTAGTCACGAAGAAGTGGTGTGGAAGTACTGCAGGAGGAGTTATAAAAAGCTTGACTCCTTTTGTGTTCAGGGATTACAGATGCTTTGTAATTTGTTGAATGTTTCAGTTCAGCATTATTTATAGATTACATTCCCATTCCATATTTTGTATCATCCCACTTGTAATTAATTTCAAGGAGCGTTCATTCATTTATGTGTTAATTCTTTGTAATAGACATTTATGTAATTTATTCAGGTACAATAATAGCCTCAGTTTTATGTAATTTATCTAAGTACAGTAATAGCCTCAGTTGTACGTAATTTAAGTACAGTAGTAGTCTCAGTTGTACGTAATTTAAGTACAGTAGTAGTCTCAGTTGTACATAATTTAAGTACAATAGTAGTCTCAGTTGTACGTAATTTAAGTACAGTAGTAGTCTCAGGTGTATGTAATTTAAGTGTAGTACTAGTCTAAGTTGTATGTATTTTATGTATTAGTAAGACATATCCTTTTTTTATTTGTATTTTGTAAGGAGTCTGTAATGTTACTCCCAGTCCTCCATGTGTGCAAAAGGTCAGCTCTGGAACCGCCTCCCTCTGTCTGTATTTCCCTCCGCCTATGACCTCCAGCCCTTAAAACGCAGTGTGTCCAGGGATCTTGAAATTAACAGATCTTGAATTTGGCTCTGTTTTTGTTATTTTTTTCTTGGAGGGAACAGTCTTGTGGGCTCCTGGCCTTAGGTTCCTTCTTCTTTGCATAAATAAAAAGATGATAACTGACATGGTGCCATATTCATGTAAGATTTTTATTAATATTCCCATTAAATCTACACAACAGACACTTATCTCCAGGAATAGCCTTATAAAAACCCTTACATGCGTGGAGCTGGCACCCACCTCAGCACTGCAAGTCTAAAAGGTGAGTGGCCGCCGTTTGATGAGTTTTCCCTTTTCGGATCTGATGGCGGTCCTTCACCTTTAAGATCCGCAGTGGCGAGGTGGGTTCGAGCCCCATGCAAGGACAGATGATGAATATTCCCTCTGGTTTCTGCTGTCATTTGTCACTGAAAAATGAAAGTGAACGAAATATAAAGAAACTGAAAAGCCTCAGTCCTTCACTCTGACTTGGGTATAGTGAATGACTGATGTATG
Organism: Coenobita brevimanus; assembly: GCF_032717465.1. Lineage (NCBI taxonomy): Eukaryota > Metazoa > Arthropoda > Malacostraca > Decapoda > Coenobitidae > Coenobita > Coenobita brevimanus. The sequence goes on from NC_136988.1 coordinate 18,718,156, forward strand.
AGCGAAGATATATGAGAAGAACCGATATATTATGAAACTTGGGATAATATGAGCGAATATGTATGAAAAGAGACGATATATTTTGCAACTTGGGATAATATGAGCGATGATTTATGAAAACAGACGATCTGTTATGCAACTCAGGGTAATATGAGCGAAGATTTATAATGAAAAACGATATATTCTGAAACTTGGGATAATATGAGCGAAGATATATGAAAAGAAACAATACATTATGCAACCTGGGATAGTATGAGCGAAGATATATGAAAAGAAACGATATATTATGCAACTTGGGGTGATATGAGCGAAGATATATGAAAACGAGCGATATATTTTGCAACTTGGGAGAGTATGAGCGAAGATATATGAAAAGAAACGATATATTATACAACTTGGGATAATATGGGCGAAGATATATGAGAACAGACTATATTTTATGCAACTTACAATAATATGAGCGATGATATATGAAAACAGACGATATAATATGCAACTTGGGGTAATATGAGCGAAAGAAATGAAAAAAAATCTTATAAAATACTTAAGGTAATATGAACGAAGAGAAATGAAAAAAAAAAATGATCTTGTATGGGCGAAGAAAAATGAAACGAATTTATTAAAAACTTATGAGCGAAAAAAAAAGATTTTACAGAAATCTGAAAATATATGAAAGAAAATAAAAGAACAACTTTTATCTATCTATCTATTGCCGGACGCCTCAATCCCGTACGGGGTGGCCACAAACAAATCGCCTCCACGTCTCCCTGTCCCCCGCCATTTCACTGCCCTGCTCCCAACTCACCCCCCCCTCTCTCATGTACCTCTCCACCCCATCCCTCCATCTCATCCTCGGCTTCCCCCTCCCTCTCCCCCCCTCCACCTCACTCACATACGCTCTCCTCGTCAGTCTCTCACCCTCCATCCTCTCCACATGGCCAAATAAAAGGAAAAAATGATCTTATAAAAAATCTTAAAATATATGAACGAAAATAAAAGGAAAAAAATGAACTTATAAAAAATCTTAAGATGAAATTTTTCGAAGATGACCCCCCCCCCCCGATTCTTGGAAAATTTTATATCATTACTCAATAAAATAAATATATGTGGATTTCCCCTGGTTCTTATTTTGCCTCTTGGGATGGGAGGTGTGGTGGTGGTGGTTGTGGTGGTTGTGGTTGTGGTGGTGGTTGTGGTGGTGGTGGTGGTGGTGATTGTGGTGGTGGTGGTGGTGATGGCTGTGGTGGTGGTGGTGGTGGTGGTGGTAGTGGTGGTGATTGTGGTGGTGGGTAGTAGGTAGTAATAACAATAATACTGGAAATAGTAGTAGTAGTAGTTGTTGTTGTTGTTGTTGTAGTTGTAGTAGTAGTAGTAGTAGTAATAGGTAGTAGGTAGTAATAACAATAATACTAGTAATAACAGTAGTCGTAGTAGTAGTAGTAGCAGTAGTAGCAATAGTCGTAGTACCACCATTAGTAGTAGTAGTAACAGTAGTAGCAGTAGTGGTAGTAGTAGTAACAGTAGTAGCAGTAGTTGTAGTAGTAGTAGTAACAGTAGTAGTAGTAGTAGTAACAGTTGTCGTTGTTGTTACTGTTTAAACTCGGTTCTAGTCAAGCAGACCCGTCGATCACAGGTAAGCAAGTACTTCCATGAGGCTATCCTTCATACACCGTGGTAGACAGTGCCACACCAGGATAGAACCAGGGCGCAAGGAAACCTGATGAAATTTGGTTCCTGGGTGGGCGCCGCAGCTGCTCCTTGTCACCACCAAAAAGACAGGTTTGTGAGGGTAAATATAACGCCTTGAATTCCACGTATTGATTTTTCTAGTTCTATTATTCCTTCTTCTAGGCGACATTTTTTCCCCTAGAAGAGACCAGTGGTGGTGGAGGGGTTAAGGGAGGCTGCACCTAACCCCTTCAGTTCGAGGTGTGGGAGTCAAGATGAGGGAAATCGTCTGGAGAGGGTGTGGGTGAAGTGAAGGTGTTGATAGGGGTGGATAGTCTATAATAATAATAATAATAATAATAATAATAATAATAGTCTATCTATCTATCTATTGCCAGACGCCTCAATCCCATCCGGGGTGGGCACAAACAAATCGCCTCCACGTCGCCCTGTCCCCCACCACTTCACTGCCCTGCTCCCAACTCACACACCCCTCTCTCATATACCTCTCCACTCCATCCCTCTACCTCATAATGATAATAATAATAATAATAATAATAATGATAATAATAAAAATAATATTGTTAATAATAATAATAATAATAAGGCTGGATGATGGCTGGATGGATGGATAATAATAATAATAATAATAATAATCCATCCATCCATCATCCAATCTTGTATTGCCTCATGAGGAGCGTAGGAGCCCGGGGCTAGGCAAGTTGGTCCTGACATTTAAGATGAGAGTGACCAGCCTCACTCATCCCTGAGTGGCATTACGTGAGCAATATACCCCAACCACCCCTTGGATATAAACCTGCACCAGATCAATCCGATTGGAGTGCAATAATAATAATAATAATAATAATAATAATAATAATAACAATAATAATATGACAATAATAATAGGGGTAGAAGTAGTAGTAGTAGTTGTTGTTGTAGCACTAGTAGTGGTAGTGATGGTGGTGGTATGGTATTAGTAGTTGTAATAATAATAATAATAATAATAATAATAATAATAATAATAATAATTATAGTACTACTACTACTACTAATCATCATCATGAATATCATTATCATAGCAGTAGTACAAGTAGTAGTAGTAATAGCAGTGGTAGTAGTAGTGGTGGTGGTGGTGGTATTAGTATTGTTAGTAGTAGTGGTATTATTATTATTATTATTATTAGTAGTAGTAGTAATAGTAGTAGCAGTAGTGGTGATGGTGGTGGTAGTAGTAGTAGTAGTAGTAATAGTAATCATCAACATCATCATCGTCATGATCATGACCATGATTATATCATCATAATAGTAGTAATAACAGTAGTAATAGTAAAAATAATAATGTTATTAATGATAATACTGATAATAATAATAATAATAATAATGAAAGTAATAATAATAATAATAATAATAATAATAATAATAATAATAACCATCCATCCATCCATCATCCAATCCTACATTGCCCCATGAGAAGCGTAGGAGCCCGGGGCTAGGCAGTTGGTCCCGACATTGAAGATGAGAGTGACAATAATGATAATTGACAAATAATCCATAACTCGGACATAAATGACGCAAAAAAATATAAATAAAAGCGAGAATTCCAAGAAAGAGAGAGAGAGAGAGAGAGAGAGAGAGAGAGAGAGAGAGAGAGAGAGGTGGAAAATTCTAATGATAAAAAAAGACTATAATAATCAGTATTTCTTTTATTAAATCATTTATCATTCTTACACCAGCTCCTGTTATTAGTTATTATCAGTTATTCGCAGGTGACCGTGAGAGAGAAAGAGAGAGAAAGAAAGAAAGAAGTTATAATGTTGCAAGTTCCAGACGATTTTATTCAGCTTCAGAGAGAGAGAGAGAGAGAGAGAGAGAGAGAGAGAGAGAGAGAGAGAGAGAGAGAGAGAGAGAGAGAGAGAGAGAGAGAGAGAGAGAGAGAGAGAGAGAGAGAGTGAAATAAGTTACTATGTTGCAAGTTCCAGACGATTTTATTCAGCTTGAGAGAGAGAGAGAGAGAGAGAGAGAGAGAGAGAGAGAGAGAGAGAGAGAGACTCGGGGGGGGGGGTTGACCCAGCCTGCAACCCCCCCTGGGACAACAGAGGGTTTTCCTAAGCTGATAAAAACCGTCTGAGTAAGTAAAGAATTTAATAAAGATAAATGGGTCCTCGGTGGGAAGGGGTAGTTGAGAATCTTCCAGAATCTTCCAGTATTTAAGAATCTTCCAGAATATAAGGATCTTCCAGTACTTAAGAATCTTCCAGTATCTAAGAATCTTCCAGTATTTAAGAATCTTCCAGTATTTAAGAATCTTCCAGTATTTAAGAATCTTCCAGTATATAAGAATCTTCCAGTATTTAAGAATCTTCCAGTATATAAGAATCTTCCAGTATATAAAAATCTTCCAGTATATAAGAATCTTCCAGTATTTAAGAATTTTCTAGTATTTAAGAATCTTCCAGTATTTGAGAATCTTCCAGTATTTAAAAATCTTCCAGTATGTCATTCCAGTATATTGTTCAAGAATCATCCAGGATATGGCTTTAGAATCTTCCACCACAAGGGTTGAAACAGTAAGAATCTTCCAGCATACTGCCATAAAACCATACATTAAGCCGCAAGAATCTTCCAGTATATCCCATAGAATCTTCCAGTATATCACAAGAATCTTCCAGTATTTAAGAATCTTCCAGTATTTCTCTTGAGAATCTTCCAGTATATCCCATAGAATCTTCCAGTATATCATAAGAATCTTCCAGTATTTAAGAATCTTCCAGTATTTCCCTTGAGAATCATACATAAGAATCTTCCAGTATATCGCCATAGAATCTTACATATCACGAGAATCTTCCAGTATATTCCATAGACTCTTCCAGTATATCGCCTTAGAATCATACATAAGAATCTTCCAGTATATATATAACGCCATAGAATCTTCCAGTCCACCTACAGAATCATTCAGTAGATATTCCATTTTTTTTTTTCATTTTGGGATCTTTTTGGGTCACTCTTCCGGCCTCTCTCCCTGTTAATCTTTCTTTCTTTCTTTCTTTTTTGGTCTTCTTCCTCTCTCTCTCTCTTCCGGTCTCTCTTCCTGTCAATCTTTCTTTCTTTTTTTCTGTCTCTCTTCCAGTCATTCTTGTTTTTGTTTTTCTTTTTATCTCTTGCTCTCGCACTTCCGGTCGCGCTTCCGGCTACTCTTACTTCCTTCCGGCCCGTAGGATGCTGATCTTACGGCGGAAGTCCAAGAGCTGGTCGTAGCGGAGCGTCGCGCGGAGGCAGATCTCGAAGTCGCTGTTTGAGAAGCAGTTACGCCTGTGGAAAAGATAGATAGATAGATAGATAGGTAGATAGATATATGCTCAATCGGTAGAGAGGCGGCCTGCGGTCCTACCGGACCCAGGTTCAAATCCTCGCTGGGGCAGGGAACAGTTTAAGGATTTGAATTTCATGTAAAGCAGACTTTACTGATCTACCAGAAGACCCGCCGACATGTCGTAAAAATACCCCCGCTAATACCAGTACACCAGTCCTGTATGAGACAGCCCTAGCATTTATTCAATATGGACGGTGGGTGTTGTAAAAATACCCCCGCTAATACCAATACACCAGTCCTGTATGAGACAGCCCTAGCATGTATTCAATATGGACGGTGGGTGTTGTTGTAAAAATACCCCCGCTAATACCAATACACCAGTCCTGTATGAGACAGCCCTAGCATGTATTCAGTATGGACGGTGGGTGTTGTTGTAAAAATACCCCCGCTAATACCAATACACCAGTCCTGTATGAGACAGCCCTAGCATGTATTCAGTATGGACGGTGGGTGTTGTTGTAAAAATACCCCCGCTAATACCAATACACCAGTCCTGTATGAGACAGCCCTAGCATGTATTCAGTATGGACGGTGGGTGTTAGCGCCGAAGTGGTGACATGTAGAGAGGTGTATGGTATGTAGGAGGACTACTGGGCCTTGGGACCAGGCTGTGAAGCCTATGCCCAGAAGTCGAGCACATATATATATATATATATATATATATATATATATATATATATATATATTGCTGTTACTACTACTACTTCTCCTAGTGATAATAATAATAATGATAATAGTTATAGTAGTAGTAGTAGTAATAATAATAATATAATAATAATAATAATAATAATAATAATAATAATAATAATAATAACAATAAAGTAATAATAATAACAATAATAATAATAATAATAATAATAATAATAATAATAATAATAGTAATAATAATAATAATAATAATAATAATAATAATAATAATAATAATAGCAGTAATAATAATAATAATAATAATAATAATAATAATAATAATAATAATAATAGCAGTAATAATAATAATAATAATAATAATAATAATAATAATAATAATATCAGTCAGAACCCCAACGAATGTGGCGATCTTAATAAAAATAAAAATAACAAAATTAATAAAAATAGGATTAAAAGCCCCAGGTTCATCTGTAACGTGAACCCAGTGGACTGCAGGCTGAAGTTGCCCTCCTCCTGCAGTCCACCATCGTCCATTCGGGGGATAGGGAGGGAGTTGAGGGACGTGTGTATAACCAGGCAGTGGAGCCGCCCGTCCATACCGAATGCCACCACGTGAAGGCGTCCTGCACCATTACCTAGAGCATTATTAACATGAACTGTGGTGGATAGGGAAGCAGTTTTACCTGGGAAACACAAGAGGGTGTAGTTACCTCCCAAGCCCACTACAAAAAGATGGTGGTCTGCAGGAGGAGGGCAGTTTCAGTCTGCAGTCCACTGGGTTCACGTTCAGTTGGGCCTGTAATTGTAACTACTACTACTACTACTACTACTATTACTATTGTACTACCACCTCCATCATCACCATACCCATCACTGCCATCACCGCTACTACTACTACTACTATCACTCCTCCACCTCCTCCTAATACTACTACTACTACTACTAATATCACCACCACCACCACTACTACTACTACTACTACTACCACCTCTCCTCTTCCTCTTACTACTACTACTACTACTACTTCTACTACCACCACCACTGCTACTTCTGCTTACCTGCATCCTATAGCAATTTCTGGGTTCCTGCTGAAGATGTTATAGCAATCATCACACACGGCGACCACCTCGTCATAGATTGGCCTGTTTCCGATGATCCCTGGGCACTCACTCACCTCCCACCCATCACCCTCTACCGCCACAGCCACCATCGCTACCAACACGGCCACCAGGCACAGTACACGCTGCAAAAGGAGGCGAAAGACGGGGAACGTGAGAGAGGAAGGCGAGAGATGGTTAGATCGGAGAGGTGTGTTTGGTAGGCTAGGTTAGGAGGGGTTAGGTGAGGCTGGGTTAGGTCAGATGGGTAGTTTTAAGTTAGGTTCAGTTAGGTTAGGTCAGGTTGGGTCAGGCTGGGTTAGTTTGGGTTCGGTATGCCTAAGGATGGATTGGATTAAGTTGGATTAGATTTGGTTGGGTTAGGTCGGGTGCGTGAGAGGGAAGGATGTGTGTGCCATGGAGTGTAGCGGAATTTGGATATCATTCTGTTTAAATTTCAGTAGACAAATGTAAATCAGTCTGCTATTAACTCTAGTGTAAAGTCTATCTATCTATTCGTCCATTTATCTATCTGTCTATCTATCTATCCATCTATCTATTCCTCGTCTCCAACACCTGTATTAAAAAGGTAATATCTTTTTGAACTATGGTGGAAGAATTTACTCCACTTCAAACAACTGTATGTGATTAACTTACACCGATTTTATTCTATCTATCTGTCTGTCTATCTGTCTATCTGTTTATCTACCTATCTATCTATCTACCTATCCATCTATCTATCTATCTATTTATCTATCTTCCCTGTACCGATAACTCTCTTTGGTACTGACCTGCCCAGAGAAGCTTGAATTATTTTTACCCCCCATCGCTGCCCTGCTTCTGTGTGTGTGTGTGTGTGTGTGTGTGTGTGTGTGTGTGTGTGTGTGTGTGTGTGTGTGTGGAGAATAAGTCAACGGGAGATCTAGTTTGTGTGTGAAAGAGAGAGAGAGAGAGAGAGAGTTAGAGATAGCAGGGGTTACTATGAGTGTGTTGAGTCAGTGAATGGCCAGGCTGTGAGTGTGTAGTATGTGTGTGTAGGAGCGAGTTGCGTGCAGATGTCGGCGTGCACTCAGTTGCGTCTCCTTTATATATGCAGCCTCTCTCTCACCCTCCTCCCCTCCCCCCCTCTCTCTCCCTCCTTCTTTCCTCCCCATCTCTCACACCCCTCTCCCTCCATCCCTCTTTCCTCCTCCCCTACCCTTCCTCATCCATCCTCCTCTCCCCTCTCCCCTTTTCCCCATACCTCCCAGTCTCTCTCCCTTCTCTCCCCCTTCCTATCTTCTCCCTCCCTCCGTCACCCCCTCTCTCACTCTCTTTCCAATTCCTCTTCCTCCCTTCTCATTCTCCTCAGCTTTCTCTCCATAGGCCTCTTTCAATAGCTTAAATGAATACAATGAAAAAGGTGTCTGGGATTATTATTGTCTATCTATCTATTGCCAGACGCCTTAATCCCGTAAGGGGTGGCCACAAACAAATCGCCTCCATGTCCCCCTGTCCCCTCGCCATTTCACTGCCCTGCTTCCAGCTCACCCCCCCCCTCTCTCATATAAATCTCCACTCCATCCCTCCATCTCATCCTTGGCCTCCCCCTCTCCGCCTCACTCACATACACTCTCCTCGTCAGTCTCTCACTCTTACACTTATTTTTGTGCAAGGAAAATATTTGTTAAGTTTAGAGTGATTTGGTGAAGATGTGAAAGAATATGGGGGACTGAAATGTGTTTAAAAGAAAGGAAGGAAGAAGAGGAGGAGGAGGAGGAGGAGGAGGAGGAGAAAAGAAGAAAGACATAAGAAAGTATAAAGAAAGAAAGAAGAAAGAGAAGAAGAGGGAGAAGAAGAAGAAGAAGAAGAAGAAGAAGAAGAAGAAAAGGAAGAGGAAGAAAATGAAGAAATA
>NC_136988.1:18729335-18746835 GCF_032717465.1 Coenobita brevimanus
GGAGAGGATGGAGGGTGAAAGACTGACGAGGAGAGTGTATGTGAGTGAGGTGGAAGGGGAGGCCGAGGATGAGATGGAGGGATGGAGTGGAGAGGTATATGAGAGAGGGGTGTGTGAGTTGGGAGCAGGGCAGTGAAATGGCGAGGGACAGGGCGACATGGAGGCGATTTGTTTGTGGCCACCCCGAACGGGATTGAGGCGTCTGGCAATAGATAGATAGAAATACAATGAAAATATTTGCTCATGTTGTCTCATATGTTAGCGTTCAGTTCCACATTCTTCATTTGAATTGGTCTATCTATCTATCTATCTATTGCCAGACGCCATAATCCCGTAAGGGGTGGCCATTTGACTTTGAGTTATTTGTTTTACGGGGAGGGGCACTAACCCTCCACCAACCCACTTGTTGACACGTAGGGAGCACGTATGATTTGGTTATATGGTTACCACCCAGCGTTGTAAATGGTTTCTTGGCTTACAGGAAACCATTAGGCTTGTCACTCAATGTAAAGCCACCTGTAAAGGAAAGAAAAGCAATAAGAAGTGACAGGAAAGATGGAAGAAATAGGAAGAGAGGAGGGCAGGCGTAGAAAAAGAATGATAAAGGCTAAGGAAGAAGTAGGCAGCACCGCATCAAGTGAGTGGATGATGGTGAGAAATAGGAAGAGAGGAGGGCAGGCACAGAAAAAGAATGATAAAGGCTAAGGAAGAAGTAGGCAGCACTACATCAAGTGAGTGGATGATGGTGAGAAATAGGAATAGAGGAGGGCAGGCACAGGAAAAAGAATGATAAAGGCTAAGGAAGAAGTAGCAGCACTACATCAAGTGAGTGGATGATGGAAATAGGAAGAGAGGAGGGCAGGCACAGAAAAAAGAATGATAAAGCTAAGGAAGAAGTAGGCAGCACTGTGTTTTTTAATATATTTCGGGCTGGCTGAGTATACGGTGATGGGAGTTAGAATAAAATGGAATAGTTTGCCCTAAATTGCTATGGTTTTCTGTGGACGGTTATTAAAGAAAATGGTTTTGTTATGGGTTACTATTCTACCTTCACGTAATCACTATTTATTTATTTATTTATTTTTTTCAGTATAAGGGATTTTAGGTCATGTGGTTTTTCTTCCCCTCCTTTTTCTCCTCCTCCTCCTCCTCCTCCTCCTCCTTCTTCGTCTTCCTTTCTTCTCCTTCTCCCTCCCCTCCTTCTCCTCATCCTCCTCTCTCTTCTCCTTCTTTACCTCTTCCTCCTCCTCCTTCTCCTCGTCCTCCTCACTGCTTCAGGATGAAACTTGTGTACTTGTCCCATATGGGAGAGTTCCCTGTCTTAGTGGAGTGAACGGAGCTAGGGCCTGATTGACTGCTGCCTACCTTAAAAGCGCCAGGCAAGGCTGCCGCACCACCCCTAAACATCCACACTGTGCAGTGTGTAGCTTCCACGTTATGTCCACAGACTTCCCATTAACTCAATGTAACCGGTTTATAATGTCATGCCGTAACTATTATTTTATTTGTTTACTTTCTCTTTCAGGTTACTCTATCGGGTAGCTTATAGATAAAGTATTATAGAATGTGACTTTTCCTTTCCAGTGTTTCCTATAAAATTTCCATGTCAGTTTTTCCATGCTGCATGGTGGTTTTTCTCACTTTTTCCTGGAGGGTTTGGTGGTGGGGGGAGCCTTCTTGCTTTACTATCCTTATCCTTCAGCATGTAGAGTTAGATCTTGTAGTCATAGTCTTGCTTTACTATCCTTATCCTTCAGCATGTAGAGTTAGATCTTGTAGTCATAGTCTTGCTTTACTATCCTTATCCTTCAGCATGTAGAGTTAGATCTTGTAGTCATAGTCTTGCTTTACTATCCTTATCCTTCAGCATGTAGAGTTAGATCTTGTAGTCATAGTCTTGCTTTACTATCCTTATCCTTCAGCATGTAGAGTTAGATCTTGTAGTCATAGTCTTGCTTTACTATCCTTATCCTTCAGCATGTAGAGTTAGATCTTGTAGTCATAGTCTTGCTTTACTATCCTTATCCTTCAGCATGTAGAGTTAGATCTTGTAGTCATAGTCTTGCTTTACTATCCTTATCCTTCAGCATGTAGAGTTAGATCTTGTAGTCATAGTCTTGCTTTACTATCCTTATCCTTCAGCATGTAGAGTTAGATCTTGTAGTCATAGTCTTGCTTTACTATCCTTATCCTTCAGCATGTAGAGTTAGATCTTGTAGTCATAGTCTTGCTTTACTATCCTTATCCTTCAGCATGTAGAGTTAGATCTTGTAGTCATAGTCTTGCTTTACTATCCTTATCCTTCAGCATGTAGAGTTAGATCTTGTAGTCATAGTCTTGCTTTACTATCCTTATCCTTCAGCATGTAGAGTTAGATCTTGTAGTCATAGTCTTGCTTTACTATCCTTATCCTTCAGCATGTAGAGTTAGATCTTGTAGTCATAGTTTTCTCTAACAAGCAGCCTCGAAAGGACCATAAGGTCTGTTGCTGTTTGCTTTCCTATGTAATCCTGTAATCCTCCTCCTCCTCCTCCTTCTCCCTCTCCTTCTACTTCTTTCTTATTATTATTCCTCTCCTCTTCTTTCTTCTTCTTCTTCTTCTTCTCCTCCTCCTCCTCTTCCTCCTCCTCCTTCTTCTTTTCCTCTTCTTCCTCCTCCTCCTTCTCCTCCTCTATCTTCTTTCTTCCTCCTCCTCCTCCTCCTCCTCCTCCTATAGTCTGTTCATTTTAATCTGGCAGAACTACATGCCTCACATTTCAGGTCGTGGTTGCGTGAAATCCAATTATTCTCAGTTATGAAGGAACGAGTCTCCTTGGTTAATAGTCAAATCCACCTAATCTGACTACACTTGCCCATAAACTGAGCTGAAAGGGATGGGAATTTTTGGTCAGATAGAGAAACAAACAAACAAATAAACATGTGTGTGTGTGTGTGTGTGTGTGTGTGTGTGTGAGAGAGAGAGAGAGAGAGAGAGAGAGAGAGAGAGAGAGAGAGAGAGAGAACGTATGGATATAAGTAAGAACGGTAATAACAGTGTGCATGTGTGTGTGTGTGTGTGTGTGTGTGTGAGAGAGAGAGAGAGAGAGAGAGAGAGAGAGAGAGAGAGAGAGAGAGAGAGAGAGAGAGAGAGAGAGAGAGAGAGAGAGAAATAACTAATATAAGGGTAAGAGGTAAATGCGTATGTATATGAGAGAGAGAGAGAGAGAGAGAGAGAGAGAGAGAGAGAGAGAGAAATAACTAATATCAGGGTAAGAGGTAAATGCGTATGTATATGAGAGAGAGAGAGAGAGAGAGAGAGAGAGAGAGAGAGAGAGAGAGAGAGAGAGAGAGAGAGGAGGGGGAGGGAGGGAAGGTGTGGCAGGGAGGGGGTAGGGAGCGGTTCACAGGTAGTCGGAAAAAGAACAGGTGATATTGCAGAGGTCATTGCATGCACCTGGTCAACGAAGAGACAGTATTTGCAACATTGAAGAACTATGAAGGGATGGCATGGAATATTTAAACTATTTTCGAGTGTGAGAGACTAACGAGGAGAGTGTATGTGAGGGAGGTGAAAGGGGGAGAGGGAGGGGGAGGCCAAGGCTGAGATGGAGGGATGGAGTGGAGAGGTATATGAGAGAAGGGGGGGGGGCGAGTGAGCCGGGAGCAAGGCAGTGAAATGGCGTTGGACAGGGCGACACGGAGGCGATTTGTTTGTGGCCACCTCTTACGGGATTAAGGCGTCTGGCAATAGATAGATAAATTTTCGTACCATCTAGGCTCTTGTCTCATAAAACTAGATTCTGTTTAGCGAGAGAGAATAAATGATCAATTTCTCATCACCTGCCAGACTCATGCAAAATATCTAGAACCGCATAGCCTAGCCGCGGACCCCTACGCTCCTGCTCGGGTAATGAAGGACTGAGCAATAGATAAGATGTGGGACGCTGGGATGATGATGATGATGATGATGTTAACGACGATGTTGATAATTATACCTTTTCTCAAATATACAGCATTCCCTTTCCCCTACCCCCATACCTGGCAAGAATCGTCAGTTTCACACGAGATGGTGGTGCGTGTGGTGGTGGGGGCAGGGCGGGGGTGAGGGTGTGGGGGTGTTGTGGGGGGAGGTTTGGTAGATGGGGTAGAGGGGAGGGGGATGTTGGGGAGAGGTTGGTGGGGAGGTGAGGGATAGATCAACAAAGAGATGGACAGTTGCCATTATTCTGATTTTTGTTTATCAATAGTATCTAAAACTTAAGTCATAGTTCTATTTTATGCACGCATTTGAGAGAGAGAGAGAGAGAGAGAGAGAGAGAGAGAGAGAGAGAGAGAGAGAGGGAGGGAAGGAGAGGCGGGAGAGGGAGGGGGTGAGGAGAGAAAAGGGGGAGTGAGATACCAGAAGTTACCTTTCACTCTCTTCAAATGCTTCACGATTTTCAGGTAATCCCAGCTTGCTTACACCTTTGCCATATCATTTACAACAATCATCATCATTAGCAACAACAAATTACTCTTAAATTGCCCCCATAGAAGTGTAATATAGCCGCAGTGTGATAATATAATGTTGATAAAACTGAAGACAGTGACTCGAACAGACTGGCCATGATCGCCCCGAGGCATTTCGAAGCAGCGTCCCACGGAGAGAAAATATATGAAGTGCTTTAAGTGCTTTATTTTGCCTAACTTTCCTGCTGTATCGGTCATTTCACAGTGTCAGCTTATGCATTATTAAGCAGTACAAGTTCCCTGATATGAATTAAGGTTAATGGAGAGCGCAAATCATCACAACCTTCATCGGAACTTGAGGTACCAGACAGCGACTCGGTAAATGAAAACAGTTAGCATTACTTCATTAATCCTAACTTTCCTGCATTACTCATGTTTGCACAGTATCAATGTATGAATTATTTAACACTACAAGGCCTCTGATAATACTCTTTGGCCATTTGAGAACCGTGAACCTATAATTTCAATTCGAACCAGTGACTCGAATCAACAACTCATTTGAGGGAGACTGGAGGAGGGGGGACGGCGTCGGGGAGAGAAAGGAGGGGGAAGTAGCCTCTCTCCTGATCAGTGCCGCGTTTCGTCTCGTGTGTGTGAGATTACGCCGTGTTTTGGGAGGAATATTAGCCCGTATTACCGCGTATTTCCCGTATTTTGGCCCCAGAACTCTTCACGCATTTCCGTAACTCTTAAAATATCGCCAGAAATCGTAACGTAATTTGTGAGATCGGAGGTCGGCCATTACGTGTTAACTCGATGTAGCGCCCGTCTGCTCGGCTTCGGATGTAACTTAACGCCTCTTCCATTGCGATTTATTTTTATCATGTTGCATCTTACTCTCTCTTGGATGTTTTCTATTTCTGTTCAGTAATATTCAAGAGGATTAGTAAGGTGAGATGTGAAAAAATAAGTCGATCTGAAACAGGCGTTGCGAATATCCGAAGCTAACTGGAAACCCGACGCTACTTTCCTCTCTCTCTCTCATTTTTCTTTCATATCTTACAACTCTCTCTCTCTCTCTCTCTCTCTCTCTCTCAAATTTTCTTCCGTACCTTACATCTCTCTCTCTCTCTCTCTCTCTCTCAAATTTTCTTTCGTACCTTACATCTCCCTCTCTCTCTCTCTCTCTCTCTCTCTCTCTCTCTCTCTCTCTCTCTCAAATTTTCTTTCGTACCTTACATCTCCCTCTCTCTCTCTCTCTCTCTCTCTCTCTCTCAAATTTTCTTTCGTACCTTACATCTCTCTCTCTCTCTCTCTCTCTCTCTCTCTCTCTCAAATTTTCTTTCGTACCTTACATCTCTCTCTCTCTCTCTCTCTCTCTCAAATTTTCTTTCGTACCTTACATCTCTCTCTCTCTCTCAAATTTTCTTTCGTACCTTACATCTCCCTCTCTCTCTCTCTCTCTCTCTCTCTCTCTCAAATTTTCTTTCTTACAATACATCTCACTCTCTCTCTCTCTCTCTCTCTCTCTCTCTCTCTCTCTCTCTCTCAAATTTTCTTTCGTACCTTACATCTCTCTCTCTCTCTCTCTCTCTCTCTCTCACACACACACACACACACACATTTTTCTTTAATTTTTCTTTCCTCTCTCTCTCTCTCTCTCTCTCTCTCTCTCTCTCTCTCAAATTTTCTTTCGTACCTTACAGCTCTCTCTCTCTCTCTCTCTCTCTCTCTAATTTTCTTTCGTACCTTACAGCTCTCTCTCTCTCTCTCTCTCTCTCTCTTACACATTTTTCTTTAATTTTTCTTTCCTCTCTCTCTCTCTCTCTCTCTCTCAATTTTCGTTCGTACCTTACATTCTCTCTCTCTCTCTCTCTCTCTCTCTCTCTCTCTCTCTCTCTCTCTCTCTCTCTCAATTTTCGTTCGTACCTTACATTCTCTCTCTCTCTCTCTCTCTCTCTCTCTCTCTCTCTCACACACACACACACACACACACACACACACACACAGTTTTCTTTCGTATCTTACAACTCTCAATTTTCTTTCGTATTTTACATCTCTCTCTCTCTCTCTCTCTCTCTCTCTCTCTCTCTCACACACACACACACACACACACACATTTTTCGTATCTTACAACTCTCTCTCTCTCTCTCTCTTTCTCTCTCTCATTTTTCTTTCGTTTCTTACAACTCTCTCTCTCTCTCTCTCTCTCTCTCTCTCTCTCTCTCTCTCTCTCTCAAGTGAAAACCGCCATACACCGCTAAATCATCGTAAGTGACAAGGATAGCAGCAAGACCAGTGATCCTTCTCTCCAGTATATGGTAAGTAAACGAATTATTGTTGAGTTATGATTATTACTGTGAATTTATTATTACTGTGAATTATTGATTATTATTCTGAATTAATTATTATTGCGTATTATGTACCATTTACCGTCTAAGCGTCATTTTGATCATTATTATTTTTTGAACCTGCATCATTATCATTATTATTATTATTTTTAACCATCATTATTATTATTATTATTTTTTACTGCATCATCAGTATTATTTTTTTTTTTTAACCTGCATCATCATCATCATTATTATTATTATTTTCATCTTCAGCGCATCATTATCATTATTATTTTTATCCTGCATTATCATCATTATTATTATTATTTTTTTTAATCTTCAGCGCATCATTATCATTATTATTATAATTTTTTTTAACCTGCATCATCATCATCATTATTAATATTTTTGTCATCTTCAGCACATCATAATTATTATTATTATTATTATTATTATTATTATTATTATTATTATTATCATCATTTCAGCACATCATCATCATTATTTTTTTCATCTTCAGCACATCATCATCATCATCGTCATCATCATCATCGTCATCTTCAGCAGGTTCATCTTTTCCACCACTACCATTTCCACCTTCATTATATCACTTTCACTTTTACCTTCACTTATTCCCTCACATTCACCTTCACCTTTACTTTAACTCACTTTCGCCTTCACGTAAACTCACTTTCGCCTTCACTTTCACTCGCTTTCACTTTCTCACTTTCACTTCCACCTTCACTTTCATTTTTACCTTCACTCTCACCATTTTCACCTTCACTTTCACCATTTTCACCTTCACTTTCACCATTTTCACCTTCACTTTCACCATTTTCACCTTCACTCTCACCATTTTCACCTTCACTTTCACCATTTTCACCTTCACTTTCACCATTTTCACCTTCACTCTCACCATTTTCACCTTCACTTTCACCATTTTCACCTTCACTTTCACCATTTTCACCTTCACTTTCACCATTTTCACCTTCACTCTCACCATTTTCACCTTCACTCTCACCATTTTCACCTTCACTTTCACCATTTTCACCTTCACTTTCACCATTTTCACCTTCACTTTCACCATTTTCACCTTCACTCTCACCATTTTCACCTTCACTCTCACCATTTTCACCTTCACTTTCACCATTTTCACCTTCACTTTCACCATTTTCACCTTCATTAAACTCACTTTCACTCATTTTCACCTTGTTTCACTTTCACTCACTTTCACCTTCAGTTTCACTTTCACTTTCACCTTCAGTTTCACTTTCACTCACTTTCACCTTCACTTTCACTCACTTTCACCTTCACTTTCACTCACTTTCACCTTGTTTCACTTTCACTCACTTTCACCTTCAGTTTCACTTTCATTTTCACCTTCACTTTCACTTTCACTCACTTTCACCTTGTTTCACTTTCACTCACTTTCACTTTCACCTTCACTTTCACTCACTTTCACCTTCACTTTCACTTTCACTTTCACTTTCACCTTCACATTCACTTTGTCACTTTCATTTCACCTTCACTTTCACTTTCACCTTCACAGTCACACACTTTCACTTTCACTTTTCATCATCATCATCATCACCATCATCATGATCATCACTACCACCTGTCATCATCATCATCATCACCATCGTCATCATCATCACCACCACCTGTCATCCTCCTCCTCCTCCTCCTCATCATCATCATCATCATCACCGTCATCATCACCATCATCATCACCATCATCACCATCATCATCACCATCATCATCACCATCATCACCACCATCATCACCACCACCTGTCCTCCTCCTCCTCCTCCTCCTCCTCATCATCATCATCATCATCATCATCATCATCACCATCATCATCACCATCATCATCATCACCGTCATCATCACCATCATCACCATCATCATCATCACCATCATCACCACCATCACCACCACCACCTGTCCTCCTCCTCCTCCTCATCATCATCATCATCATCATCATCATCATCACCATCATCATCATCATCATCAATTCCTTTGTTCGGTTATTTTTTTTTTTTTTTTAGCATAAGAATCGTGTGCATTTTTCTATACATATATTTTGACTTCCTGTTTTCTCTCATATATGTATTTCATTTTTATCAATTTTTGGAATTAATTTTAACATGAGATTTTTGGCCCATTGCTCGAGTTATATATATCTATCTATCCGTATGTCTATCTATCTATCTATCTATCTATCCATCTGTCTTTATCTATCTATATCCATCTGTCTATTTTTCTATGCCTGCCTATCTATCTATCTGTTTTTTTTATCTATCTGTCTATCTATCTATCTATCTACCCTGGTCATTATATTCAGCTTAGAGAAGCACCCTAGTCCTGAACAGCATAAAATGATAATAATATTAATAATAATAATAATGATAATAATAAAAATAATAATAATAATAATCATAATACCAATGCTACTACTGCTACTACTAGTACTACTACTACTGCTACTACTAATAATGGTGATAATAATAATAATAATAATAACAATAATGATGATGATAATAATAATAATAAAAATAGCAATAATAATGATAATAATAATAATAATAATAATAATAATAATAACAATAATGATGATAATAATAATAAAAATAACAATAATAATGATAATAATAATAATAATAATAATAATAATAACAATAATGATGATGATAATAATAATAAAAATAACAATAATAATGATAATAATAATAATAAAAGTAATGGGAACTTTTTAACTTATAAGTCCTCTCTCTCTCTCTCTCTCTCTCTCTCTCTCTCTCTCTCTCTCTCTCTCTCTCTCTCTCTCCATCACTTCCTTGTTTCCTTCCTCAGTCTCCATCACTTCCCTAATCACTGTCCCTAAGCGATTTATTTTGCCCATTACACCTCACTATTTTCCTGTACTGCTTATTACTGATTTGTTGAAGATAATTGATATAAATGTGATAAAGGAAGGGTTGGGAAGGGTGTAATAGGGTTAAAATAAATCGCTTACGATGTGGTGTTACGTACTTTCTAGAACAAACACACATCTAGGGCGCAAAACAAACAAAGTAGGGCGTCACAAACACAAACAAACACCTTGAATGAGACAGCTAGGGTTGTGTGTGTGTGTGTGTGTGTGTGTGTGTGTGTGTGTGTGTGTGTGTGTGTGTGTGTGTGTGTGTGTGTGTGTGTGTGTGTAAATTGAGAATGCTTAAGTTACCCCTTGAGACATTCATTTTCTTTATTGGTTCTCTCTCTCTCTCTCTCTCTCTCTCTCTCTCTCTCTCCCTTCTTTCCTCCCTCCCTCTTCCTTCTTTCCTCCCTCCCTCTTCCTCCCTCCCTCCCTCTTCCTTTCCTCCCTCCCTCTTCTTTCCTCCTCTCTCTTTCTTCTTTCCTCCTCCCTCTTTCTTCTTTCCTCCTCCCTCTTTCTTCTTTCCTCCTCCCTCTTCCTTCTTTCCTCCCTCTTCCTTCTTTCCTCCCTCTTCCTTCTTTCCTCCCTCTTCCTTTCCTCCCTCCCTCTTCCTTTCCTCCCTCCCTCCCTCTTCCTTTCCTCCCTCCCTCTTCTTTCCTCCTCCCTCTTTCTTCTTTCCTCCCTCCCTCTTTCTTCTTTCCTCCTCCCTCTTTCTTCTTTCCTCCTCCCTCTTTCTTCTTTCCTCCTCCCTCTTTCTTCTTTCCTCCCTCCCTCTTTCTTCTTTCCTCCCTCCCTCTTTCTTCTTTCCTCCTCCCTCTTTCTTCTTTCCTCCCTCCCTCTTCTTTCCTCCCTCCCTCCCTCTTTCTTCTTTCCTCCTCCCTCTTTCTTCTTTCCTCCCTCTTTCTTCTTTCCTCCCTCCCTCTTTCTTCTTTCCTCCCTCCCTCTTTCTTCTTTCCTCCCTCCCTCTTTCTTCTTTCCTCCCTCCCTCTTTCTTCTTTCCTCCCTCCCTCTTTCTTCTTTCCTCCCTCCCTCTTTCTTCTTTCCTCCTCCCTCTTTCTTCTTTCCTCCCTCCCTCTTTCTTCTTTCCTCCTCCCTCTTTCTTCTTTCCTCCTCCCTCTTTCTTCTTTCCTCCCTCCCTCTTTCTTCTTTCCTCCCTCCCTCTTTCTTCTTTCCTCCCTCCCTCTTCTTTCCTCCCCTCCCTCCCTCCCTCCCATTTAATCTCTTTTATAGCTCCTCAAATTCTCTCCTCCCTCTCCACTTTTTCCTCCCTATTTTTTCCTCTTCTCTCTCTCTCTCTCTCTCTCTCTCTCTCTCTCTCTCTCTCTCTCTCTTTTCCACCTCCTCCTCTTCTCTCCCTCTCTTCCTCCTCTCTCCTTCCTTTCCTCCTCCTCTTCTCTCCCTGTCTTCCTCCTCCTCTTCTTACCCTCTCTTCCTCCTCCTCCTCTTCTCTCCCTCTCTTCCTCCTCTTCCTCTTCTCCCTCTTCCTCTCCTCCCTCTTCCTCCTCCTCTCCTCCCCTCTCTTCCTCTTCCTCTTCTCTCTCTCTCTCTCTCTCTGTCTCTCTCTCTCTCTCTCTCCCTCCTCCTCTCTCTTCCTCCCCCTCTTCTCTCCCTCTTTTCCTCCTCCTCTTCTCTTCCCCTTTTCCTCCTCCTCCTCTTCCTTCTCTCTCTTTCTTCCTCCTCTTCCCCCTCCTCTCTTCCCCTTCTCCTCCTCCTCTTCTTCTCTCCCTCTCTTCCTTTTCCTCCTCCTCTCTTCCCCTTTTCCTCTTCCTCCTCTCTTCCCCTTCTCTTCTTGCTCTTCTCACTCTTTTCCTCCTCTTCCTTTTCTTTCCCTGTCTTCCTCCTCCTCCTCTTCTCTCCCTCTCTTCCTCCTCTCTTCCTCTTTTCTTCCTCTATTCCTCCTTTTCCTCCTCCTCTACCTCTCTTCCTCCTCCTCCTCCTCCCCCTCCCCCTCCTCCTCCTCCTCCTCCCCCTCCCCCTCCTCCTCCTCCTCCTCCCCCTCCCCCTCCTCCTCCTCTGTATATCCCTCTTCCTCAGCCTTTTTCTTCTTTTCAATTTCTGTGTGGTAGGTGGGGAGCATACCATCCACTCACTCGATGTAGCGTTGTCTTGAGATTACTACACAACGCTGGGTGGTAACCATATAGCCAAATGACGCCTGGTGGCCTAGTGGGTTACGGCGCTTCAACCACTGATGCACGTGAGGGTTTAGGTCGAGGGATGGTTGGGGTTAATGTCCATAGTGCTACTCAGGGGCGTGGGAGGAAGGTCACTGACGTCTTAAATAGAGGGAGTGAGTTGCCTAGCTTGGACTGGGCGATAGATAGATAATAGATTGTGATTTCTCTCTCTCTCTCTCTCTCTCTCTCTCTCACACACCTCATCACCTCTCCCAGCATTTCTCTTTCTCACTCAATCTGTCTGTCTGTCTGTCTGTCTGTCTGTCTGTCTCTCTCTCTCTCTCTCACCCCTCCATCATAAAACCCCGTATAAAGGTGTCACTCACTCACGCCATAAACCAGCGTAACATAACACGTGGTTCCAATATGAATGTGTTACCTTTGCCGAGAGAGAGAGAGAGAGAGAGAGAGAGCAGTAGTGGTAGTAGTTGTTGTTGTAAATGAGAATGAGAAAGACAGCAGGAAATTGGAAAACTATTATAAATTGAGAATAAATAAAAGAGAGAGAGAGAGAGAGAGAGAGAGAGAGAGAGAGAGAGAGAGAGAGAGAGACTGGACACAAGCAACACACTTGCTGATGAATTCTTGTCTGCACCTCTCCTCTCCACCTATCAGCACACACACACACACACACACACACACACACACACACACACACACACACACACACACACACACACACACACACACACACACACACACACACACACACTCTTACACACTTACACACACACACACACACACACACACACACACACACACACACATACACATCTACACATTCTCACATACACACACATACATACCTAGTGGCCAAAACACACACACACACACACACACACACACACACACACACACACACACACACACACACACACACACACACACGGCGAAAGGAAAGCATGGATTTCTCATCAACGGTAGAGGGAGTAAGGATTCCTCCCCTCCCCTCCCCTCCCCTCCCCTTCCCTTCCTCCTCTCCCTCACCTCTCTTCCTTCCCTCCCCTCTCACCCAAATGTCTCTCCCCTCTCACCTCCCCTTTTTCTCCCCACACATCCCCTCTTTTTCTTCTCTCCCCTCCCCCTCCCCTCCCCTCCTCTCTCCCCTCACCTCCTCTCTCCCCTCACCTCCCCTCCCTTCTCCCCTCACTCCCTCCTCTCCCCTCCCCTCTCCTCCCCTCCCACTCTTCTCCCAAGCTCTCACTCACACCTCTTCCTTCCTTCCATCCTTCTTTCCTTCCTTCCTTCCTTCCATCCTTCTTTCCTTCCTTCCATCCTTCTTTCCTTCCTTCCTTCCATCCTTCTTTCCTTCCTTCCTTCCATCCTTCTTTCCTTCCTTCCTTCCATCCTTCTTTCCTTCCTTCTTTCCTTCCTTCCTTCCTTCCTTCCATCTTTCTTTCTTTCTTCCTTCCATCCATCCTTCCTTCCTTCCGTCTTTCTTTTCTTTCTTTCTGTCTGTCTGTCTGTCTGTCTTTCTGTCTGTCTGTCTGTCTTTCTGTCTTTCTGTCTGTCTGTCTGTCTGTCTGTCTTTCTGTCTGTCTGTCTGTCTTTCTGTCTGTCTTTCTTTCTTTCTGTCTTTCTTTCTTTCTTTCTCTCTCCCTTCCTTCCTTTCATCCTCCCTTCCTTCCTTCCTTCCTTTCATCCTTCCTTCTATCTTTCCTTCCATCCATCCTTCCTAAATCCCTCCCTCCCTCCCTTCCCTTCCTTCCTCTCACTTCCTTCTCTCCTTCCCTTCCAGTCCCCTCTTCCTCCCTTCCTCCCTTCCCCCCAACTCTCTCTCCCTCTCTCCATCTCTTCCTTCAGTTTTTTTTCCTTCTTCCTTACGGCTCCCTCCTTCCTCTCCCTCCCTCCCTTCCTCCCTTTCATTTTCTCTCTCTCTCTCTCTCTCTCTCTCTCTCTCTCTCTCTCTCTCTCTCTCTCTCTCTTGCGTATTTTGCTATTCCAATCTCTCTCTCTCTCTCTCTCTCTCTCTCTCTCTCTCTCTCTCAGAATTAACCCCTTTTTCATTTCGATTTTTGAACTAACATACAATTGTATTTTTTTAATTTTTTGGTTTTGAAAAATTTATAATGGCAAAAATTAACCCCATTATTCTGACATTATTTTTTTCCTTAATATCTCCAGACGATTTTATTAAGCTCCCTAACACCTTTTCCTTAGCGATTTATTTTTATTACACCTTACTATCCTATTCTGTGTTAAATAAATTCTTGAAAATTATCCTTACTCTGCATAAATAATTTACTAAAAGGATATTAACCAGCCATATCCAAGACTAAATCGCTATGGAAGAGGTGTTAGGGAGCTTCCTTGAGATACTAGACTATATTTTCTTGAGACAGATTTTCGTCCTTTTGCAGCTTATTTCACGTGGCTCAGTGGTAATGCTATGGATCTATGTCCTTCCCAGAGCATCAGAGAGAGAGAGAGAGAGAGAGAGAGAGAGAGAGAGAGAGACTAAGTGATGTGTGTGATGGAGGAAATTAAAATGAAAGGGAAATGTGTGTGTGTGTGTGTGTGTGTGTGTGTGTGTGTGTGTGTGTGTGTGTGTGTGTGTGTGTGTTTATTGTCTGTCTGCGTCTGCCTTTGTTTATGTGTGTGTGTGTGTGTGTGTGTGTGTGTGTGTGTGTGTGTTTATTGTCTGTCTGCATCTGCCTCTGTGTGTGTGTGTGTGTGTGTGTGTGTGTGTGTGTGTGTGTGTGTGTGTGTTTATTGTCTGTCTGCGTCTGCCTTTGTTTATATGTGTGTGTGTGTGTGTGTGTGTGTACTGATGTGTGTTGTGTTGTGTATGTATTTAGTTGTGTGTATGCGATAGTGTGAGTGTGAGAACATGAGGGAGTGGAAGCAGAGTATAAGTATGAAGTATGATCCAGGGAGGGGTGGAAATGGGGAGAGAAAGACATAACGTGACTGCTTTATCGAGTGAAGGGATGGTAGGCGCCTGGCCCAACCTGAGACTCCCCTTCATATATCCGTCTACGCGAGGGAAACAGGATCCGGGGGGTCAGTTATAAGAGAGAGAGAGAGAGAGAGAGAGAGAGAGAGAGAGAGAGAGAGAGAGAGAGAGAGAGAGAGAGAGAGAGAGAGAGAGAGAGAGAGAGAGAGAGAGAGAGAGAGAGAGGCGGGGAGAGGTATGTGTGTGTGTGTGTGAGAGAGAGAGAGAGAGAGAGAGAGAGAAAGAGAGAGGTGGGGAGAGGTGTGTGTGTGTGTGTGTGTGTGTGTGTGTGTGTGTGTGTGTGTGTGTGTGTGTGTGAGAGAGAGAGAGAGAGAGAGAGAGAGAGAGAGAGAGAGAGAGGGAGAGAGAGAGGTGGGGAGAGGTGTGGCAGGGTGAGGGAGGGTGAGATAGAGGGAGGGGAGGTAGGGGTATGACAGGGAGAGGAGGGGAAGGAGGGCGAGGCAGGGAGAAAGGGGTGAGGTAGGGAGGAAGTGTGGTATGAGGGAGAGAGGTAGGGTGAGGTAGGGAGGAAGTGTGGTATGAGGGAGAGAGGTAGGGTGAGGTAGGGAAGGGGAGGTGTAGCAAAGTGAGATTGGGGTAAGGTAGGGAGGGAGGATGAGGTAAAGGGGAGGGGGTGGTGTGGCAGGGGGAGTCAGCAGGCCCTAAATGGTAAGGGGCAGGGGCAGGGGAAGGGGTAGGGGAAGGGGAAGAGAATAAAAACGTTCTTTATAAATTTAACCCAAACGTTTCTTTACTCTTGACCAAAACGTTGATTCTGACAACAACGTTTTTGGCGTCCTTGCTTCTCCCCATTTCTATCCCCTTTCTCCCCACCTCTCCCCATCCCTCCCCTCGCCCCCTATCCTTTCCCCCTCTCCAACCTTCTACACCATTCTACCCCCTCTCCACACTTTCCCCTATCCTCCCCACCTCTTCATCACTCCCCCTCTCATCCTTCCCTCTCATCCCTCCTCTCCCCATCCCTCACCCCTCCTTATCCTGGTCCCTCTCCCCATCCCTATCTCTCTCTTCCCTCTCCATCCCTATCTCTCCTCCCTCCCCATCTCAGTGGCACAGGAGATCGTAGCACCTGATCCTTAGCGATTTAGTTTCCACATTACCCTTTAACATTTCCTAGTAGCTGTCATGTATCTTAAAAAAACGATATATTTTCCCTCGATAATTTATAAGAGGACGTGGAGGTGTAATAGGCAGGTGTAATACGCAAGTGTAATATGCAGGTGTGATATGCAGGTGTAATATGCAGGTGTAATACGCAGGTGTTAATATGCAGGTGTAATACGCAGGTGTACTATGCAGGTGTAATACGCAGGGGTAATATGCAAGTGGACAGTAATAAGCAGGTGTAATACGCAGGTGTAATATGGTGTAATACGCAGGTGTAAAGTCATATGCAGGTGTAATACGCAGGTGTAAAATGCAGGTGTAAAGTCATATGCAGGTGTAATACGCAGGTGTACAGTAATTATGCAGGTGTAATATCCAGAATGAATAGCAAGGGAAAAAAATGCTACGACATCTTCACAGGGTATACTCCCCCATGTCTCAAGAGGAATTTGCGTAAGTTGTATATGTCTTCTCACCTGTTCTTACCTTCATCTTAAATTAAACTTAAGATGATGGTGGGGTAAATGATAGTAAGCTTATTTCCTGACTTGGGTTACCTTCTTATTGCTTACGTGAAAATTATGAGGGTGGTAAGGCGTGTGTGTGTGTGTGTGTGTGTGTGTGTGTGTGTGTGTGTGTGTGTGTGTGTGTGCGTGTGTGTGGGGGGTATTACTGTGTTGTTGAGAAGGAAAATTGTGTGTGTGTGTGTGTGTGTGTGTGTGTGTGTGTGTGAGAGAGAGAGAGAGAGAGAGAGAGTGGGACAGGTGCTGGGGGGGGGGAAGTAGGGAGAAGGGGAGGGGGGAAAGGAGTGAGTGAGTGAGTGTGTGTGTGTGTGTGTGTGTGTGAGAGAGAGAGAGAGAGGGTAAGGAGTAGAGGAAAGGTGAGGTGGAAGGGGAGGAAAGGGAGGGAAAAGGAGGGGGAGGGGGGGATGAGGGAGTGGGTAAGGGGAGGGTGAGGGTGAGGGGGGGAGGTACGCAAGGGTGGGGGTGACAGGTGGCAATGGGGAGGGGGGAGGGGGTGGGGGGAGGGGGAGAGGGGGGAGGGGGGAGGGCTGTAAAGGGATCCTCGGTAAGCAGGTGTGTGTGTGTGATCGTGAGAGAGAGAGAGAGAGAGAGAGAGAAATTGGAGATGAGACGCTGACATGACGATAGATGAAGGGAGACAGACAGGTACGATAGACAGTGAGACAGGCTAGATAGACATATACATAGATTTTTTTTTTTTAATGTGTCCAACTCTGGGCAAAGGCTTCCGGGCCTATCCTAAAGCCCAGTAGTCTTCCTACACACCTCTACATGTCACCACTTCGGCGCTAACACCCACCGTCCATACAGTCTTGAATACCTGCTAGGGCTGTCTCATGCAGAGGTATGAGAGGAGGCATCTTGTGACTCAGTAAAGTCTGCGTAAAGAAATATATCTATCTATCTATCTGTCTGTCTACCTACCTACCTATCTATGTATCTATCTATCTATCTATCTATACAGAGGAAGAGAGAGAGTTACGGTAATCATGTAAGGGTAGGGTAAGTCTCACGAGGCGGGGAAACATTGGAGAGGGGAATTCCACCCCAATGTTTG
>NC_136988.1:18751835-18756835 GCF_032717465.1 Coenobita brevimanus
CAGCCTCTCCAGTACGATGACCTGTTAATTTCCGGTTATAACCAGAGTGAGAGACTGACGAGGAGAGTGTATGTGAGTGAGGGGGGGAGAGGGAGGGGGAGGCCGAGGATGAGATGGAGTGGATAAGTGACTGAGGTGGTTTGGCCATGTGGAGAGGATGGGGAGCGAGAGACTGACGAGGAGAGTGTATGTGAGTGAGGTGGAGGGAGGGAGAGGGAGGGGGAGGCCGAGGATGAGATGGAGTGGAAAGGTGTATGATAGAAAGCGTTAGGAGAAATACACTGAGGTGGTTTGGCCGTGTGGAGAGGATGGAGAGCTAGAGACTGACGAGGAGAGAGTATGTGAGGTGGAGGGGAGAGAAGGAGGGGGAGGCCGAGGATGAGATGGAGGGATGGGGTGGAGAGGTATATGAGAGAGGGGTGTGTGACCTGGGAGCAGGGCAGTGAAATGGCGGGGGAAAGGGCGACATGGAGGCGATTTGTTTGTGGCCACCCCTTACGGGATTAAGGCGTCTGACAATAGATAGTTAGATAGAATGAGTTGGCGATGGGAAGGTGTTGAGGAAGAGGGTGTATATCTTATTTTCTCCTTGACGTCTTTCTTAAGGTGATTAATTAAAAGTCTCTCTCTCTCTCTCTCTCTCTCTCTCTCTCTCTCTCTCTCTCTCTCTTTACTACTCCGCTTTTCTCTCTAATCCTTTACTACTCTCTCTCTCTCTCTCTTATTTATTACTACCCTATTTCTCTCTCTAACTCTTTACTACTCTCTATATCACTCTCTCTCTTTACTACTCTATTCCTCTCTCTCTAACTCTTCACTCTCTCTAATTGATCTTAGGAGAGAAAACCTTCTTAAGACAGAAAATACTGTCTTAGGAGGAGAAAGAATTAATATTAACTACCCATATCCAAAAATAAATCGCTAAGGAAGAGGGGATACGGAATAACGTAAAAAAAAAAAAAAATTATTAACCACCTATATATAAAAATAAATCGCTAAGGAAGAGGTGATACGGAGAATTACGTAAAAAAAAGATATTAAAAAACACGTATTGAAGGATTTTTTTTTTTCATTTATTGATTTAGTTGGTATTTTTTTTGGATTAAATTTTGAGCTGAAGTGAAATTTGAAAATGTGATAAGACACTCCCCCCCCCCGGCTCAAACTCCCCCCCCCACATACCCTCCCTCCCTCCACCTCCTCCTCCACACACTCTCTCCCTCCCTCCACCTCCTCCTCCACACACTCTCTCCCTCCCTCCACCTCCTCCTCCACACACTCTCTCCCTCCCTCCACCTCCTCCTCCACACACTCTCTCCCTCCCTCCACCTCCTCCTCCACACACTCTCTCCCTCCCTCCACCTCCTCCTCCACACACTCTCTCCCTCCCTCCACCTCCTCCTCCACACACTCCCTCCAACTTCTACTCCCCTATCCCTCTTCGTTCTCTCTCCCTCCACTCCCCTCTCCCCTCCCCTCCCCTCTCCTCTCCTCCCCTCCCCTCTTCCCTCCCCTCCCCTCTCCCTCCTCGTTCTCTCTCCCCTCTCCTCCCCCTCCCCACCCCCTCCCCTCCCCCACACCAACATAAGGCCTCTCGAAGCTCCACCCACACACCCAAGCTCCGCCCACCACACTCCGCCCACCGCCTCCACACTCCACCCACAGGCTCCTCCTACTTTCTCCACTCCCCTCCACTCTAATATTTTTCTCTCCACTTCTCTCCCTTTCCTCCCTCCATCTCTCCACCCTGTACCTCCCCCTTGCGTCTCCTACTCCATTTTCCTCTCTCTCTCTCTCTCTCTCTCTCTTTTATTCATCATTCTCTCTTTTCTTTCTCTTTGCTCTTTTTTTCTTTTTTTTTTCTTTTTCATATTTTTTCGTTTCATTTCCTCTCTTTTTTGGCCTCTTTTTCTTTTCCTTTTTTCCCCTCTCTTTTCTCTCTCTCTCTCTCTCTCTCTCTCTCTCTCTCTCTCGCCAGATCCCTTCAATACTCTCCAAACACAGCCATTCCCGGAGTTGATCAAGGCTGTGACTGCTTATGTTATGATTAGATTTGTGTGATGATGATGATGATGATGGTGGTGGTGGTGGTGGTGGTGATGATGATGATGATGATGGTGGTGGTGGTGGTTGTGGTGGTGGTGATGATGATGATGATGATGATGATGATGATGTACAGATAGCCATACAATCGTTAATACAGCCCATCTGAGTCGAAGGCCTTGGGAGTAATGATAAGTGATTTAGCTGACTCAAATTAATTCAGTTCTGTTTGTCTGTCTATTGCCAGACGCCTTAATCCCGTAAGGGGTGGCCACAAACAAATCGTCTCCATGTCGCCCTGTCCCCCGCCATTTCACTGCCCTGCTCCCAGCTCACCCCCCCCTCTCTCTCTCATATACCTCTCCACTCCATCCCTCCATCTTATCCTTGGCCTGCCCCTCCCCCTCCCCCCCTCCACCTCACTCACATACACTCTCCTCGTTAGTCTCTCACTCACCATCCTCTCCACATGGCTAAACCACCTCAGTGTATTTGTAAAGGTAAATAAGTCATCATTTTTTTTTTTGAAGCCCTCTCAGGTGACCTCAGAAATGGACTCCAATGCTAATGACCTGGGTTCGTCCTCTCCTCGGTTTAAGTCCCTAACGCCTCTTCGTAAGCGATTTATTTTATTACACCTTACAGTCCTCCTCTGTGTTATATCATTCTAATATCACCAAACTTTGCACAAATAACGTAAAAAAGAATATTCACCAGCTTCATCAAAAAATAAATCGGTAAGGAAATGGTGTTAGGGAGCTTCCAGGTACTGACTGCAGGGAATGAAAGGGAGGTGGAGGAAAGATTTACGAAGAGGAGAGACGGTATGGGGCACAAGGGCTTGAGCGTAAATGTGGATAAAACAAAAGTGATGGTATCTAGGGCTGGTGGCGGTACTGTCAAAGAAGAGGGAGAGGGGCCATGTGCGATTTGCCACAAGGGCGTGGGAAGTAATTCCATCTTGTGCAGTGTTTGTGATTAATGGGTGCACAAGAGATGTAGTGGTATTAGAGGCAGACTGCGAGATAATGCTGATTTCATGCGTGCGGTGTGTCGGGGTGAGCAGGTGGAGATTGTCAGGGGTGAAAGGACTGAACTTGCTGGTGAGTCTCTTGAGTGTGTGGAAGAGTTTTGTTATTTGGGAGACATGTTGTGTGCTGGAGGTGGGGCTGGAGCAGCTCTGTGGCTAGGGTGAGCAGTGGTTGGAGGAAGTTCAGGGAGCTGTTGCCTCTCCTGACACTGACTCTGCCTCCGTGCTAAGGAATCTTTGTATACAGCATGTGTTAGGAGTGTAATGCTGTATGGTAGTGAGACCTGGGCAGTAAAGGAAGAGGATATTCGCAGGCTCAGACGTACAGAAATGACAATAATTAGATGGATGTGGAGTGCGTCCTTGAGTGCGAGGCCCGGGGGGGGCTGGGTTTACGATGGAAGAGTTGAGAGGTAGGATGGGACTGGAGTGTATTGGTGTTGTGTTGAGGAGGGGTAGACTGAGATGGTTTGGGCATGTGGAGAGGATGGGGGATGATAATTGGGTGCGGAAGGTGAGAAGTGTGAACGTCGGGGGTAGGGTTGCGAGAGGCAGACCGAAGAAGACCTGGGACGAGACCATAGTGTGTGACCTGAGGGATAAGGGACTGAATAGGGAGGCTGCCAGAGATCGAGCAGCATGGAGAGCCGTCATTAGGTGACCAAGGCCGACGTATACGAGTGAGAACCAGAGTTTCGTTCACTCGCTTCTTTAACTCGTATTTTCGTCTGTTGAGGAAGCTCCCTAACGCCTCTTCCTTAGCGATTTATTTTTGGATATGGGTGGTTAATATCCTTTTGTACGTCATTTATGCAGAGGTTGGCGATGTTTGAAGGATTTGCGTTACACGGAAGAGGACAGTAAGGTGTAATAAGCATAATAAATCGCTCAGGAAAAGGTGTTAGGGAGCTTCCACAACCAGCGAAATAAGGTCCCTTGTCCCCCCTCACGCTGGCTATTGAGGGGTGTAGTCTTGGTGAGAGGGGAGGTTCTTAACATCTTTATCTTAGCGATTTATTTTGATTATTACACCTGATATTCTCCTATTACTATTACACCTATTACTATTACACTTCCTATTACTATCACTGTTACACCTGATATTCCTCTATTACACATTATATTATTACACCTGACGTGGAGGCGATTTGTTTGTGGCCACCCCTTACTGGATTAAGGCGTCTGGCAATAGGTAGATGGAGTCACGTATACAATTAATATAACTATGGGGTTCGTATTCTTGTCACATCAGGAAGCTCCCTAACACCTTTTCTTAAGTGATTTATTTTGATTATTATACCTTACTGCCTTCCTCTGTGTTGCATAAATACTTCCATCACCATACTCTGCATAAATAACGTATAAAAGGATATTAACCAGCCATATCCAAGAATAAATCGCTTAGGAAGAGATGCTAGGGAAGAAAATACAGGCCTGATATATGTTATTAATATATATATTTTTTTCCTACATATATAATTTTTCTGATTAAAAAAGAAAATGAAAATATAAATGAAAAATGCAAATAGGCTAAGGAGGTTATTGAAAGTTGTTTGTGTTACTTAAAAATCACGTTGATTATTCTAGGGGACATAATTTCGCCAATATTCTTGCTGCCTCATTCCTACATTAGTTTGGCCATGCGGAAAGGATGGAGAGTGAGAGACTAACGAGGAGAGTGTCTCTGAGTAAGGTGGAAAGAGGGAGAGGGAGGGGGAGGCCAAGGATGAGATGGAGGGATGGAGTGGAGAGGTATATGAGAGAGGGGGGTGTGAGCTGGGAGCAGGGAAATGAAATGGCGGGGGACAGGGCGACATGGAGGCGATTTGTTTGTGGTCACCCCTTACAGGATCGAGGCGTCTGGCAATAGATAGGTTGATAGCTATCCTTGTCTTTCACGCCCAGGTATTTTAGTCTTAGCTTACCT
>NC_136988.1:18764335-18771835 GCF_032717465.1 Coenobita brevimanus
TAGATAGATAGTATTTATTGTAATGTTTAACCCTTTCATACTGAGGACGTGTAGTGTATGGTGGAGAGGTAGGCCTTCACGTGGTGGCACTGATATAACTGGTGGTGGAGCTGCCTGGTTATACACACGTCCCTCAACTCCCTATTGTATGGGGTTAAGGGGGAGGATGGGGGGAGGCGAATCTCTCTCTCTCTCTCTCTCTCCCCTTCCCTTTCTGTCTGTCTGTCTGTCTGTCTGTCTGTCTGTCTGTCTCTCTCTCTCTCTCTCTCTCTCTCTCTCTCTCTCTCCCCTTCCCTTTCTGTCTGTCTGTCTGTCTGTCTGTCTGTCTCTGTCTCTGTCTCTGTCTCTGTCTCTGTCTCTGTCTCTCTCTCTCTCTCTCTCTCTCTCTCTCGCCTGTAGTCTACGGAATTCAGGTCTAGATGAACATAAGACCGAAATTCCTTCCACTTTGTCTGAGGCCCTAACCCTTATTGGTCAAGGAAGGTCCCTAACACCTTTTCTTAAGCGATTTATTTTACTTATTACACCTTACTGTCCTACTGGGTTATAATAAATCCATCCAGCATCGCCATACTCTGCATAAATAACATACAAAGGAATATTAACCAGTCGTATCCAAAAATAAATCGCTAAGGAAGAGGTGTTAGGGAGCTTCCTTACTTTTGTATTTATTGCATTTAGTTATGTATACTTTATTTTTGTTCTCATGGGACGGTTCATTTTAGCTTAGAGAGAGAGAGAGAGAGAGAGAGAGAGAGAGAGAGAGAGAGAGAGAGAGAGAGAGAGAGAGCGAGCGAGCAAGGTGTAGTGCGAGTTAGAGAGTGAGTTAGAGAAAGAGAGCGAGGTAGAGAACAAGGTAATGAGTCAGAGAGTGAGTTAGAGAACGAGTGAGAGAGAAAGAGAGCGAGTCAGAGGGCTAATTAGAGAGGTAGAGAGCAAGTCAGAGTGCAAGTTGGAGAGCGAGTGAGAGAGAGAGAAAGAGAGCGAGTTAGAGAGAGAAGTTGGAGAGCGAGTGAGAGAGAAAGAGAGCGAGGTAGTGAGTGACTGAGAGTGAGAGAGAAAGAGAGCGAGGTAGTGAGTGACTGAGAGAGAGAAAGAGAGCGAGGTAGTGAGTGACAGAGAGAGAGAGAGAGAGAGAAAGAGAGCGAGTGAGAGAGAGAGAGAGAGAGAAAGAGAGCGAGTGAGAGAGAAAGAGAGCGAGGTAGTGAGTCAGTGAGAGAGAGAAAGAGAGCGAGTTAAAGAGAAAGAGAGCGAGGTAGAGCGAGCGAGACGAGTGCTATTAGTCCCGGGATCATTATAGTAATGGCCTTTAACTGATGGTGCCTACCCTGACGAGCGTAGCAGGTGGTGGGGGGAGGGAGGGGGAGGGGGAGGGGGGAGGGAAAGGGGGAGGGGGGGCGAAGGAAGGTGTGGTTGGGGAAGGAATGAGGGATGAAATAAGGGGGAGAAGGAAAGGGGAGAGAGAGGTGTGGAAGGACTGGGTGGTGGGGAGAGGGGAGGTGAAGGAAGGTGTGTGTGTGGGTAGGGAAGGGGGGGAGGGGGGGAGGTGAAGGAAGGTGTGGGTGGGGAAGGAATGAGGGATGAAATAGGGGGAGAATGAAAGGGGAGAGAGGTGTGGAAGGACTAGGTGGGGAGAGGGGAGGGGGAGGGGGAGAGGGGGAGGGGAAGGAAGGTGTGGATAGGGAAGGAGAAAGGGGAGGGGGAAGAGGGAGATGAAGGAAGGTGTGGGTAGGGAAGGAAGAGGGGGAGGGGGAGGGAAGGGGAAGGACCTGGGTGTCAAAATGAAAGGGGAGGGGGGGAGGGGGAGAGGGAGGGGGAGGGGAAGGTGTGGGTGGGGAAGGAGTGAGGGATGAAATAGGGGGAGAATGACAGGGAAGTGAGATGTGGAAGGTCCGAGTGGGGAGGGGAGGGGAGGGGAGGGGAGGAATATGGGTGGGGGGGAGAGGGGAGTGGAATGTGGATGGTGGGGAGGGAGGTGAAGCATTGGTGGGGAGGGGGGTGGGGAGAGAGTGGCAGGGGAGGTGGGTTGGGGAATGGTGTGGTGTTGATGGGGAGTTAATTGAGGTGGAGTGGGGAGAAGTAGTGGAGTGTGGGTGTGGAATATATGGGTGGGGGGTATGGGGGGGAGTGCTAGGTGGGGAGGGGTGGTGTATGTGTATGGGTGTGATGGGGAGGGGGGAGGAAAGAGGAGAGGGGAAGGGTAGGGTGTGGGTGGGTGTGGGTGGGAAAGGTATGTGAGTGGGAGGGTGGGGTGTGGGTAGTGGAGATGTGAATGAAGGATGTAGAATGAGGTATGAAATAGGAGTGATGGGGTTTGAGGATGAGGAGAAATGGATGGATAATACACAGAAGATGAGGAGCTGGATGTGGATGGGAGAATTTGATGTGGATGTGGAGAGGTGTGGATGTGGAGAGGTGTGGAGGTTGGGAGATGTGGATGTGGAGAGGTGTGGATGTGGAGAGGTGTGGATGTGGAGAGGTGTGGATGTGGAGAGGTGTGGAGGTTGAGAGGTGTGGATGTTGAGGGGTGTGGAAGGGAATATGCAGGGAAGAGGGTGAATTTTGGGTAGGGGAGGGAAGGGGAGGGGAGGGGAGGGGAGGGGAGGGAAGGGGAGGGGAGGGGAAAGGAAGGGAGGGAAGGCAGGAGGGTCAGGAAAGGGTAAAAACAGGAAGGAAATGGGAAGGAAGGGAAGAGGAAAGCAAGAGGGAGGAAAGAGGGAAGGAAGAGGAGGAAAGGGGAAAGGGAAAGAGGAAAGAGAGGAGGAAAGAGAGAGGAAAAGAGAAGACAAGGAAGGAAAATCAGAAGAGGGAAGTGTTTTTGGAGTTAGGACCAAAAATATGCTGAAAAAAAAAAATGGTCTGTGTGATGGAGGTGGGAGGAGGGAGGCGAAGACCGAGGGCGAAGGAGGCTACTGGAAGATTGGCTGCGTGCGTGTGTGTGTGTGTGTGTGTGTGTGTGTGTGTGTGTGTGTGTCGGAATTAGTAGGCCATACTTTTGTCCAATACTGTTGTCTTCGGAATTTTAACCTAACCCCTCTCTCACTCCTGTCTCCCTTTTCTCTCACTTCTCTCACTCCTCTGTCTCTTCTCTCCGTCCTCTCTCGCCCCTATCTCACTCCTGTCTCACTCCTCTAACTCTCCTCTCCCACTCTCTCTCACTGTTCTCTCCTGTCTCACTTCTCTCTCACTCCTCTCTCCTTAGCACCGAAGTTACTGTATGTGTGACCGTGTGAACTCTCTCTCTCTCTCTCTCTCTCTCTCTCTCCCATGTTTACGTAATGCAACTCCTTCAAAGCTTTCTCAAGAGACATATTTACCTTCTCAAGTCGAGGCTAATATCTAGGGACGCTGAGGTGAAGAGGGTGGGAAATCTTTGAAGGACTTTGTGATGGCGTAAATATATATGTGTGTCATCGTTCTTCTTCGTCTTCCTCCTCCTCCTCCTCCTCCTCCTCCTTTCTTTCATCTACTCTATATCTGTGTGCGTGTGTGTGCATGTATATCTTTGTGTAAGTATCTGTGAGCGTGTATGTCCCAATGTATGTGTGTGCATGTATGTGTATGCATGTATGTGTGTGCATGTATGTGTGTATGCATGTACAGTATGTGCGTGCATGTACATCCGTGTGCATGTATGTCTGTGTGCACGTATATCTGTGTGCATGTATGCGTGTACGTCTTTGTAGTGAAATAGGTAGCTTTCCCAGACTCAGTATATTTCTCCTTTTAATACCACATCACACACACACCCTCACCACCCCACCCAAACGACACCACATAGGGCAATTCGAGGCTGTAACTACCCCATTAACGACCCCAAGTGGTGGTTCTCGTATGCCAGTGGTTAGGGAGGCTGTTAGGAAGGTCGTGAAGTTGTTAGAGAGTTAGGGTGACCAGTTGATGATGGAAAAGTGAGGGAAAGAAGTTAGTCTGTTATTAATATTATTCACCTTATTTACCTGTCGCTTTCTGCCGCTATTTTCTCACCTCATGTACTCTCTCTCTCTCTCTCTCTATTTCACCTCATCTACCTGTTGCTTTCTTCTGCTGGCTGATATTTCTTAGGTGATAGTCTTAGGCCTTAATCAAGTCAGGTAAGGAGTCTCCCTAA
The DNA here is from genome assembly GCF_032717465.1 of Coenobita brevimanus. Taxonomy (NCBI): domain Eukaryota; kingdom Metazoa; phylum Arthropoda; class Malacostraca; order Decapoda; family Coenobitidae; genus Coenobita; species Coenobita brevimanus. The sequence goes on from NC_136988.1 coordinate 18,768,447, forward strand.
CACCTCTTCCTTAGCGATTTAGTCTTGGATAAAGGTGGTAATTATCCTTTTGGAGAGAGACTGACAAGAAGAGTGTATGTGAGTGAGGTGGAGGGGGGGAAAGAGAGAGGGAGGCCAAGGATGAGATGGAGGGATGGAGTGGAGAGGTATATGAGAGAGGGGTGTGTGAGCTGGGAGCGGGGCAGTGAAATGGCGGGGGACAGAGCGACATGGAGGCGATTTGTTTTTGGCCACCCCTTACGGGATTAAGCCGTCTGGCACTAGATAGACAGATAGACGTTATTTATGCAGAGTATGGCGATGTTTGAAGTGCTTATAACGCAAATAGAACAGTACGGCGTAATAAACAAAATAAATCGCTTAGGAAAAGGTGTTAGGGAGCTTTCTTTAACCGAGGAGAGTACAGGCATTAAAGTGTAAAGCGTAGCAGTATAACATCAGGCCAAATTTTACTGTCTATCTATTGCCAGACGCCTTAATCCCATACGGGGTGGCCACAAGCAAATCGCCTCCACGTCGCCCTGTCCCCCTCCATTTCACTGCCATGCTCCCAGCTTACACCCCCCTCTCTCATATACCTCTCCATTCCATCCCTCCATCTAATCCTTGGCCTACCCCCGTCCACCTCGCTCACATACACTCTCCTCGTCAGTCTCTCATTCTCCACCCCCCCCCTCTCTCATATACCTCTCCACTCCATCCCTCCATCTCATCCTTGGCCTCGACCCGTCCACCTCGCTCACATACGCTCTCCTCGTCAGTCTCTCACTCTCCATCCCTCCATCTCACCCTTGCCTACCCTCGTCCACCTCGCTCACATAGTAGTAGTAGTAGTAGTAATTTACTGATAAAAGTTCAAAGCACATAACAAAACAAAATACAAGAATTGTCCAACATGAATAATAAATAAAAATTTCCTTAATACTAAAGAGCAAAATAATTCGCTAAATACAAAGGCTGCTAATATTATAATAAGTAAACACGAAACTAGAACCTCTTTGGTATATAATAATATGTAAAGGACTCTTGTTCTTGACATTATGAAGACTTAAGCATATACCTTAAGTACATCATGCACATAGTCACAAACTTCACTCAGATGAGTTTCTTCACCAAAAAGTTCATTAACATTATTAAATGACAACGCTGGGTAGTTATTCCTGCAGTGTGCGCTCAATGGACAGTCTGTAAGTACGTGTCGTTCTGTTTGTACGTGTGCATCATCACACTGACACACACGCTGTTCAACAGGTGTGCGACTCCACCTTCCAACTTTTACTCGGAGATTATGTGACATGAGGCGCATTCTGGTAAATGATTCACGTTTATAGTCGGGTATAAACTCCTTCGTTACGTACACTGGATGAACACTCGTGGATGGAGTCATGTCTGTAATGTAAGTAGTCAGTTTGGTAGCTCCTGGTGCTTTTTCTTGCACTTACCTCATAATGTTTTCTAGACGATTTTCATTTCCGTTCCACATTGCTGATGCTTCCATAAATCGATACCCAGGTGTGTTTGCTTACCTACACATACTGTATACAAAGTGAAATGGTTTCTCTATGTCTACCTGATTTCTCTGTGATTGCATGAATCTATAATTCCTCTCTGCTAATAGGTCTCGTAATGGAGGGATACCTATCATGCACAGATTTATACTAGTGTTAGTACGAACTCCTAACAAACATCTAACAAGTTTATTGTATTGCTCCTCGATTACTTTTATCCTATTTGTGAACCATGATCGTGAACTGTATAATAGTGCACTCGTTACTGCGGCATTAAATACCATTCTTTTATAAGTCAATGGCATCGACGTGTTACTGGCACAAAATAACTTGTTCACTATTGCTTCACTCGCTGTTTCGTGCAGTGCCATAACAGTGTTCATATTAGCTGAATCATTAAACCATGCGCCCAAGTACAGGTATTGGGAGACGTAGTTTACCCGTAACACACCACTCGTTAAGCATACTTTATCGCACCCCTGACCGTTGATTACAAAAAATTTCGTTTTCTTTTCGTTGATTATCATCCCACTTTCCTTACAGAATTCACATACAACTGCAAGTTTCCTCAAACACATTTCTCGAGAAGTTGCAAGTATCACAGCGTCATCCATTAATAACAAAACATGTAAACAGCCTAAGAAACCACCAGTCACTACAGCTCTTTTCATCATTCGTACCAAATGGTCAATATATATTACAAAAAGTAAACAACTCGAGGGAGCCCCCTGGCGAACGCCGATAGATGCGTCAATAGTTACAGATTTTAAAGTATTTTTTTGTGCATATATACATGGCCTTAATGACTTGCAGCATCACTTTACCACAGCCCAACTCTCTCCGTCACTCTACCAACTTCTCCCGGGGGACCCTATAATAAGCCTTGCTGAAATCAGTAAATAAAACATACAATTTTACTTTCTGCATAGTCACATAGTAATCTTAAAGACAGTATTTGTTCAATACATCCTCTGCCTTTCTGAGCACCAGCCTGACATTTATCGATATTAAACCAAAGTTTTAGCCTATTGAGTATCATCGTATCATAAATCTTGGCAGGTGTATCCATTATGCTAATTGCCCTATAATTACCATATATCAGTCTATTTCCTGATTTAAACAGCACAATGAGTTTAACACCAAGCTAGTGGGTAAAACGATCGAGTAAATAGCAAATTGAATATAGTCAGGAAAACTATAAACCAGTGCACAGGCAGTTGGCTAAGTATACCAGGACATACTCCACCGTAACTCTTATTAATATCTATACTGTTAACAGCCAGGGTCACCTCGTCACTTGTGAATGGGTCATCTAACACTGGTATATATGGTGCCATTCTAAAATCACTTTTATCAACATTATGAGGATTTTCCGGGTTTAATAAATATTCAAAATGTTCTTTAAATTGATCTTCATTGGGTTTCTCCTCATTTTGCTCAGCATTACCTTTCCAGTTAATAGATTTCCATATGAGTTTCCTGTCGTTATTGTCAAGAAAATGCTTCCATCGCGGGTATGACTCGACCCAGACGTTATCTGTAGTGGGTTGTTGTCTGGCGAAGCTGGCAGCGACATTAGTGATGACACGGCAGCCCTCCGCCACCAGTGCCTCCACATCGTCCCCTTCACCGTTTTCTGCTACTGCCGGGGGTGCCACGGCCTGCATTGCATTAATTAGTCCGTCCATGTCCACAGCCTTATAAGGTACACTTTACTGCAGCTGATGTTGTGTCTTGGGAACGTATTGCTGGTGCCTTAGTGATGACGCCCTTCGCGGCAATTCGACTGGCGACAAAGCTTCCTTACCATCGACTGATATCGTGATACAAAGAGGGGCGTGGTCAGAACCTGGAATAGCATGGTTTAGATGTACATCTGTT
>NC_136988.1:18779335-18786835 GCF_032717465.1 Coenobita brevimanus
GAGAGAGAGAGAGAGAGAGAGAGAGTGAGTGAGTGAGTGAGTGAGTGAGTGAGTGTGTATGTATGTGTGTGTGTGTGTGTGTGTGTGTGTGTGTGTGTTTTAATGTGAGTAAAGCTTGTCTGTATATATGTGTAGTGTGTGCGCGTCTGTGTGTGTGTGTGTGTGTGTGTGTGTGTGTGTGTGTGTGTGTGTGTGTGTGTGTGTGTGTGTGTGTGTTTTGAGAACCCTGGCATATTCCCACGATTTATAACCCTCTGCTTCTGGGCTCCATGTAGGGATCACGTTGGCTGTGTGTGTGTGTGTGTGTGTGTGTGTGTGTGTGTGTGTGTGTGAGAGAGAGAGAGAGAGAGAGAGAGAGAGAGAGAGAGTGAGGGAGGGAGAGAGCTAATTCTTTACCCCCCTCACGGTCGGGATAAGTCTTTCATTTTATATCAGGTAATTTCCGGTTCTATTTACCTGTAATTAGAGATCTGAAGGTGTTAATAGAGATGTTTTTGTTTTCTTTCTTTTTCTTTTTCTTTTTTTTACTCTAACTTGGCCTAAAATTGCCATCTCTCCATCGTGTATGTTGAGTTGTAGCAATAGATTAACACTGGAATATGATGCTAGTCACGAAGAAGTGCTATGACTAGGGTGTATATGATGCTAGTCACGAAGCAGTGTTATGACTAGGATACGATGCCAGTCACGACGTGCCATAAATAGGATGTATATGATGCTAGTCACGAAGAAGTGCAGTGAGTAGGATGTGATGCTAGTCACGGAGAAGTGCTTTGACTAGGGTGTATATAACGCTAATCACGAAGATGTGTTATGACTAGGATATGATTCTAGTCACGAAGAAGTGCTGTGACTAATATGTATATGGTGCTAGTCACGAAGAAGTGCTATGAAGAGGCTATGATGCTAGTCACGAAGTGCAGTGACTTGTATTATATATATATATATATATATATATATATATATATATATATATATATATATATATATATATATATATATATATATATATATATATATATATATATATATATATATATATATATATATATATATATATATATATATATACATGTGTGTGTGTGTGTGTGTGTGTGTGTGTGTGTGTGTGTGTGTGTCCGACTCTGGGCAAAGGCTTCAGGGCCTATTTCTCGAGGGCAGTGACCTATCCCAAGGCCCAGTAGTCCTCCTATACCTCCACATGTCACCATTTCGACGCTAACACCCACCGTCCATATTGAATACATGCTAGGGCTGTCTCATACAGGACTGGTGTATTGGTATCAGCGGGGGATTTTTACAACACCCACCGTCCATATTGAATACATGCTAGGGCTGTCTCATACAGGACTGGTGTACTGGTATTAGCGGGGGTATTTTTACAACAACACCCACCGTCCATACTGAATACATGCTAGGGCTGTCTCATACAGGACTGGTGTAGTGGTATTAGCGGGGGTATTTTTACAACAACACCCACCGTCCATACTGAATACATGCTAGGGCTGTCTCATACAGGACTGGTGTATTGGTATTAGCGGGGGTATTTTTACAACAACACCCACCGTCCATACTGAATACATGCTAGGGCTGTCTCATACAGGACTGGTGTACTGGTATTAGCGGGGGTATTTTTACAACAACACCCACCGTCCATACTGAATACATGCTAGGGCTGTCTCATACAGGACTGGTGTATTGGTATTAGCGGGGGTATTTTTACTACAACCACCCACCGTCCATACTGAATACATGCTAGGGCTGTCTCATACAGGACTGGTGTATTGGTATTAGCGGGGGTATTTTTACAACATGTCGGCGGGTCGTCTGGTAGATCAGGAAAGTCTGCATTTTAGGAAATTCAAATCCTTAAACTGTTCCCTGCCCCAGCCGGGATTAGATCATGGGCCCATTAGGACTGCAGGCCGCCTCTCTGCCGATTCAGCACGAAGAAGTGCTATAAAGAGGCTATGATGCTAGTCACGAGGAAGTGCTATGAATAGGATTTGATGCTAGTCACGAGGAAGTTCTATGAATAGGATTTGATGCTAGTCACGAGGAAGTGCTGTGACTAGTGTGTATATGATGCTAGTCACGAAGAAGTGTTGTGAAGAGGATGTATATGAAGCTAGTCACGAGGAAGTGCTATGATTAATATGTATATGATGGTAGTCACGAAGAAGTGCTATGAAGAAGCTATGATGCTAGTCACGAAGAAGTGCTGTGACGTATGTATGTGGTGCTAGTCACGAAGAAGTGTTATAACTGGGCCAAGTGAAGGTGAAAGAACTATAGTCCATACTTAAGGAAAATAAACAAAAAAAAATCCATTAAGTTTCCTTCATATTTTATTTACAAAAGGAGAGAAAAAAGAGAGAAAAAAGAGGAGAGGAAATGAGAAAAAAAGAACCAAAGAGAAAAAGAGAAAGAGAAAAGAAGAGAAAAAAAGAGAAAAAAGACAAAAGAGAAAAGAGAGGAGAGAAAATGAGAAAAACAGAAACAAAGAGAAAAAGAGAAAAAAAGAGAAAGAAAAGAAGACAAACAAGAGGGGAAAAAAGAGAAAAAAGAAAAAAAGAGAAGAGAAAAAGAGAAAATGAGAAAAACAGAAACAAAGAGAAAAAGAGAAAAAAAGAGAGAAAAGAAGAGAAAAAAGAGAAAAAAAGAGAAAAAGAAAAAGAAAAAAGAGAGAAATACGTAAAGAAGAGAAAGAAAAAAAGAGAAAATAGAGGAAAGAAAAAGAGAAAAACAAAAACAGAAAAAGAAAAAAAAGAACAAATAATGAAAATAATGATAATAATAATAATAATAATAATAGTAGTAGTGGTGGTAGTAGTAGTAGTAGTAGTGGTGGTGGTAGCAGTAGTAATAAGAATATAATAATGATGATGATAATACTAGTAATAATAATAATAATAATAATAATAATAATCCAGTCCTACATTGCCCCATGAGGAGCGTAGGAGCCCGGGGCTAGGCAGTTGGTCCTGACATTTAAGATGAGAGTGACCAGCCTCACTCATCCCTGAGTGGCATTACATGAGCAATAAACCCCAACCATCCCTTGGATATAAACCTTCACCGGCTCAATCCGATTGGAGCGCAATAATTACCCACTAAACCACCAAGCGCCATAATTTGGTGTTATGGTTACCACCCAGCGTACTAAATGGTTTCCTGGTGTACAGGAAACCATTTGGCTTGTCACTCAGTGTAGAGTCACCCACAGGCAGAAGGAAGAGGAAAGAATGAAGGAAAGAATGAAAAGGATGGAAGAAAAGAAAGAAGGATGAGAGGAAAGGACAGGCGCCTGAGAGCAGCACTACATCAAGTGAGTGGATGGTGAATTATACCAAGATTTGTAAAACTGACAACTGGGAAGGTAATTGAGATCGAGAGTGTTCTACCTTCCCTATCAATAACTACCCAGACGTGAGAAATATTAACTTTCATGAATAACAACTGCAAAGCCTCTCTCTCTCTCTCTCTCTCTCTCTCTCTCTCTCTTTTTCTCGTGGGCATGGATTACACTCGACGCTGGTGAAAATACTCGCCAAAAATTTACTAACAGTATTTCCTCTGCTGTGAATGCACTCTATGGAGCCTACACTCATTTTATTATTATTATTATTATTATTATTATTATTATTATTATTATTACTACTACTACTATTATTATTATTATTATTATTATTATTATTGTTATTATTATTATTACTACTACTACTACTACTACTACTACTACTATTACTACTACTACTACCACTACTACTACTACTATTACTATTATTATTATTATTGAGGCAACGATGCACTCGAGTTGTTTGTGATTATTGGCTGAATGCAACATGTCCCAATAATATTTACTAACCCAAATGACCCCCTCATATAATGACGTCAATTAATAATGCTAATGAGTTGAGATAATGAAGTAACGTTGCATTCAGCCACTCATCACCAACCTGCATCTTCGCCTCTGTCTATCTATCTATCTATTGCCAGACGCCTTAATCCCGTAAGGAGTGGCCACAAGCAAGTCGCCTCCATGTCGCCCTGTTCCTCGCCATTTCATTGCCCTGCTCCCAGCTCACACCCCCCTCTCTCATATACCTCTCCACTCCATCCCTCCATCTCATCCTTGGCCTCCCCTTCTCTCTCCCGCCCTCGACCTCACTCACATACACTCTCCTCGTCAGTCTCTCACTCTCCATCCTCTCCACATGGCCAAACCACCTAGGTGTGTTTCTCCTAACGCTTCCTATCATACGCTTGTCCACTCCATCTCATCCTTGGCTTCCCCCTTCTCTCTCCCCCCGTCCATCTCACTCACATACACTCTCCTCGTCAGTCTCTCACTCTCCATCCTCTCCACATGGCCAAACTTACCTCAGTGTGTTTCTCCTAACGCTTCCTGTCACATCCACATCCACACCACAACGCTCTTTCACTTCCTCATTTGTCAGTCTCTCCATGTAACTCAGCCTCCCCCTCCCTCTCCCCTTCCTCTACCTCACTCACATACACTCTCCTTGTCAGTCTCTCACCATCCTCTCCACATGGCCAAACCACCTCAGTGTGTTTCTCCTAACGCTTCCTATCACATCCACATCCACACCACAACGCTCCTTCTTCGCCTCTACAAAAAAAAAAAATTAGTCTAGTAATATTACCCACAATTTTTGGATCCATTTACCAATCTCTAAGCATCAATGATGGGGAGATTAATGGAAACCAGGGAATTTATTTTCTTTAATCAACTGAAACTGATACATAGGTTTCTTTTGGACTGAAGCCTTGGACAAAACTGATACATGAATTTCTTTTGGACTGAAGCCTCACAAAACTGATACATGAATTTCTTTTGGACTGAAGCCTTGGACAAAACTGATACATGAATCTGTTTTGGACTGAAGCCTCACAAAATTGATACATGAATCTGTTTTGGATCGAAGTCTTGGACAAAATTGATATATGAATTTCTTTTGGACTGAAACCTTGGACAAAACTGATACATAGGTTTCTTTTGGACTGAAACCTTGGACAAAATTGATACATGAATTTCTTTTGGACTGAAGCCTTGGAGAAAAATAGAGAGATGTACACATTAAGTACCTTAGAAATTACACTTACAACCTATATAATCATACGGGATAATATCTGTAGCAACTGAGTGTTTGGTTAATGTCTCTGAGAATCACAAACACAAGCAATGATGAAATAAAAAGATCCTTACAATATGAGCATAAATAAATATCAGATTAGTTGGCCATACTGTACTGAAAGGAAGTTAATGTTAACCCTTTCATCCCGTGGACGTCTTTAACATATTATTCTCGCTTATTCTAGACGATTTTTTTGAGGCTGTGGGGTTAGGGAGGGTTAGATATACTAGTAGTCTTTTTTTTTTAACACCATCAGTACCAGAAGTCTGTCTCAGGGTGAATAAGTCTTTCAGGGGCATCAGATATACAGTGAATAACAGTGAATAACAGTTTTTCACTTGGGTGTATGAGCTCAGCATAATCTACCTCTCTCCACAAAATTTTTTCAACCTGCAATAGAGCTCCCAAATTATAATAGGTTCGTCAAATCCATAATCCAACCCCTCCAGTAAAAAAAAACCATGGCATTAATAAAATCATATGGGTAATAAGAATAACATGAAAGGTGCGTCATCGTAGTGAAGGGGTTAAAAAAAATGGGGTAAAGCAGAATGAAGAAGCATCAAGGCTGGGAAGAAAAATGAGGAGGATTTACTAGCAAGTGTCCCCGTCGGTTAAGTACGAACTCGTCTCGTTTAACTCCTGCTGCAAGATGGAGTAGGACTCGGAGCCCTCAAGAGCCACAGACAGAGGGCTGTGGGCTCCTGTAGGGGCTGATGGGGGCTGGAGGGCGTGGGGGAGGGCTGGGAAAGGGTCGTCGAGTGCCCCAGCTTGGTTTGAGACCCCCTGGTTCGGGATTCCTTGGTTTGAAACACCGACTCCTTGGTTCGAGACAGCGAGCGGAGCAACTGAAGCTTCGGAGACTCCCAGCTGGATGAGAATGGGGTCCCTTGTTGCTGTTTCCCTGCTGTTGCTGTTGTTTTCGAGCTGTATCATCGCCCTGCTGTTACTGTTGGCCTCTAAGCTGTCTCCGTTGCTGCTGTTGCTGGCGTTCTTGGCGTGCTTCGGTGAGTCGTATACATAATCCAAATCTTCCTCCTCTTGATGTTGTGGTTTGATGTTGCTGTCTCCGTTTTGTTTATCCACCTGTTGCTGCTGCTGTTGCTTCTGCTGTTGCTCCATCTGCTGCTGTCGTTTCATGGCCAGCTGTCCGCTCTTGGTCCGCTTCCACTTCATCCGTCTGTTCTGGAACCAAACCTTTACCTACAAAGAGAGAGAGAGAAAAAAAATGTTTTGTGTTAGTTTCAGGCACTCAGAATGGAAAATGTTTGGGCTTCTTCCTGACTTTCATTAAGGATTACGATAATTTTTTCCGGAGAGAGAGAGAGTACACAAAAGCGTTCTGTCTAACTCTCTCTAAGGTTAAGCCAGTGCACTTAAAGGAGCTGAACAGAGATGCATTTTTTTTTACCAGCACAGAGATACAGAATTGCTTGGAAAAGAGCTAAAAAAAAAAAGTTTATATATTTAATACTGTAGGAGGAAGAATTAGACCCTCATGCACGATTGTAAACTTTCTCTTTTAATCTGTTATTCTTTATATTGCTTTTCTGTGTTCCTTGTCTGTCCTATTCTACTCTTCCCCTCCTTTCCTTTACTTTATTTCCCTCATCCTTACTCCTGCCTTAACTTGCTCCGGCTTCCCTTCCCTTTTCATACCATCTTTCCCTTTTCCTTTGCTTCCCTTGACTTTACTTGCTGTGCATTCCCTTCCCTTTCCCAGACACCCTTTCCTTTTCCTTCCCTTCATTCCTCATCCCCTGTCCTCACCTCCCCTTCCCTTTTCCATTCCTATCCTTTTCACTACCCTTCACCATCCCCTTATCCACTACTATCCTTTCCAGTGACTCAGCTCCCACTCCTCTGACTCACACTTCTTCTCTAACCCCAACTCCTCTCTTCCTCTAAGACTCTAACTAGCTTCTCTAAATTCAACTCTTCTCTTCCTCTGACTCCTTTCCTAACTATATCCCCTCCTCTAATTCCTCCCTCTACTCTAACTGGTCCTCTAACTCCTCTTCCAGCTCTTATCTCCTCCTCCTCCTCCTCCTCCTCTAACTAGCTTCTCTAAAACCAACTCTTCTCTTCCTCTGAATCCATCCCTAACTATATTTCATCCTCTAATATTCCTTCCTCTAGCTTTAACTGGTCTTCCTTCTCCCCCTCCTCCTCTTTCTCCTCCTCCTCCTCCTCCCCTATCTCTTACTTGTCTCTCGGTAAGGTCAAGTGAGACGGCAATCTCGTAGCGGCGCAGTCGGGTGAGATAATTGGAGTGCTGGAATTCCGCCTCTAACTCCCTGATTTGGTGTTTCGTGAAGGCTGTTCGTTCCTTTCGTGGCTT
>NC_136988.1:18796835-18811835 GCF_032717465.1 Coenobita brevimanus
TGTGCTGCTTGGCCCTACTGTGCTGTCTGGCAGTGCTGTGCTGCCTGGCAGTGTTGTGCTGCCTGGCAGTGTTGTGCTGCCTGGCAGTGTTGTGCTGCCTGGCAGTGCTGTGCTGCTTGGCCCTACTGTGCTGTCTGGCAGTGCTGTGCTGTCTGGCAGTGTTGTGCTGCCTGGCAGTGTTGTGCTGTCTGGCAGTGCTGTGCTGCCTGGCAGTGTTGTGCTGCCTGGCAGTGTTGTGCTGCCTGGCAGTGTTGTGCTGTCTGGCAGTGCTGTGCTGCCTGGCAGTGTTGTGCTGCCTGGCAGTGTTGTGCTGCCTGGCAGTGTTGTGCTGCCTGGCAGTGTTGTGCTGCCTGGCAGTGCTGTGCTGTCTGGCAGTGTTGTGCTGTCTGGCAGTGCTGTGCTGTCTGGCAGTGCTGTGCTGCCTGGCAGTGTTGTGCTGCCTGGCAGTGTTGTGCTGCCTGGCAGTGCTGTGCTGTCTGGCAGTGCTGTGCTGCCTGGCAGTGCTGTGCTGTCTGGCAGTGCTGTGCTGCCTGGCAGTGCTGTGCTGTCTGGCAGTGTTGTGCTGTCTGGCAGTGCTGTGCTGCCTGGCAGTGCTGTGCTGCCTGGCAGTGTTGTGCTGTCTGGCAGTGCTGTGCTGTCTGGCAGTGCTGTGCTGTCTGGCAGTGCTGTGCTGCCTGGCAGTGCTGTGCTGCCTGGCAGTGTTGTGCTGTCTGGCAGTGCTGTGCTGCCTGGCAGTGTTGTGCTGTCTGGCAGTGTTGTGCTGCCTGGCAGTGTTGTGCTGCCTGGCAGTGTTGTGCTGCCTGGCAGTGTTGTGCTGCCTGGCAGTGCTGTGCTGCCTGGCAGTGTTGTGCTGCCTGGCAGTGTTGTGCTGCCTGGCAGTGTTGTGCTGCCTGGCAGTGTTGTGCTGCCTGGCAGTGCTGTGCTGCCTGGCAGTGTTGTGCTGCCTGGCAGTGTTGTGCTGCCTGGCAGTGTTGTGCTGCCTGGCAGTGTTGTGCTGCCTGGCAGTGTTGTGCTGCCTGGCAGTGTTGTGCTGCTTGGCAGTGCTGTGCTGCCTGGCAGTGTTGTGCTGCCTGGCAGTGCTGTGCTGCCTGGCAGTGCTGTGCTGCCTGGCCATACTCTATTTAATTTTTTATTTATTCAGAGCTTAGTTGTGTCTGTAACCGGATGTTTGTGCTCTCTCTCTCTCTCTCTCTCTCTCTCTCTCTCTCTCTCTCTCTCTCTCTCTCTCTCTCTCTCTCTCTCTCTCTCTCTCTCTCTCTCTCTCTCTCTCTCTCTCTCTCTCTCTCTCTCTCTCTCTCTCTCTCTCTCTCTCTCTCTCTCTCTCTCTCTCTCTCTCTCTCTCTATCATGATTATTTTAAATAACAAGTTTTTCAGCAAAAATTTTATTTAAAAATATAGACTTGAAAGAATTTTATGAAAAAAAAAAGACTTGCAAGAAATTAATGAAGAAAAAAAAATATTCCTGGACTTAGAGAATTTTTCATAGACTGCATCATCATTGTTTCTTATTTCCTTCATTTTAGCAACTTATTTTCCACCCTTCTCAGGCTCCTATGACCCACTGTTGATATTCTCAGGGATAAGTTGGAATGGCATTATGACTAGAGTTGGCGCGTCCGTGAAAGGGTTAATATTTTTTCTGTCCACAATTATTTTTACTAATATAAATTTTTTCGTGTTTTTTTTTTTAATATATTCACATTTTTATTTTATTTTATTTTTTTTTCGAATTGGTGTATATCTTAATATTTTTTTGTATATATTTTTTCTCTTTTTGGATTTTCTTTGAGTTTTATCTACTTTTATTGGATTATAATTTTACATCCGCGCTCGCAAAGCTGGCGCTGTTGTTGGTTTTGCTCGCCGTGTGTGTGTGTGTGTGTGTGTGTGTGTGTGTGTGTGTGTGTGTGTGTGTGTGTGTGTGTGTGTGTCACAGGGGGAGGGGTGGTGTCACAGAGGGAGGGCTGGTGTCACAAGGGCTGGTGTCACAGGGGCTGGTGTCACAGGGGATGGTGTCACAGGGGATGGTGTCACAGGGGATGGTGTCACAGGGGGTGGTGTCACAGGGGTGGTGTCACAGGGGGTGGTGTCACAGAGGATGGTGTCACAGAGGATGGTGTCACAGAGAGGGATGGTGTCACATGGGGTGGTGTCACAAGGGCTGGTGTCACAAGGGCTGGTGTCACAGGGGGTGGTGTCACAGGGGGTGGTGTCACAGGGGGTGGTGTCACAGGGGGTGGTGTCACAGGGGATTGTCACAGGGGGTGGTGTCACAGGGGGTGGTGTCACAAGGGGTGGTGTCACAAGGGAAGGGCTGGTGACACTAGTACACTGACTCAAGGGTCTTTGCAGTGTCCTTTTGCAATGTCGTCTGGATTGCAGGATGAATGTCTGGCTAATCTGTTGTTACTTCTTTGCAACCTTGATGGATTGCATGCAGGTGCTCGTGTTGAGATTAGTGACAGGTGCAATGGCAGGGGTTCTAATTTATCCTAGGCTCATCTAAATCGCGAACCCCGTGGACTGCAGGCTTAAATTGCCCTCCTCCTGCAGTCCACCATCGTCCTGTTGGGGGATAGGGAGGGAGTTGAGGGATGTCTGTGTAGTTAGGCAGTTGATCCGCCCGGTTATATCAGTGCCACCACGTGAAGGCCTCCCTCTCCATCACGAGTGTACCAATGCTATACAGATAAAGAAAGAGAGAGAGAAAGAAAGAAACCACTTTTATTCACTCTAAGATAAATGGGAGCGAATATCATTAACCAGTAATAATGATAATAATAATAATAATAATAATAATAATAATAATAAACAATGGTGTGTAGTAGGATGTATCAGACCCCTTCAGACTGAATTTGTGTCCTCAGCTGAATAAAATCGTCTGGAGGCAGCAAAAATAAACTCAATAATACACCATTGTAGTGAAGTGGTTAACTTGAGGGGGGGAAATCGTCTTGTAGCTTTAAGGCCTCTCCTAAGATGGAAAAAAAATCGTTTGGAGATCGCAAGAATAAGCTTAAAACCATAGAAGAAAAAGGGGTTAAGTTGGTTTTAAAAATTGCTTTACTACCTCCTCTAAGACGAACAAAAACCGTCTGGAAGCGGCAGTGATAAACCATGCAAGCTTAAACCGTCTCAGAGTAGCGGCGATAAACCAAGACGAAAGCCGTATAATCTCGAGTCAAGTGGCTCCCCATGTTAACCTCTAATGACCCCGTGCGGTGATATAAGTGAAGGAGCTGCCGTCTTGTTTACGAATCTCGGGCTGAATTTTGGCTTGTAATCTAACGCTGGCTGGCTCGCTATCTACCAAGACCCGCCTGATAAATGCTAGCAGCTTTGGTTTAAGTATAGATCTTGCTGGAGCTCTGTGTTTGAGAAGATTGTGTGGTAGGAAAGGTCAGGAGTTAGTTTATGCTGTCGCGAACACTGTCTCGTACTGTCTCGAAGCATTACATTGTCTTACTGTCTTACACTGTCTGCTTGTTGCAAAGAGGCCTCGTGTTTAGAAAGATGGTGTGGTAGGAGAGGTCAGGAGTTGGTTTATGCTGTCGCGAACACTGTCTCGTACTGTCCTGAAGGCTCTCTCGTACTGTCTCGAAGCATTACACTGTCTTAATGTCTTACACTGTCTGATTGTTGCAAAGAGGCCTCGTGTTTGAGATGATGGTGTGGTAGGAGAGGTCAGGAGTTGGTTTATGCTGTCGCGAACACCGTCTCGTACTGTCTTGAAGGCTCTCTCGTACTGTCTCGAAGCATTACACTATCTTAATGTCGTATGCTGTCTAGAAACTAAATGATGAGTGTTGTAAAGAGGACTCGTGTTTGAGAAGATTGCGTGGTAGGAGAGGTCAGGAGTTGGTGTGTGCCGTCTCGGATACTGTCTCGTACTGTCTTGAAGCATTACACTGTCTAAGTCAATGTCTTAAACTGTCTGAAAACTAAATGATGAGTTTTGTAAAGAGGACTTGTGTTTGAGAAGATTGTGTGGTTGGACAGGCCAGGAGTTGCTTTTTGCTGTGTTGAATACTGTCTCATATTGTCTCGAAGCATTACACTGTCTTAATCAACGTCTTACACTGTCTGAAAATTAAATACTGATTGTTACAAAGACGCCTTGTGTATGGAAAGATTATGCTGTAGTAGAATTATGAGTTTGTAATGGGCTGTCTAGGTGATAAGAGCACGTGTGTTCTACCCTTATAAAGATCTAAAGCCTATTTCGGAGCAGAGTGTAGTCAGGTTGGAGGGCTGATTTGACTAGTAACCAAGAAGACTCATGCCTACCTCATAAGACATCGAATTTCATGCAGCCACACCTTAATATATCCGTTCTGAGAGTGGCCCAGTCCCATGAAGTGAAAACAGTCGACTATAATTACTGGGTCGAAACTCTCAAAACATAAAGAGATTTAAGCTGTGAATCTGGTGACTTACTATGAAATAATCTTACCATCTTGAGACGATTTTCTTCATCTTAAGGAGTACCTATATAAAAAAAAAACTATCTACCTATCTACCTATTATCTACCTTCCTATTTACAAGTTATCTACCTTTTATCTATTTACCACCTATCTACTAACAAACCATAGCTCTAGTAGGTTAATTAAAATCGTTTGGAGATAATTATATAGCAAATCGTCGGACTGGAGAGGTTAATGATTCATCCAATTTGGCGACTGATTTGGAATTTTGCTCCATTGCGACGTGGAGACGATTTGTTTGTGGCCACCCCTTGAAAGATTGAGGCGTCTGGCAGTAGGTAGATAGTAGATAAAGTTAACAATACTAGACCTGAAAATTCGGTTCTAATTTGTAGAGATTTATGGAGAGATTTATGGAGAAAGTTTATGGAGAGATTTATGGAGAGATTTATATAGGGATTTATATAGGGTTTTATGTAGGGATTTATGGAGAGATTTATGGAGAGATTAATATAGGGATTAATGGAGAGATTTGTGTAGAGATTTATGGAGAGATTTATGTGGAGATTTATGTAGAGATTTATGTAGGAATTATTATGTATTTCATGTCAAATTATTAAACCTTTGGAATAACTGGATTTATTTTTTCTGGAGAGTGAGAGACTGACGAGGAGAGTGTATGTGAGTGGGGTGGAAGAGGGGAGAGTGAGGGGGAGGCCAAAGATGAGATGGAGGGATGGAGTGGAGAGGTATATGAGAGAGGGGGGTGTGAGCTGGGAGCAGGGCAGTGAAATGGCGGGGGACAGGGCGATATGGGGACGATTTGTTTGTGGCCACCCCTTACTGGATTAAGGCCTCTGGCAATAGATATAGATTTTCTTATATATTAGATTCATGACTATACTCTGTTCACTTTGAATGGGCGACAAATTTCCATGGCTCTCCTGAATGCTAGAGGTTAGTACTAGAATACGATACTAGTCACGAAGAAGTGCCATGGAAAGGATGCAGGGCCATAGTATTGTCCTTTCTGCAGCTGAGGTACGATAATAGACTGCAAAACAAAGAAAATTCTCTCTCTCTCTCTCTCTTCGCATCTTAATCGTCATTCTCTGTACGCCTTCTTATGCACATTCTCACCCTTGGTACACACACATCCTGAACACACACACACACACACACACACACACACACACACACACACACACACACACACGACCACCCCTCCACACTCCCCTCTTCCCCCCCCCACACACACACACCCTCATCATCCTCTCCCTTCATGCCATCCCTCCCCTCTCCCTCTCCCCTCCCCACTCCCCCTCCCCCTCCCCCTCCCCTTCCCCCTCCCCTTCCCCTTCCCCCTCCCCCTCCCACTCCCCCTCCCCCTCCCACTCCCCACTCCCCCTCCCCCTCCCCACTTCCCCTCCCCCTCCCCACTCCCCACTCCCTCCCCCTGACAGAATGGAGGCATAAATCTAGCCTGTGGTGGTGAAAGATAGTGCCACCCCGTCTACACCACACATCCTGGAGAGTGCCATACCACACCATATGACACCATACTGACACCATACTGACACCATACTGACACCATCCTGGCACCATACTGACACCATACTGACACCATACTGACACCATACTGACACCATTCTGACACCATACTTATATCATACTGACACCATACTTATATCATACTGACACCATTCTGACACCATACTGACACCATACTGACACCATACTGACACCATACTTATACCATGCTTATACATACTGACACCATGCTTATACTGACACCATACTTAGACCATACTGACATCATACTTACACCATTCTGACACCAGTGACACCATCCTAACACCATACTTATACCATACTGACACCATACATTTACCATACTGCCCATACTTAACCCATACTTCACTCATACTGACACCATCCTGACACCATACTGATACTGGCACCATACTTATACCATATCACACTTATACCATCCTGACACCATACTTCAGTCGCTAAGGAGAAGGTGTTACGACATCTCTGACACCAAGGCCCCTGACACTATAATTAAAACTTTTCCTTCTTTCGACTCTTCAGTATATGGATTTTTTTATATATATTTAATTTGCTTTTCCCTCCTCTGTCTATTTTCTAAAAAAAAAAAAAAATATTCGGGATTAAATAGGGCAAATTGGGCGATTATTTCCCTTCCCTATATCACCTCCCTCTTTTTCCCTCCCTATTTTTCTCTACCTATTTTTTCCTCCCTATTTTGCCCTCCCTATTTTCCCCTCCCTATTTCCCCCCAAATTTTCTCCCTATTTTCTTTCTCCCTATTTTTCCTCCCTGTTTTTCCCTCCCTATTTTTCCTCCCTATTTTCCCTCCCTATTTTTCCTCACGTTTTTTCTCCCCCTCTTTCCTTCTTTTTTTCTTTAGCTGTTTTCTCTCCCCTTATGTTCGATTCTCTCCCTAATTTTCTCAACCTATTTTTTCTTCTACATTCTCCCCTATTTTTCTCCCAAACTGTTTCTCCAATTTCTACACTGATTTTTTCTCCCGCCCAATTCTTCCTTCTATTTTCTCCCCAATTATTCTCTCCCGCCCTATTTTTCCTCCACTTTCTCTTCTATTTTTTCTCCCACCCATTTTTTTTATCAAATTTCTCCCCTATTTTTCTCTCACCCTATTTTATCTTCCAGTTTCACTATTTTTCTCTCACCCTATTTTATCTTCCAGTTTCTGCCCTATATTTCTCTCCCACCCTTTTTTTTCCTCCATTTTCTACCCAATTTTTCTCTCCCACTTCATTTTCTCCCTCCAATTTCTCCCTTTTTCTCTCCCTATTTTCTTCAATTTCTCCCCTATTTTTCTCTCCCACCCTATTTTTCCTCCA
Source organism: Coenobita brevimanus (assembly GCF_032717465.1). Taxonomy (NCBI): domain Eukaryota; kingdom Metazoa; phylum Arthropoda; class Malacostraca; order Decapoda; family Coenobitidae; genus Coenobita; species Coenobita brevimanus. The sequence continues at coordinate 18,804,153 of NC_136988.1, forward strand.
GTTTCTCATTTTTCTCTCCAACCCCATTATTTCCTCCATTTTCTACCCTCATTTTTCTCCCAACCCAATTTTTTCCACCAATTTCTCCTCTGATTTTCTCTCCTACCCCTTTTTTCCCTCCATTTTCTTCCTATTTTTCTCTCCCACCCTATTTTTTCCCTCCCACCCTATTTTTTTCCCTCCTGTTTCTCCCTTTTTCTCTCCCACCCCATTTTCCCCTCCAATTTCTCCCCTATTTTTCTCTCCCGCCCTATTTTTCCTTCCAATTTCTCCCCATTATTCCTCCATTCCCAATTTCCCTCCCTATTTTTTCCTCCACTTTCTCCCCTATTTCTCTCCTACCCAATTTCTCTCCCTAATTTTTCCTCCACTTTCTCCCCTATTTCTCTTCTACTCAGTTTCTCTCCCTCCCTATTTTTCCTCCACTTTCTCCCCTATTTCAATGCTACCCAATTTCTCTCCCTCCCTATTTTTTCTTCCACTTTCTCCCCTATTTCTCTCCTACCCCATTTTTCTCTGTCCTATTTTTTCTTATTCCATTTTCTTTCAGTTTTTCTCACCCTATTTTTCACCCTATTTTTTTCTTATTTTCTTTTTTCTTTCCCTATTTTTTTATTTTCTTTTTTCTTTCCCTATTTTTTTCTTATTTTCTTTTTTCTTTCCCTATTTTTTTCTTATTTTCTTTTTTCTTTCCCTATTTTTTTCTTTTCTTTTTTCTTTCCCTATTTTTTTCTTTATGGTCTTTGTTTTTTTGCTGTCGGTTATAATTTTCAGTCAATGCCTCTCTCACTCTCTCCTCAATTCCCCTCCCCCTCTCTCAACCCCTCCCCCTCTCTCAACCCCTCCCCCTCTCTCAACCCCTCCCCCTCTCTCAACCCCTCCCCCTCTCTCAACCCCTCCCCCTCTCTCAACCCCTCCCCCTCTCTCAACCCCTCCCCCTCTCTCAACCCCTCCCCCTCTCTCAACCCCTCCTCCTCTCTCAACCCCTCCCCCTCTCTCAACCCCTCCCCTCTCTCAACCCCTCCCCTCTCTCTCAACCCCTCCCCTCTCTCAACCCCTCCTCCTCTCTCAACCCCTCCTCCTCTCTCAACCCCTCCTCCTCTCTCAACCCCTCCCCCTCTCTCAACCCCTCCCCCTCTCTCAACCCCTCCCCCTCTCAACCCCTCCCCCTCTCTCAACCCCTCCCCCTCTCAACCCCTCCCCCTCTCAACCCCTCCCCCTCTCTCAACCCCTCCAACCCCACACTCAAAGTCACGATTCTTTATATTTACTTTATTCTTCTCCATCAACCCCCCCCCTCTCTCTCTCTCTCTCTCTCTCTCTCTCTCTCTCTCTCTCTCTCTCCCTCTCTCTCTCTCTCTCTCTCTCTCTCTCTCTCTAACCACACGCAACCCTACCCACTCGCTCCATCAACCCTCACACTCCCACACCTCTCATCCAACCCCCCTCTCTCCCTATCCACTCACTAAATCGTCCCTGTCAACCCCTCTCCAGCCTCCCCAACCCCACGCAAACCCCACACCAGCTGCCCCATAACCCCAACTCACGATTTTTGTCACTAACTCTGCCCTCGTAATGTGCGGCTCTCCCCCACCCCCTTCACCCACCCACCCACCCGCCCACCATCTGCAAAAACTGCCCCGGCGTGTTGCTCTGACGTAGTTGTGACGTACATTCTGACGTCAGGGCGCTGAGGGGGAGGGAGAGGGAGGGAGGGAAGGGAGGGGAGGGAGGGAGGGAGGGGTAGTTCAGGTGGGCAAGTAAGGAAAACAAAGAGGGAAGTAGTATTGCGTTTCTTTAGTCTTTGCAGATGGTGATGTGTCCTTGTGATGTTAAGTGTGTTGCTGGGATGTGTTAAGGGACCGGATCTTGGCTGGGGAGGGAGGGAGGGAGAAAGGGAAAGAGGGAGGGAGAGAAGGAGGGAGGGAGGGAGAAAGGGAAAGAGGGAGGGAGAGAAGGAGGGAGGGAGGGAGAAAGGGAAAGAGGGAGGGAGAAGAGGGAAGGATGTGGAAGAGGAGAGGCAGGGAGAGAGAATGGAATGGGTGAGTGAGGACCATGAGGAAAGTAGGGAGGGAGGGAGGGAGGGAGAGAAGGACGGAGGGAGGGAGAAAGGGAAAGAGGGAGGGAGAAGAGGGAAGGATGTGGAAGAGGAGTGGCAGGGAGAGAGAATGGAATGGGTGAGTGAGGACAATGAGGAGAGAGAGAGAGAGAGGGAAGGAGGGAGGGAGAGAAGGAAGGAGAGAGAGAGAGAAGAGGGAAGTATGAGGGAGAGTTGGAGGAGAGGCAGGGAGAAAGAATGGGGTGACAGAGAGCAATGAAGTAGGGTGAAAAAAGGAGAGAGAGAGAGAGAGAGAGAGAGAGAGAGAGAGAGAGAGAGAGAGAGAGAGAGAGAGAGAGAGAGAGAGAGAGAGAGAGAGAGAGAGAGAGAAAGAGAGAGAGAGAGAGAATTAGGATTAGTGTTGAGTGGGAGAGAGAGATTAGAAAAGAGGATAATGAGGATTAGAGAGAGAGAGAGAGAGATACACATACGTACATACCCGTACATTTACACACACACACACACACACACACACACACACACACACACACACACACGCCGAGTAAAACCTCATCCAGCTATTGCTTCACGAGCGTGGGTGTAAAAAAAAAGAAAGAAAACAAGAACGACGAAAATATGGAAATGAAAAAATGTCGAGAGAGAGAGAGAGAGAGAGAGAGAGAGAGAGAGAGAGAGAGAGAGAGAGAGAGAGAGAGAGAGATTTCGTGATGGGTATAAATCTGAGAGAGAGAGAGAGAGAGAGAGAGAGAGAGAGATTTCGTGATGGGTATTAATCTGAGAGAGAGAGAGAGAGAGAGAGAGAGAGAGAGAGAGAGAGAGAGAGAGAGAGAGAGGGGTTGCAAATGTTGAAAATGCAATTAGGAAAAAATAATAATAATAATAAACACAACTAAATAACAACAGTGGTGGTGTTAAGAGAGAGAGAAATGAAGAAAAATGATGAAAATGAAGAAAAATGAAAAAAAAAACTAAAATAAATGAATAAAAATAAAGAAAAATAAAGAAAATGAAGAATATTAATAAAGAAAAATAAAGAAAATGAAGAAATGAATGAAAATAAAGAAAAATGAAATAAAATAAAAATAAAAATAAAAATTGAATAAAAATAGAGAAATGAAAATAAAGAAAATGAATAATAATAAAGAAAAATAAAGAAAATGAAGAAAATGAATAAAAATAAAGAAAAAGAAAATAAAGAAAAATAAAGGAAATGAAGAAAATGAAGAAAATGAACAGAAATAAAGAAAAAATAGTGAAGAAAAATAAAAATAATAAAAATTAAGAAAATTAAGAAAATGAATAAAATAAAGAAAAAAAAAAAGAAAAAGAAATAGAAAATAAAGAAAAAATAAAGAATAATAAAGGAAATGAAGAAAATGAATAGAACTAAAAAAAAAATAAAGTGAAGAAAAATAAAGAAAAATAAAGAAAATTAATAAAAATAAAGAAAATTAAGAAAATGAAGAAAAATAAAGAGAAGAAAATGAAGAAAATGAATAGAAGTAAAGAAAAATAGTGAAGAAAAATAAAGAAAATGAAGAAAAATAAAGAAAAAGAAAAAGAAGAAATTGAGAAAATAAACGAGAATGAAAATGATATAAGAGAAAATAGGATGTAAAGAAAATGGAGATGTTGGGGAAGAGATGCTGAAGGAAGACCATGGAGGAGGAGGAGGAGGAGGAGGAGGAGAAGGAGGAGGAGGAGGATGGCGAGAATGATAATGATGACAATAAATAATAATAATAATAATAATAATAATAATGATAATAGTAGTAGTAGTAGTAACAATAATAATAATAATAATAATAATAATAATAATAATACGCAACATGAGGAGGAGGAGGAGGAGGAAGAGGTATAGAAGAATAAGAATAAGACGAATAAGGAGAAGATGAAGAAGAAGGAGGAAGAGGAGGAGGAGGAGGAGGAGGAGGGAGAAAAGAAGACTAACATGAAGAGGAGGAACTAAGAAGATAAAGTTAACCAAGGAACTCAAACGGATACGACACAGAACACTCATTATGTATGCGACATTTATCACCCCACTCCACTGACGCACATACACACACGTACATACACACATACATGCATACGCACATACACACACATACATATATACACACATACATACATACATACACATACATACACATATATACACACATACATACATACATACATACTTACACATACATACATACAGACATACAGACAAACATATACACACATACATATATTCATACACACATACATACATCGATAGCTATATAAATGACTAAGTACTTAAATACGTACATACATACACACATGCATCCATACATACATATATACATACATACACTCACACAAACATACATACATACACACAAACAAACATACATACACAAACAAACATACATACACACAAACATACATTTATACACACATTCCCTACATTCATACATACACACATATATACATACACTCATACATACACATTTATACATACATCGATAAATATATAAAATACATGAATATAAATACGTACACACACACACACACACACACACACACACACACACACACACACACACACGCCAGCTGAAAAATAAGTGCATAAAAAGGAGGCGTTGAGTCATACGGAACGCGACCATGTCCTTCCCTATGACTCGTGTGTGTGTGTGTGTGTGTGTGTGTGTGTGTGTGTGTGTGTGTGTGTGAGAGAGAGAGAGAGAGAGAGAGAGAGAGAGAGAGAGAGAGAGAGAGAGAGAGAATAAAAATGGGCAGAAGGAAAGAAAGAGAAAGGAGTTTGCCAAAATAAAGAGGAAATAGAGAGAGGAGAAGAGAGTGAAAGAGAGGAGAGAGTGAGAAGAGAGGAGAGGAGAGGAGAAGAGAAAAGAGGAGAGGAGAGAGAGGAGAAGAGAAGAGAGGAGAGGACAAGAGAAGAGAAGAGAGGAGAGGAGAGAGGAGAAGAGCGGAATGGAGAGGAGGAGAGAGTAGAAGAGAGAGAGGGTAAGGGCGGAAAGATGAAGTGAGGAGGAGGAGGAGGAGGAGGAGGAGGAGGAGGTGAAAAGAGAAAGTAAAGGAGAGGATGGTCGACGTAGATAAGAGGAGGAGGAGGGAGAGAGAGAGAGAGAGAGAGAGAGAGAGAGAGAGAGAGAAAGGAAGGAAGAAGACAGATACAGGAAGAAAAACTGTGTGTGTGCGCGTGTGTCTGCGTGCGTGTGTGTGTGTGTGTGTGTGTGTGTGTGTGTGATATTTATTTATACAAGGGAAAAAAGAAACAAAGGCCTGATTTTGAGAAGTGGCCAAGTAAAAATGTTATAAATGGGAGTTACTTAGAGTTTTCATTTTTTTTTTTATATACAAGGAAGAAGGAACCCAAGGCCAGAGGTCCGAAATTTTTCCCTGTACGAAAAAATAAAAAGATAAGAGAGAATTTTCCTTTCATGCTCAATTTTCCTACGCTCTCTCTATCTATAGCCAGCCAGACGCCTTAATCCTGTAAGGGGTGGCCACAAACAAATCGCCTCCATGTCTCCTTGTCCCCTGCCATTTCGCCGCCCTCCCTCGAACTTATACCCCCCTTCTCTCGTATACCTCTCTAGAATAACATTATAAAATCCCATAAGGGGTGGCCACAAACAAATCGCCTCCATGTCGCCCCGTTCCCCCCCTGCCATTTCGCCGCCTCTCTCATGTACCTCTATAGAATAACAAAAAATTTTCGTTCATTAAGATTTTTTTTTTTTTTTTTTTTCAGGTGGAAGAGACGTGAGTAGTTCCACCATTTCTCCTTGACCATCCTGCAAAAATAATTACTCTACAACAGGCAGTGATTGTAAGTATAAGTGCCTCCTTGAATGTACTGCAAAAAGATATCATCCTTTTGACAGGGAATTTATTGTCGATTCGTGTGTCAAGCATCCTCTTGCTTTGCTCTCTCTCTCTCTCTCTCTCTCTCTCTCTCTCTACCTACCTACCTACCTACCTACCTACATACCTACTCCTTTCACCTTAACTCTCTCTCTCTCTCTCTCTCTCTCTCTACCTACCTACCTACCTACTCCTTTCACCGTAACTTCACTCTCTCTCTCTCTCTCTCTCTCTCTCTCTCTCTCTCTCTCTCTCTCTCTCTCTACCTACCTACCTACTCCTTTCACCTTAACTTGGCCCAGATTTTCGTCCTATTGCAGCTTATTTCACGTAGCTCAGTGGCAGAAAAATACAATGCTACGGCTCTGTATCGCAATGCTATGGCTCTATATTGAAATGCTATGGCTCTATATCCCTTCAAGGCTCTATATTGCATTGCTATGGCTCTATATTGCAATGCTATGGCTCTATATTGCAATGCTATGGTTCTATATCCCTTCATAGGCTCTATATTGCAATGCTATGGCTCTATATTGCAATGCTATGGCTCTATATTGCAATGCTATGGCTCTATATCCCTTCATAGGCTCTATATTGCAATGCTGTCTCTATATTGCATTGCTATGGCTCTATATTGCAATGCTATGGCTCTATATCCCCTCATAGCACTTCTACGCTACTAATATCATCCAGGGGACAGGGCGACATGGAGGCGATTTGTTTGTGGCCACCCCTTACGGGATTAAGGCGTCTGGCAATAGATAGATAGATAGATAGACTAAATAATTTGCTACAACTCAGTATTCAAGATGGAGAGATGGCAATTTTAGGCCAAGTTAGAGTAGAAAGAGTATAGTGACTGGAACAAAGTGAGAAAGCTTTTGTTCCTGTACAATGTCTATCTATTTGTCTATTGCCAGACGCCTTAATCCCGTAAGGGGTGGCTACAAAAAAATCGCCTCCATGTCACCCTGTCCCCCGCCATTTCACTGCCCTGCTCCCAGCTCACACCCCCGTCTCTCATACACCTCTCCACTCCATCCCTCCATCTCATCCTCGGCCTCCCCTTCCCTCTCCTCCCCCTCCACCTCACTCACATACACTCTCCTCGTCAGTCTCTCACTCTCCATCCTCTCCACATGGCCAAACCACCTCAATGTGTACAATGTAGGGTCTCCGAAATGGACAGGTATATTGTACACTGCATGTTCAGGTGGGACTGTGCTCTTGTAGCGAAATATTTAACTAAGGAACTGACAAGGATAGCACTAAGAATATTCCGGATCTTTGTCAATTCGAAAGGAGGAGGAGGAAGAGGAGGAGGATGAGAGAGAAACTGAGGAAGAGGAGGAAGAAGAGGAGGGAGAGAAGGAGGAGGAGGAGGAGGAAGAAGAGGAGGGAGAGAGAGACGGAGGAGGAGGAGGAGGAGGGGAGAGAGAGACCGAGGAGGATTTAGATGGTGGGGAAGTGAATTTCAGGGGAATGATCAAGGCTTGTGTCCCTAGCACCTCTCCCTTAGCGATTTATTTTTGGATACGGCTGGGTAATATCCTTAGTATGGTGATAGTTGAATGATTGAAGTGACAAGTAGATAGTAAGGTGTAATAAGCAAAATAAATCGCTTAGGAAGAGGTGTCAGGGAGCTGCTTTTACCACGGGCGAAAGGTGGTGTAATAAGCAAAATAAATCGCTTAGGAAGTGGTGTTAGGGAGCTTCCTTTACCGATGATAATACGGGCCAGAGGAGGATAATAAGGTGTAATGGGCAAA